>NC_063163.1:44158726-44461756 GCF_023159225.1 Perognathus longimembris pacificus
GTGCTCAGGCCCTGAGTCCAAGGCCCAGGACTGGCCAAAAAAAAAAAAAAAAAAAAAGAGTGTTAAAGGCCTGAGGAACTCCTGAGGCGATCACACATTGGCCTCTCTTGTTTATCTTTTCTTCTTGTGTCAGTTGTGGGGTTTGAACAGTGGCTGGACTGTTTCTAGCAACTTTCTTAGTTTTGAGGCAGAACCTCATTCCTTTTTGTCTTAGATATATTTTGGGTAGTTTTCTGTGTTGACCAGGTCTGGCATCAAACCGTGATATTCCTACCCATATAGGCTAGTGGCTGGGATCTCATGCCTGTGCCACATTGCTTTACCTGTTTTAACATTTTGCTGTATGTGCATGTACCTGGGTGTTTTTTTAATTTTGCTTTACAAATGTGTATGTTTGTGTGTGCATATATACATGATATGTATATGACTGATATGTGGTGTATATATGCTTTTTACGTGATATATATCATACATTTACAGACATATTTAGAATCTTCTTGGATTTTACTTTATGTTTTATTATGTTCCATGTTTCATTCGGTCCCACCTTGGGTACCACTGCCACTTCACAATCCTACTTGACCCATCCCAAAGTTTCTAGAACTCTAGGGCTCTAAGGGCTTGATAAGGCTGTTAACTAAGGCCATGGAATAACCCATAAACAAAACACAACAAAAAGAAATCATTAATGATACTTGATATAGAATTTATTTATTGGGTCAGAAATATTAAGTAGCATGAATTTAGACATCGCTGTCTCAAGCAGAATAGAATAGTTCAGGCAAACAGAACGGTTCATTTAAGTACTTCTTCAAAGTACACCTCTACGGCAAAATCAGTAGGATAAAAATCCCAAGTTTTGGGTTTATGCAGATTATCTAATTCAGTACGTGATAGGTACAGCCTAAGGATAGGAAGAAAAACCATTACCTTTTATTTTAGAGCTAACAGAAAAGGCATTCAGTACAGCACTCTTGTGAGTTTCTGGCTACAACCAGAACCTAAGCCCCACTTGCTTTCCTTACTTGGCTCATTCCATGTCTTAGATGTGACATAAGACACCTTCACCTTCAGTAAGGAACATATTGGTCACAGCATGCTTCTTGGAGAATTAGTGACACCCAGTTTGAACAAACTATCAAAATGTCTATAATTGACAGAAATTACTCAGAAATAGGAGGTATGTAATGAAACTTAGTAATAAAATACTGTTTTGTTTCTTTTGTGTCAGTAAGGGCTTTGTGATATCACGTAGCCTTTTCTGCTCAAGCTGGCCCTCTGTCACTTGAGCCACAGTTCCACATCAGGTTTTTTCACTGGCTAATTGACTCTTAGGAGTCATACAGACTTTTCTGCCTGTGCTGGTTTCAAACCATGATCTTCAGATCTCAGCCTCCTGTGTAGCTAAGATTACAGGCCAGTGAGCCACCAGTGCCAGTTTGTATCTCTTTTTATTTCTTTTGTTTTTTTAAGTTAATTTACTTTCTACAAAGGTGACATACAGAGATGTTACAATTACATAAGTCAGGTAATGAGTCCATTTCCTTCTGTACAGTGTCTTCTGTTCCCTCACTCTCTCCCAACCCCTCCCTCCTGTCTCTGCCCACAAGTTATACAGTTCACTTTTACCTGTGTTCAGTGAGCTCCACTGCTACACTTTTTCACCCTTTTCCCCTGAGTTCTGTGCCCTTCGCCCACCCTCCTGGAGATACAGATGAGAATATACCATATAAAAACAAGACAGAATCATCAAAAAATTAAAAATAGAAAGCTCTCGTTTCCATATTCTGGAATTCATATAAGCATATATGTGTATACATATATATAATTTCATATACATATTAATATATTTATATTCATATTCATATATATTTATATTCATATATTTATATTCATATATATTACATATATAAATATGTAGGCATTATGCCTTTGTGTTTCACTCCTAAGAGTATATTCTTTTGGTCTCACAGTGTATGACAATGTAGAATCCTGATAATTTACCATATCCTAGTGTGTTGTAGATCTAATTCTATCCATATCTCTCTCAAATGATGAAGCTGGTATTTTTATCTAAATAACAACCTCATAATTGTAAAAGCAGCTTTACAAAAAGCAATGCACAAAATCGTACCAATTCCTCCAGAAACATCTATGAAATGAGGGCAAACGTCCTCACAGTGTCTACCATGGTGGCGTAAAGGACAAGGCTATGCTTTTCAAGAACCACGTGGAGGAGCACCAGCACCTAACAGCCCCTCGCCCCCAAGCCCTGTGTTTGTTGGAGGACTTTGCTCAGGAGTCAAAGTTTGTTTGTATACATACAGAAAAAAAATGATAAAAATTTTCTATAACTGCAGCTTACTCTTTCTAAAATCAAATTGTGTGTGAACCACAAGTCTGTACAACTAGTGCTTCCTTGGTGCTGTCTTACTAGATTTTTGAGGTATTGTTAGGACCAGTTCAGATTATTGAAGACTGGCACTAGGTGTACCAAATACTATCACTTCATGCACACAACAGGACACCAGAACAAACTCTTCAACTCTGATCTGAACCATCTTGAGTAGTTTTTACCACTTCAGGAAAACTACTCCTGGAAAGGAGAACTTGCAGGTTCAGGAAGGCATTTCTAGATATACTAGTAGGTTCTTAGGAACAATGAACTTCTTTTTAGAATTTATTTTTCCCAAGTCAGTTCTTAGAAAATCTTTTCAAATGGGAAACTAGCAAACAAATGGTTTTTATACCTTTGAATACTTATTAGGTCATGTAACTTCTGTCCTAGATGTAAATGTGCCAATATCAGCTTGAAGCCAGCTAAGCCTTCCTTTAACACCAGTACATCCCCACACACATGCTCACACCCAACCTGCTGTATTTCAGGAACTGAGCAGATGTAGACTTCCCTGGGAGGAACTGGTCACCACTAAGCTCTGAGTAACTGCATTTTAACTTCACACTGACCTATGGCAGGGGCTTTGAAATGGTTGCTCAAGGAATTCTTTGTTTGTATAAAATGGACTTAGGATAGTGGGGAAAAACACTTGCCAGTCTATACACAGACATGGAAGAGAAAGCTATGTCTATTGGATTACATTATATCCTTACCGTCTTCTCCTCACAAACGAAGTGTGAAACCAAAAATAGAAAGCACAGCTCTCATGGTACTTTGGGAGGAACTGAAAACACAGGGTTAAAGAAAAATGTTACTTTCATGATAAAATGGATACCAAGAACTAATTAGTCAGAAGAGATTAAAATTCCTTCCTTATTTCTTTATGTATTTATCAATTGCAGCCTTCTATAACATAGCACCCATGGACTTTAGGAGAAAACTTTTTCAATTAAAATGTAAAGGGTGAAACTTATTGCAGTGAAATAGAAAAATCTGTTAAACTGAATTTTATTTAAAAAAAAAAAAAGCATTTGCAGGCAGGCGCTTGGGGCTCCTGCCTATAATCCTAGCTACTCAGCAGGCTGAAATCTGAGGATTGCAGTTTAAAGCTAGCCTGGGCAGAAAAGTCCATGAGACTCTTATCTCCAATTAACCACCAGTAAACCAGAAGTGGGAAGGTGGCTCAAAGTAGTAGGGCCCTAGCCTTAAGTGAAAGAGCTCAGGGATAGGCCCTAGCCCCGAGGTCCAGCCCAAGGACCAACAACAGCAACTACAAAAAACATAGCAACCGAGTGAAAAATAAGCCAGAGAATGAAGGGAAATACATGCAAATCATGTATCTGGTGAGGGTGCTATATCCAGAAAACTCTCAATTCAAAGACAAAAGCCAGAGAAAAACAGATAAAACACACTCCAAGGGCTTGAACACACCTCTCATGTCTCCAGACAATGTATCCAAAGGCCCACAGCACTGGCAAAAGCTGAGTCCTAATGTCACACCCACTAGATCACCATGGAAAATCAGCAGAACCACAGACCACCAGAGCCCCTCAAGCCTTGCTGGCACAAATGTAAAATGGTGAAGCCACGGTGCGAAAGGATTTGGTGAGTATCAGTAAATTAAAGACAAAATTACCAGATGCAAACAATTCCACTTGAGAAATTTTTTTTTTCATGATGAATAAAAATACTGATCTTCGGTCTCATTTGCACAGTGCTGAATAATCAGCTGAAGACCTGTGCCTATTTGCACCCAAACATACTGTGGTGAATGCTTACTGCTGTTGCCTCTGCATTCATTTTGAATGTACGTTAGACTGGCATACCAGGAACAGGGCACAGGCACTCCTGACAGTTTCCAGTCTCTGTCCCCTCCAGTTCCTCAGTGGGACAGATCTGGATCTCTGTCTCATGCACCCATCTTCCTATGTGACAGTGGATATAATCCCTTGCCCCACGCACTCCATGCTCCAGGGGGCCTGGACAGGTGTGTCAAGGTGACTGCCTGGGTTACCACATGACTCCAGGGACCACAATGCAACCTCCCACAGGAAACCTGCTCAGCTAACATCCTGGGCCCATTGCAAAAGCGCCGAGCTCCTCAGGTCTCCCTGTGCCTATGGCTCCCCACCACTGGTTGGGCATGCATTTCTCCTGGATAGCTCTCCTCTTTCCACTAGCCCTCCCCTCTCTCTGTCATAAACTGTATCTGTTCTCTGTGTTTCCTTGTGCTGCCTTGTTGGTGCCTTACCTGAGCAGCATGCACAAGCCTGTGTCTGCTTTCAGGGCTTTCCTGCAGTATCTACTTTGCTAGGAGGAAACTAAAAACCACAAGTCAGCCCAAGCCTCAAGGCATCTGCCAGTAAACATGTTTCCTGTGAGAAGGACACCTGGTCACCTGGGCTGTAGGCACTTAGGCTTTAGGCTACCCACCAGAGTAAACAATCATCCTGTGAAAGACAAGGCCGCCTGCACAGCCATCTCACCTGGAGCCCATCAGAGCAAAGCTGCAATTTACACTAGCTCTCCAGAGAAGGTCCTTGACACCAAGCTAGAAGAAATAACATGTTCCTACCATCAACACAGCTACTTTGAATAATTAGCCACTTATATTGGTGACAACTGGCTACTCAAGAGGCTGAGATCTGGAGGGTGAAAGACAGCTTGTACAGGAAAGTCAGATCCCATTTCCAAAATAACCAGAAAAATCAGGGCTGAAGGCATGGCTCAAGTGGTAGAGATCTAGCCAAGCAAGCAAACCAAACAAAGCCTAAAACAAAGCCTTGAATTCAAACCCTAGTACTGCCCCCAAAAAACTGGTGAGCAAAGAATTTCCTGAATTAAAAAAAAAAATGCCTTCTCATCTCCACCCTTGATAATCATCACTAAAACGAGCTATTACCAAGGTTCCCTGAGCCAGTGCAGAAACCACTGTTTCTGCTTACAGACCACTAGTTGAGCAAGAATTCAGAGTGCTTCCATTATTTGAGAGCAACCTTCCAGTATAAAAAATACCCAGGTCATTTGAGTCAACACATTTACCAGCTGAAAAGCTAATAGGTATTCCTTCAGATGTGAGGAAGCAGGCATTGAAAGAAGGCACAGAAAATGAAACTTAACTTCTTTGTTGGTAGTGGTGATAGAATAGATGATTTAACAGAAAAATAAAACTACTGAGCCAGAGAAATTCATTATAAAAGAAAACACTGAGACATTACATTGTACAACTGATCAGTAGAAACTACACACTCATGACTGTTACAGTCATGACACCAAGTGAATAGAAAATTATAGCATGTACCAACTCAGAGGAAAATAAAATCTTCCTCAGTTATTGATAATGTATAAACACACTGATGGCAATGTGTTTAGAAGATACAAAACTGTCAATACTGATCTGCACTGTAAAAGAAACATTTATAGTACCCTTGTTTGATTATTTTTCTTTCTTGAAAACTAACAGATGTAAACTGCATAGAATTTAGGGGAAAAGTGAGCAAAAACACTTTCAATGTGTAAACAAAATTGTGATGGTTTTGCTTTGGGTTTTCCTCCCCTCCCGTGGACATGGATGGCTGTGTATTTTTTCTCTTATTGGGAACCGCAGCAAAGGAAATCTTGACCCCCAAATCATTCAAAAGACAAGAGCAATCATACAGGGCTCTTGATTACTCACAGGTGAAAAAAACTTCACTTTGACATCAGCACATAATTCCGGGCAATCGGATACTAGAAATATTGCCTTATTCAGTTTGGTATCGTGTAACAACTGTGAATAAATACATGGAATTAGGAATTATAAATGTAGCTAATGGTAAGTATTCATTTTCACTCATCCAAGCATTCAAAATACATTATATACTCTCACTTTCATATCTCAGTCATTTTATATGTAAAGTAACAGTAATCTTTTTTCTGAAGTTGTAATACTATTCTTTATATTAACTCTACATGTTTGAGAGTTATAATAGGGCACTGTTGAGAAGCCAAGTATTCATGTTTCTACTGGAGTTTAACTTAATAAACATTACAGTTCAATGTGAATCATCTGATTCAAAAAGCAAGGCATAATTATGTTTATATAAAAAAAATCTTATGTTGCTGGCGGGACCAATGTCCTATTCCAGTGAATCGAGTGATCAAAAATAGATCAAGGGGCTGGGGATATGGCCTAGTGGCGAGAGAGCTTGCCTCGTATACATGAGGCCCTGGGTTCGATTCCCCAGCACCACATATACAGAAAATGGCCAGAAGTGGCGCTGTGGCTCAAGTGGCAGAGTGCTAGCCTTGAGCAAAAAGGAAGCCAGGGACAGTGCTCCGGCCTCAGGCCCTGAGTCCAAGGCCCAGGACTGGCAAAAAAAAAAAAAAAAAATAGATCAAGTTTTGAGGATTAACAACTTTGAAATTATTCTAAGTATTTCTTTGGCATTGCTTTACCTTCATACAATAATGAGAAAGACTACGCTAGGCCCTGTGAAAGGAAAAACACCCCAAACACTCAATCCCTTCAGTGATTTTCATACATAAAGAACAATAGTACAATAATATATTATCTTCAAGCTGAATGAAGAAGACTGAATGTGTAATCATGCAGTGTGTGGGTGTGTGTAGGTGGGGGTTATAGCAGAGAGGCTGAATAGGAAAACATCCCCAAGGAAGTAGAAGTTGAGTTGGTCATTAGGGACTTGGATAAATGAGGAGCAGCACAGGCCTGAGAGGAGAGACCTGCAGAAACATGAATTGAAATTAGAGTTGGATTAGAAGAGCCAGAGGGGTGACTCATCCTCCTTTCATGGGAGGCTGTAGGTCAAGCTATTGATGGGAATAGCTCGGCTATGCCAGGGCTGCTATGATTTGAGAGCTTAAGAGCCAGGAAAACAAGAGTGAAAAGTTGCTAGGAATAGCTGGGGGCACATCCTATGTGACAAAGTGGCTGGATAATTATGGCCTGTAACATTGACTTAGTAACTTATTGTTTATAGAGTAACTTCAAATATATTACTATATCTCACAACATTTGAGAAGTGGTCTATTTTATAGATAAGAATTTGAACCAAAAATGGGGACTTGCTTTGGCCATGGCACACCATATCTCTGCTCACAAGGAGAGCAATATTTCAGCATGCATTCTGCACAAGTCCACATGCTATAATTTATAAGGAGAAAGACCAAGAAAGCAGATGATTGTATTACTCTAGAAATGAGCAAATGAGATTCTGCGTTAGGCAGCAGTAAGTAAAACATGAAAAAGTGAAGAGAAATTACACAGCATACTCTGTAGGAGCTGGCAATGAATGTGGTTTAGGGACTAAGGCAAAGAATGAATTAAAAACAACTCCAAATTTTAGAGCAGGAGAATACTAGTTGTAGCTAAGACACATAGGAAAAACTTATTTGATAAATCAGGATTGATGAAATATGTTTAGATACAAAGGCAGTGGTGAATGTGAACAAAAAGTGTCTTTTCATAGATAAGAACAGAAAGCCAAGGATGGGCACTGGGTGAATGCTCTCAGACGTAAGCCAAACACAAATGAGTAAAAACGTTCTTTAAAAAGGGTCTATTACATTTGTACTTCCATGTTTATCGCGGCACAATTCACAATAGCCAAAATTTGGAAACAACCCAGATGCCCTCCACAGATGAATGGATCCAAAAAATATGGTACTTATACACAATGGAATACTACATAGCGATTAGGAATGGTGAAATATTGTTATTCGCAGGGAAATGGTCAGAACTCGAACAAATAATGTTGAGTGAGACAAGCCTAGAACACAGAAAACAAAGGGGCATGATCTCCCTGATATATGACTGTTAACAAAGGGAGATGGAGAGACAGTAGAGACCAAGTCTGTGAACACTGTATATGTGCTTGATACATTGTATATTGTATATGGGTCTACCTGACCTAGACAAGGGATGGAAAAACAGGTTGTAAGATATCACAAGAAATGTACACACTGCCCTACTATGTAACTGCACCCTCTTTGCACAACACCTTGTAAAAAAAATTTATGTTCAATTAATAATAAAAAAAATTAAAAAAAATAATAAAAAATAAAAAGGGTCTATTAAAAAAAAAAAAGGGTCTATTAAGCCGGTGGCCCATGCCTGTAATCCTAGCTACTCAGGAGGACTGCATAGTTTTGTGTGTGTGTGTGTGTGTGTGTCTGTGTGTGTGTGTGTGTCTGTGTCTGTGTCTGTGTCTGTGTGTGTCTGTGTGTGTAGAACTTATAAGAGGAACCTGAGAAGGAATTTTAAAAGTTCACTTTTGGGTCACAAAGGCAACTTGCTTATGTCTTCCAGGAAAGGTCTACAGTCCTGAGCATTTCTGCAACATTACAGTCCAGTACTGTCTCCCCCACTGCTGTGTGTGGAGCGGTTTCTCCTCAGTCCACATGCTACATGCTCTCTCCCTGTGTCTCATGGTGACAGACCTCGCGCATCTGAGTTTGCGTCACTGAGGACTCTGTTGAGCTAAGAGCTTCTGTGCCCATTCCTGATTTCCTGAATCCTACTTAGGAGGCAGAAGCTCCACTTCACAAAGCCAGCGTGATCTTCAAGAACACTAAATTGGAGGATCAGTGCTCTACAATAAATGACCCAAAAAATGACCAAAAGGAAGATAATATGGCAAATCCTGACCAGACACAGGAATTTAAAACCTGGACTGATTTCTGGGGACATGCCTAGCATTTGTGGGCAAGTGAAGACAAAGGAACCGTGAACTGAAGCAATTTTGGGAAAAGTCTTGCAAGGCCTGTCTGGAACAAGGCTTTGGTTGGCCTCAGAGCTCAGCAACACTAAGCTGGGAAACCGAGGGCAGCATGCGTCTGTGTGGTGAGTGATGGTTCAGGAGAGCAACATATCTGCTTGACTGTGAGCTTTGAAGCAAACACCAGAATTCTCAGTTCAAATGCTTTCACTCACCACACAAGTTTCTACATTGCAAACAAATACGGTCTTGTGCTGCATTATTATTTCTGCTCTCAGATCGGTTCCATCTCCAAGGCCAATACCTCAAAAAGTAAAGTAAAAAGACAGACTTGTTAGAGCACAGAGCAAAACAAATCACCTCTTTCACAAGTTTTCTAGGCCAGTTTGGCAAAAAGTGGGGTCCACAATAACTTGAGCAGCTAGGTATTGGTGGCTTATGCCTATAGTCCTAGCTGCTGGGGAGGGTGAGATTGAGAGGATGGCAGTTCGAGCCAGCCCTGGGGGGAACCCTGTGGAGGTAGTGAATGTGCCTGTCCTCCCAGAGGGGACAAGAGGCTGAACACAGGCAGTCTCATTTCTTTGGAGGTAGGTAGCACCTCGGTAGTAGCTAAGGGACTCTGGTAGAACACCACTTTCTCCCACCCTTCCATCTTCATGGAGATTTAGGTGTGTGTGGGTCCAAGCTGCCCTTTGGGAAGCTTCTCTGTAGTACCGGTTCTGTAATCCAAAACTGTGATCAACTTTTTTTCTTTCCAGGTACCAGAGTTTGAACTCAGAGCCCTGAGCTTGCTCAGCGTACCTCACTGGCACTCATCACTTCATGAGCCTCCACCCCTACTTCTCTAGTGATGTTGCCGATGGATACGCAGGCTTTTCTGCCTGGGCTGACTTCAAACTGCTTCTCTAGAGCTCTGTCTCCCAAGTAGCTAGGATTTTAGCTGTGAGCCTTATCAACACCCAGCTTGTAGTTGGCTTTTTACAATCTGTGCACCTATTTCTCTTTTCTGCTATCACCCATGTTGTTTAGGGCATCTCGATGGAGTGCTGGGAATGAGATGCTCAGAGTTCAAGGGAAGAGGGAAAGAAGGATATTGTGATGAGCAAAAAGGACTTGAGAAAACAATGTAGGGACACTGCTGCCTAGAGGCAATGTGAACTAGACGTGGGTCTGGGAAAGAAGCAATCTCAAGCTCTCACGGGTCTCCTCTCCTAAAGTCACCTACCCTGAGCTGAGGCTGGGAACCATGAGAAGAGGGGCAAGGGGATGGAGCCCCCGTCCCCTCAAGGGGAAATTGGCTAAGGAAGCAGAAAGACACCTAAGAGCTGCTGACATGGGCCAAGCATCGCCTGCCCAGTGGGCAGCTCCAGAGTGGAGTTCATGTGTGGGGATCATGAGTTATGATCATCTAGGCACATGTCCATAAGCAAGCCCTCTCAAACAGTGGGTGTGTCCTCCGGTCCCATCCTTCGATTCTAAAGCACTTACCTTGGATAGAGTAGACAATAATTTTATGTATTTTGAGTTTTATTCTAGGGGGTAAGCTCCAGTTCAACGTATTTTGCATTAGTTCAAAGTATTTTATATAACGAATCTGCAAAGCAACAGAAACCTTGATTTTAGTGGGAATGCAAGGTAAGTCAGTATGCTAACCTCTCTTTATCAGCTTGTTAAGACCAATAAGAAATTAAGTAAACATTTATAGTGTTCCA
Source organism: Perognathus longimembris pacificus (assembly GCF_023159225.1). Taxonomy (NCBI): domain Eukaryota; kingdom Metazoa; phylum Chordata; class Mammalia; order Rodentia; family Heteromyidae; genus Perognathus; species Perognathus longimembris. The sequence continues at coordinate 44,169,556 of NC_063163.1, forward strand.
ATACACAATATTCTTATGTATTTTCCTCCTGCCTAATTATCTGCCATGGGATAAAGCACTGACCTCAGACCTGCAGGGAGTAACATGGAAGGAGCAAGTCCTTGCTTATGACTTTCTTATGACTGCGAGGACAACTAAGGGGTAAAGCAACTATGACGGAAGCTGCTTTAGTGAGTTTAGTGAGGGAGGACTGGGGTTTGCTGGATGGTTTTTATTAAGGGAGAAAGAGACCTTACATAGCAGCAGGAGCTAATTATATGTCATTTGGGGGTGTCTCTAAAAGCTACAGTTTCTTCATCTGCCTTTTTCCCAAATCTTTTTTTGAGGTAACCCTGGAATTCTATTAGTCTATATTCCTCCTCTATAAAATGTTGCTCACAGGCTTTCCTTGGACCTCACTTGGAGAAAGTGAAGAGTTCTGGTGCTGAGCCAACTGAGGAAGCTGATAAAGTTAGCTAATACATCTCCAATTGGCACAAGCAGTGTGCTGGGTGCTGGCCCATGCCTGTAACGGTCGCTACGCAGGAGGCTGAGGCTGAGGCTGAGAGGACTGAAGACTGAAGTCATCCAGGGCTGAAAAGTCCTGGAGAATCCATCTCCAATGGATTAGCAAATAGCTGGGCAAGAGGTGTGGATCAACTGGTAGAGTGCCAGTTATGAGCAGGTAAAGCCTCCCAAGCAATAGGTCCCTGAGTTCAAGCCCCAGTACTGGCAAAAAATGAAAGGGCAATAATAATGAGAACGGTTCCTGAATGATCTTGACTCTCAGGTGGCAAGGAGAATAGCCACAGGAAGGGCAGAATGTGGTAGTGTGTAGGAAGGTCTGTCCAGCAGAGAGAGGGACTCAGTCCTGCATCTTTGACAACATCTACCCTGCCTTGCTCTCCCTGGGAATCAGCAGAGCTCTCAAGCATGGCTCGCCAGGTCAGAGCTGCAGTCAGGGAAACTGCATGACTGCAGAAGTGAGAAAGGGCTGAGACCTGCAGACCTGCGCAGGAGCTACAGGTAACCACCCCTCAGCTCCTGCCACCAGATTCTCCACTTCTACACAGAGGGCCCTGGACCTGCTTCTGCTCTCACACTTCCTTCCCCTGAAGCAGCTTAAAGCAACAGGGGCTTCCACAACAGACACACGAGCAAGGAAGCACTCATCCAAATAAGGAATATCTTCCTTATTTGCACCAGGAGCAAAGCACTTTGGGATGCAAAGGGTGGCAGAACAGAACACAGGCCTTGCCTTTAAGGGAGATACATACATTGTACTTGAAAAGCTAATCCAATGCAACAGTGATACTCACAATACAATGTGTTGAAAAGTAACTGTACAACTTGGGGTGGTGGGAGACTGGGAAGGAGGGAAGGTGGGAAAGAAATGAAGGAGCTAACTAGTGTGACAAGAATTGTACTCACTACATTACATTTGTAACTGTAACCCCTCTCTACATCACCTTGACAATAAAATAAAATTTACAAGAAGCAGCAGCTACAGAATGGATGACACAGTCCTAACAAACCCATAATGGACAGCAAGGCCTGAAAGGGGCTTGGGAGGGCAGGGCCTGTAGGGAAAGGGGCCATGTGACCAAAGGCTGGGCAACAGCAAATCTCCTAAAGATGATAGCCTGCAGGAGGTAATATACACAAGGTGAGAGCAAGGACTGGAAAAATCACATGGTAGAAGACCTCATGTTCAGCTCAGAATGTTTAGTTTGCTGCAGCAGGAAGCCATTGTGGATGTGAGTATGCAAATGGCATGATTAGCAATGGACTTCACTAAGTTCATGTGCTGTTTAGCTTCTACAGATGCTTTTTTTTTTTTTTTTTGGTGGGTGCCTTGAACAATGGGAAAACCTATCCATGGGTAAGGCTGAGATTTTGTGGCCCCTACTGGAGATTGGTAGTTAGTGTCTGCTCCAAGGCAGAGCTCTGTTAGCAGCCATCACTTCTCTGAAAGAAAACCATTTGCAGCCACATCCACAGCTAGGAAGCCCCCACAGGTTGCCACACGGTGTGCAGGGAAACAGATAAGGCACCGTGGATGAGCTGCACAGGGCATGGGAAATGATGGGCTAGGACATCGACAGATCTGGGTTTGAGTGCTTGCTTCAAAACATTAATTTCCAGTGTGTTGTAGGGCAAGGTTGGGAGGGGGTTGTTCTTCTGGCTTTCTAAGAAAAGTCCCAGAAGGCTAGGGGCCACCCTCCGAGGGGGGACATTCTCCTGGACCCAATGCACAAAGCAGGCGCATGCAGGGGGCATGCTCGCAGCAGCCCTCGTGTGCTCAACGAGGCCCAGCATGGCGGCTCCCCCACCCACAGAAGATCTTTTTCTTTTTTTCCTCAGGGGGTGGAGCACTCGGCTGGCGAGGAGGGGCTTCGCTGTGGCCACAGGGCCCGGCCCCGCCCACCTTGCCCTGGGGCAGCTCTTTCCGCCCCAGCGGGTCATTGATGGCCCGAGGTGCCCCGGATCCCCACCCCACCCTCCCCTTGCAGAGCCCAGGCTGTGTTTTTTGGACGCTGAGCAGTGGGCCCGCAAAGGAGCAAAGCACGCGGCGGGCAGAGCTGCCCTTCCTTCCCCAAGGATCTGGCAACAGCGCGCGGCGGGGCCCGGGCGGGGCGGAGCGCGGGCTCAGGGCTGGGCGGAAGCGCGGGGCCGCGAGGGCAGAGGGCTGGGGCCCGCAGGGAACAGGCCAGCCCCCAAGGCTGGCTGTGCCGCCAAGCCGCGCCTCGCGGGACAGGTTGGGCCGGCGGGACAGGGCCCGGCTCCTGGGAATGAGTGACTGTCACGCTGTCCCCGGGAGGCGGGGCGGGGCGGAGGCAGCGCGGGAGGCGGGAGGGGGGGAGGGCGCGGAACAGGGTGCGCCGTTGCGCTAGTGACTCGGCCGACCCCTGGGGCGGCTGCCTCCACCCCAGTGGGTGGGGACCCTCCCAGCCCTGGCGGCGGCTCCCTCTCCCCTCCCTAACCCTACCACCGCGGGTCCCAGCCTCTACTTACCCCTCCAGCCCCGGGAGGCTCGCCGAGCGAGCGGCGCCAGTGTCGTGTGACTGCCTAGAGTTGGTGCCTGGAGCCAGAGGCGAGCCAGGAGCAGAGCCGCGCGGAGCCAGGGCCCGAGCGCCGGAGCGCCAGTCGAGCGCCCGCCCACCCGCACCGCGCCTCCCCAGGTGCTCATCCGTCCCGTCCACCGCGCCGGACACCGCCATCTGCACCGGGGCGCTGACATCGCCGCCCCCGGGGGGAGGGGGGCTTATGGCGGCGGAGACCCGGGCCTTTCCTAACCGTGGGCAGCGCTAGGCGCCCGCATTGCCAAGTAAGATTCCCCTCCCTCACCTTCCCGTCTCGCCCTGGCCCTCGCGCCCCCCATTACCCTCGGCCAGGCTCTAGGTCACATTTTTTCCAGAGAGGAGCCGCCTGCGGGGCTTGGGAAAAGTCCAGAGGCTCCTGGCAGCCGGGGGGTGGGAGAAGGACCCCCGGGAGTGAGAGATCCTGGGGAGACAGGGTGAGGATCCTGGGGTACTGGGAGGGCGGGGGCTCACCTGTGTGGTCCCCCCTACCTCTGCCTGGCCACAGGCTCCTGATCCCTACCAAAGCCCCCAGAAAGCTCCAAGGTCTCTGCTTGAGGCTGCATTGTAAGGGAGAAGGTAGTGCCCAGGCTATGAGCTCCTGCTCCTCTCCATTCCGTTCACCCCTCCAGTCTCCCTTCCTTACCCTTCCCCCCACATTCTCTCCCCCCCCCCCGGCCCCCAGGGGGCACTGGGCTCCAGGCTGCTAGCCCATCCCTGGAAACTTGGAATGAGTTCCCTGGCCCTCAGGGAAGAAACTTGGGGCCACCAGGACTTGGAGGAGCATCTTGCTTGCTCCTGTATGGAAAGTTACACACCAATTGATATTTTACAGGTATTATTGAAGTATAATAATTTGGGGTATAATCAGTGCTATCAGGTGGGTTTTATTGGAGGGGGTATGATGGTTCTCCGAACTGACTGAGCTCTTGTGCTCAATGCTACCATTTGATCTACAGCTCCACATCTGATTTTTGGTGGTTAATTGGAGATAAAAGTGTCACAGAATTTCCTACTTGGGATGGCTTTGAACTGTGATTCTCAAGTGCTGAGTAGCTAGGCTTAAGGTATGAGCCACTAGCAGCCAGCAGTTGTTTTGTTTCTGTTTTGCTCAAGGCTGGTGCTCTACCACTTGAGTCACAGTTCCAACTCCAGATGTCTTGGTGATTAGTTGGAGATAAGAGTCTCACAGACTTTCTTTACCTGGCTGGCTTTCAACCCCAATCCTCAGGTCTCAGTCGCCTGACTAGCTAGGATTACAAATGTGAGCCACCAGGGCCTAAGTAGGTGTTTTTCTTTTTTCTTTTTCTTTTTTAGGAGTACATGCATTGGTGTCATCCAAACTACTTGTGAGATCAAAGAATCTGATGACTGGAATTCCCTTCAATGCAATCCTGGTTTAGGAAAGAAAGAGTAGGAAGGGCCAACCAGGCTTTGAGGCCAGGGGGAAAGGAAGGGATGAAACATGACTGGTTGTGAGTTGACATGATGACTGAGAAATATTCTGTATGATTCCATCTTTGTGTATTCAGGTTTGGATATGAAATGTGCTCTTAAAAGGCTGCTGTGCAAAAGGCTGACCCCAATGTACCAGTGGACAGATGCGGGACTTTGGGAAGTAATTGTCTTAGGAGGCTTCTGACTGCATTAGTCCAATCCATTGAGGGCTTCAGAAGTTTACAGCATTAGTAGAGGAGATGGGGCCTGGTTGAAGAAAGGGAAGGATGTCCCTGCCCCTTCCTGCTTCTCTCTGCTTCCTGGCCCTACTGAGGTGAGCAGGCTTCTCCACCAGACCCTCCTTGACATGAGTTTTCAGTCTCACCTCAGGCCTAAAGCAATGGGATCAAGTGGCCATGAAGTCAACCCTGAAACTGGGAGCCTCACTCAATCTCCCTCCCTGCTCTTAAGTTCTTCTGTCAGGCATTTGTCACAGTGACCAACAGTCTAATCCAATATGTTAGGAAGATTTTTTTGTTTCCATAATAAAACATGTTTGAGGGAAAATAGGGTAATAGTATATACTTCAAATGGATGCTGCAAATATGGAATGGGAAATATAAAAAAGTATGATAGTGTTGGCTATAACAGGATTTAAAATATTTATTTTCCCTTTTCCTTCGCTCATATTCTCCTTCTCTCTCTGCCTTTATTTCTTGTTCTCTGCCCCTTATTTTTCCCCCTCTCTGTCTTCTCCTCTCCCCCACAAGTGGGATCGGCAAAGAATAATCCTTGTGATGTTCTACAGAGGCTGAATTGTGCATTGTCTTAGCAGGGGTTTGTGAAATATCAACTTCTCTTTCCAGGGAAATGAAAAGCCAGAAGATGTGAGAGAATTTTCAGGAGCCAGGAAAATCTCAGGCATGGGACCTGCCTGCTGGGGAGGGGAGGTGCACAATGGGAAGTAGGATGCACTGGGGAGAAGACAGCCTAGGCAGCCCCGGGGGCGTGGCTTGGGGACTTGGGAGGGGTCAGGGAACTGTCACAAGGCACAAGTGCTGCCCCCTAACTGATTGTGAGAGAAGAGTTTCAAATGCAGCCAAATTGAAGATGCCACTAACCGCTCCCCACAAAAACTAAACAAAAAATTATCTTTCAAAAGAGAAAACTTACCTGGGATGGAGTGGCTATTCTTTCAAATTCACTTCGATATTCTACACTGAATCTTTTCCCTCCAAAATACTGGAGACTGTCCTACAGAAAAGGAGACAATACAACCATAGTTCACCTTCACATCAGCAGTCTTTGGGCAAAGCTACTCAGAACAACAAAGTTGAATAAAAGCATGTCAAGATCCTCTCTAGTTTAAGAGTCAGAAAGACATGGGACATTATAGATGGAAGGACATTAGAAAGCACCTGGTCCAACTTTTCTTCCTGCCTTCCATTTTACAAATGAGAAGACTTAAGTCAAAAGACAACCAAGCAACGTGCAGGACTGCAGCCAGGGTGAGCACAGCCTGCAGTGCCCTGCATTTCATTTTGGAAGTACAATCCATAGGACACATACACACAAACACACACACAAAACAAGCCAATCCATACTGTACACACACACACAATCCCACAAAACAAGCCAATCCATAGTACACACACACACACACATACACACACACATACACACACACCCCATCCCACAAAACAAGCCAAAGAAACCCAATACTTATCTTGCTCTATACCTTGCCACTGGTTATAATTTGGAAAACACTGTCCTAGAGCATCCATTTTCATCTTTACCCCAGACCCTTGGGCTACAAATATTGGTCCAGCCAGCCCACCCTGGAGGCAAATTCGATGTTGCCCACAGCCCTGGTAACCTCGGAGAACAAACCTGTGTGGCTCAGGTTAGGAAAACAGAAGGGTGGGAGTGCAGATTGGAACATGGTGCAAAACCTAAGCCTATTGGACTGTAGGCCAACAGGTGAACGGAGCTGTTGGGGGTACATCCTACAGGCGGTAACATCCTGGAAAGATCATGTCAGCAGTATTGCACCCTACTTTATAAGGTACAGCAGCCCACTGTCTCTCTGCAGACATTACCAAAGGCCACACATCCCCCAGATATGGGCTCTCGGGGATAATAAAACAGAGGACGGACTTTGTTCTGAGTTGCAAAGTGGTAACTCTTATCAATGTAGAACTCAAAGGATGCTCAAAGTCCTTTGGAAACCTTGTCCTGTTAATCTTGATCTCCTTCTGTGGAAGGAGGAAGTCATTCTACTGGAGAGGTTATAGAAGCACCTGATTGCTGAGGGTTTTCTTTTGTCTTTGTGTGGACCTGAGCTCTACTCCTGATACTTTCCCACCTCCTCCTCCTCTGGAGTGCTGGGATAACAGCCTGCACCACCACGACCAGCCGTGGTTGATTTTGCATTAGCATCACCTAGCTTTACTCATTTAACCTTCATTCTGCACATATAGGCTCCTGTCTTCATTTAGAATCATGACATCTGCTGATTGCAAGTGCATACACCTGCAATCCTCCCTGACCGGAAGGCTGAGAACTGAAGGATCATGGCATGAGGGACGTCCTGAAAAAAATGTCTTTTAGACCCCTATCTCAAGAGAAACACGTGTCATCCCTGGTAGACAGAAAGAGCCTAAAGCAATCATGGCCAGTGGTTAGTGAGACCCTATCTCAAAATAGCCAGTGTAGAAAAGGGCTGGAGCTGGAGGTATGGCTCAGTGAGAGAGCCCCTGCATAGGATGACATTGGTCCTGAGTTTAAACCCTAGTACTACAGACACACAAAAAGCTGGCATTGGACTTTCTGTGTTCTATTCTATTCTAATCTCATCTATTCTATTCATTTGGGTAGTTTTGAATTGTGAACTCTGAGTCTCATGCTTGCTAAGTGGCTATGATTCGGCTAAATCATGCTCTCAACCCTTTGGTTATAAGCTTTTTTTTTTTTTTTTGGCCAGTCCTAGTCCTGGGCCTTGAAATCAGGGCCTGAGCTTCTTTTTGTTCACGGCTAGCACTCTGCCACTTGAGCCACAGTGCCACTTCTGGCCGTTTTCTGTATATGTGGTACTTGGAAATTGAACCCAGGGCTTCATGTATAGGAGGCAAGCACTGTTGCCACTAGCCCATATCCCCAGCCCTCAACCCTTTTTTTGCTGGTTAATTTTAGGGTAAGCGCTTGCTTACCACTCAGGCATGCATGCACCTGAGCTACGATCAGCCTACTACTGTCTTCTTCATCATCACTGGGACGGCAGGTGCTTGCCAAGGTGTCAGGCATCCTGACACCTGTGTGGTGCTGGGGTCTTGTGGCCTTTCCTGCCTAGGCTGGCCTGAGTATGTGACCCTCTCATTCTCAACTTCTCACATAGCATTGGGTGAGAGGTGCACACCACTGCACCCAGCTGTGACTTGAGGAGGGGTCTCATGACCTCTTCTGCGCAGGCCATCCTAAAACCACAATCCTCCTCTTCTAGGACTCCCGAGTAGCTAAGATCACAGGTGTGAGTCACAAATGCCCACCCTTTCCTTGGTTCCTATTTTTTAAACACTGCATTACACAGTCATAAAATTCACTGCATCTACAAAATTAAGTAAATTGACAGAAGGGGTGGGTTTAGAAGGGTCAGGGAGAATGATGAAAGCATGACATTGGTCAAGATGCACTGCATTCATAAACCACATTGTTGAATGGCAACCCCTTTGTACAAATCCTTAAAGATAATAAACACATATTTTAAAATGCTGCATATCTTAGATATTGTAAATTTTGCATTCCCTTCAATTTGTGCCTCACTACTGCTCTCACCGTAGTTCTGGCCCAGAACCAGAAAAAGGCCAATTACTAACTGCACATTAAACAAGGCAGCATGAATCGAGGCTTTCACTTAAGTGAACAATCTAAGAATTTTTTTTTACAACATTTTACCAGAACCAAGCAAATTCAACAACTGTAAGACAGAGTATAGTAATATCTTTCCTACCTTGGCTGTTAAAAATACCCTAGTCGCAATGAGACAGATGCAAATCATTGTCCCTGTTCTTCCTAGAAAAGAAGTTAGTGCTTTGTTAAGTGGCAAAAAAAATTCAATACATAACCTAAAAATTAAGTAAAGCAGGGGAAGGGATGGGTTGAAAGAGGTAGATAAGAATGTTGAAAGGGATGACATTCATCAAGCGGCACTGTATTCATAAACTGCTTTGTTGAATGGCACCTTCTTTTGTACAACTACTTAAGATAATGAAGATAGTAAAAAACCAAAGCATGATAAATGAATAAAAGACATATTTCTCATTAAGAAAGAAGTTAGTTCAAGAGACCTTTTTGACAACCAATACATAGTTATATATTTTATTTTTATTTATATGTATGACCAAAGGCAAGGATAGTAATGACAATTTAAAATTTCATCACAAACTATTTTTGACAATTTTCTCATAATTGAACACATTCACTCTCATGACCACTTCTGCTACCAACAGATTTATTTAGACATTAGTAAAGTTCTATTTTGTCTATCTTCCCAAATGAAAGAATTTTGGTAATATCTTTAAGGCTCTAGTAAATTACAGTTGTATACAGTATATCTGTACAGAATTCCCAATTAACTCTCAAATCTTACCACAATCTTTCTGTTTGTTCATGAAATGCCATTTTTAATGTAATCTGAGAGAATGCTGTGCCATTCACAAAACTAATGCCACAATCACTAATTTTAACAAGGCTCCTAAGACTGTTCTACCAATTTTCTTAAGATAGATACACTTTTAACACGGGAGAACAGTTATTTGTATTAGTTTCCCATTAGCCCATCAAAGATATTTGACAATGCTTAGATTAGCCATTTCCATTGGTTGGCAAGAGGATCTTCAGTAGTTTCTACTCCAGCATTCTTCTTACTAGACTTTTCAGCTACTAGTTCCTTTTCAGCTGAAGTATTTAGCCTACTATAAAGTTTGTCTTCCAGTTTTTAAAAATCTGGTTTCTGCTTTAGCCATACCGAGTGTCTTGTGAAGAATCTTTGTGTACAGTATTGTTATCTTACCGTGCAGAGTGATGAAAATAGCTAATTCCACAAGGCCTGGTGTCTTCAGTTCTATCATACAAACTTTAGGTTTGAAAAGTGTTTTCTTTTCTATTTCTACCATCATCAGCACATTTTGAATAAGCTGCTTTATATAATTCCAAGTATACCCTTTTACCTGAGAATTATAACCTTTTCTGATCTATCCTTTAAACATTTTTTTGAAATTGGCCACTCATGTTTAAAAAGCACTATTGTAACCAAGAACTTCCAAAGGGAAGCTAAAGCTACCATTGGCTATGATGAGAAGCTGGCTGCTAGATGAGACGACTAGCTATTGCTTCTCTCAGCTTCACTGACTATAAACGTGTCAGTTCTGGAGGACATCTGTGGGTCTCTGCACATCTGATCTTTTGCTAGTGGAAGGAAACTTGGGAAAAGGTCTTTTAGTAATTGCATATGCGCCAACATGGGGCACATTCAGGTGCCTGTGCTGGGAATAAGTGCAGTTTCAGGATGACTAAGTGTCCTCTCAGCCTGTTCCTGTTTCCTGTTTCTCAGATGAAACAGGAAACCCTGAAGGACACGTTCTGTAATCATTTGTCAAGCATCCATCACTAAACCTCTCATGTTAGACAATGATGAGTTCTCCCAGCTGGAAACGTCAGGACTGGTGTATAACTATTATTTTATCATCAACAGACTGCCATTTACAATTGGTCATAGAAACCAAGATATGGAATCCTTGCCATGCCAAAAGCAATACTTACAAAACCATTTGGTGTAAGTCAACTGCACAATTCTTGGGAGGAGAGGGAAAGGGGGAGGGGGAAGGGGGAAAAAGAGGGAGGAGGTCACAAGTTGAACAAGAAATGTACTCACTGCCTTACGAATGAATCTGTAAGCCCTCTGTACCACACTTTGACAATAAAGAAAAAAGTTTTATTAAAAAAAAAAGATACGGAATCCTTCTAGATTTTTCTTACTAGACGCCTTCCCGCAGTGTTTTACAGTGGTCTTGCATGAACTGAACTTAGCTGGATAATAGATGGCATCTTCCTGAAACATCTAGTCTTTAGGAAATTAAAATTCTGTTGAGTTTGACATTTTCAGATTTATATAGTAATTGATTATTTGACACAACAAAGATACATAACAGGTATGAAATGGCAACTAGCATTTATCTCTTGTTTCATAGTGTATCTTTACAGGTGGGTGAGAAAGATACCTTAGCATTAGAGGGTGTGTGACTCAAGTGGTAGAAGGCCTTAAGAAGAGGGAAGCCCTAGGCTCAAACTATAGTAATGCCAACAAAACAAACCAACAGCACCTCAAAAACTCCAAGGATTCAAAGTTGGTAAGGGTAGGTCAAAGGACTTGGAAAGACATTTCTCAAAGCAAACAGGTAAGTGGCCGATAAAAAATGGCCATGAAACAATGCTCAATGTTACTAGTCATCAGGAAAGAGCAAGTTAAAAGCACAATGAGAAAAGTATAAGTTTGTCAGGTAAGGTCTTTTTAAGTAACTGATTTAGCTATTTTACCAATATGTAAAAATATAAAACATATCATATTGTATATTATATATGTACAATTCTGTCAGTTAAAGAAAAAAAACTGTAATAAAAGTGCTCTAAAATTCTGAAGTTAAATACTCTTTATATTTTGACATATAAACTAGAAAATGAAAAATGAAGAAACCCAAATAATTAGTAATCACGGAAAACATGCTCAACTTTCTTTAGCTCTGTTTTCTTTCTTTCTTTCATTATTCTTCCCCCTTTATCTACCTTTCTCATCTCTATTTCTTTTTTATACTTCCTTCAGCCTTAAAACCAATATTAAGAATGTTACCCTATTAGTCCTACTGAATAGTAGAATGCACCCCCTGCTCGCTCTTCAATATTCTCTTTAGAAAAGGGGAACAGAGAGAAAAGCATTATTACCTTTGCCTCCTTTGCAGTGAATTGCGATGACATTTTCAGCATCTTTGGCCAACCAGTCCACGACTTCTTTAGAAAACCCAATAATTTCCCTGATTGCACATAGAAGATTTGTAGTTGATTAAAAATAGTTCCAAAATTCAAGCCCAATGAGTTTAGTACTCTTCTGACAGTCAGTGTGACAAAAACTTACTCAAGGGTGGGAACGTTATGATCATCGATCATTATTCTTTTCACTGGACCATGAAAGTGAGATGTATCATACGATTCCTCACCTACAAGAAATAACATACATGTCACATTTCTATGCCTACCCATGCAGAAGTTAGGAATAAAGTTCAAATTTTCTATTAGGAATTCCTTATCTATCTTCAAAAGGAGCTTTCTGGGAAGCTCCTGTTGCTCTGCAATGATTCTTAAGATAAACTGCACAAGGTTCCAAAAACCTAAGAGGGAGGCAGGGAGGCCAGGGGACCAAAGAGGCCAAGGAAAGTTGAAGGATTTAGGGAAGGACTCTAGGTCTGTTCACCTCAGGTAATCTAAAATCAACCTCTTAGGCTTCATACGCCTCACTTTTAACCTTCTAGCAGGCTACTCGTCCTACAAGCGCACATGTGTGCCATGGAGCAGAGGTCAATCGCGCTGTCTAAAGTGCTCAAGTCCCTGAAAAATGGTCATTTAATGTATAGACAAGAGAAAACAAAATCAAGACAGATACAGTGGGAAACTAAGGGTATAGTCTGTTTTCTACAGGTTTTTGTCAAGTGTCTTGATCTCATCACTGCCCACCTCCAGTGTTAGAAAACACATTTACTCAACTGTCTATAGTACATATGACATGAAAGAAGATGTCTCTAAGCCTAAGACCACTGACAGGCCTTTCCAGAACCCTTCCTCCCTAACTCTGCCTCTCTGGTCTCACCGACCTGCCTCCCTCTTGGGAACTTACAACCAAGCTAACTTTTGCTGCCAAACAGGACCAGTACAAAATTAGAATTTTTCATCTAACTTCCCACCACTAAATATTTATGACTAAATGAAACATAAGAGGGGGATCACTTTCTTACGTTTTCTATCTACAGTAGCCAAATTATAAAATCATGTACATACTGCAGAGGTTGTATACGACATAATGGCCACAGTGCTTGGTGTCCAGGAACCGGACCACCTCCTGAAAAAGACAGACACATGTCTTACATATCCAATGTAACACATGAACAAAGTTGCAGTTACTAGGAGTAATCTACTATGGTATTTGTTTTTATTTACTTGTCTCTGGTACTTTCTAGGGGACATGCAGGGAATGGAACCTGCTGATAGTTTTCTAATAGCCTCTAAAATACATAAATGAGCCTCTAACAGAAATACACACTGTTTAATATGTTTTTAAACACCATAAATACACTACCTATAAATCCACATGGTTTAACAAATATTTATGAATACACATTGCTTACTGCTGTAAATACACATTGTTTATTGTTACCTGAGAAAGAAATTACTTAAGTAAATCTCTTTGAAATAGTTAATTTACAGTAAGGGATATATATATATATATATATATATATATATACATATATATATGGTAGGTATATCAGTCTAATTCAGAAGAGGTGTTTTTAAAATAATTATTTGATTATTAGTTCACCCGTGTTCTATGTAAACAAATAGAAAAAATATATAGTTGTGGCATGCAACACAGAAAAAGGTAACTCATATTTTCAATAGTTCTTAGTAATATGGAGCCTTTTTATCTGACCTACATTTCCTTGTTTAGAAATGAATATATACACATATACATGGGTATATGTATGCTTATATGTACATATGCATAACTTTAAAAATAGGAAACAGTAATTATTATTTAAAACTTCATGAAGCTAACAGAATTTCCAGAAAACTAACAGTAAAACACACACCTACACACACACACGCACACCTTTGTATGATAGTAAAATGACTATCATAAAATTAAGATACTGGTATACCATGAGTCATGTTTGCTGGCTTGAATTTGAGAAAAAGGTAATTAAAGCATCAAGTGCTGAAGGGAGAATGTAGTACGTTAAAAAGCTGAATACTCTTCACAGAATGGGAGGCGTGATAAATAAATGTGCTTCAATGTTTCATAGGATAACTTATACCAAAATAAAACCCAGATGGACTTAGAAATCTAATATCAAAATTCACAAATAAGAAATTAAAGTGACCCAGAACATCACAAATCAGAATAGCATAAAGACATTTGCACATTCTTGTTCATTGCTGCACTAGTCACAATAGCCAAGTTATGGAAACAGCCCTTGCAATAAATGAGTGGATCAAACAAATGTGGTACGTATACACAGTGGAATTTTACACAGCTATGAGAAAGAATATTATGTCACTTGCAGGGAAATAAATGGATGGAGAAAGAATAATCATGTTAAGTGAGGTAGGTCAAGCGCAAAGAGACAAACAGCATATGTGTTTTCTTATACGCAGAAGCTAGATCTAAAATACACTGGGAGAGTATAAATCACAGTACTCTACACGGTTACCCACAGTGAGACCAATGGAGGCTATTCGTATGGGTGAAATGTCTATGTGCCTCTGATCATATAAAATAATATTTATCAAAATGAACCCCAGGAAATGGATACAGAGATTTTTTTCTTTTTTTATTTGTTCTTGGATTTGATTTGTTTTCTTTTGTCTTGTTTGATTGTCTGTCTTTGGAAGGGTAAGGGGGCACAGCTATGGAAGGACAAAGGACACTAGACACTATGTTGAAAATAAGCTATGCAACTTGCGAGTGAGGATGGGAAGGAAACACTGGGGGGGAGGGGTAATATTGTCCAAAAATGTACTCTTTATCTGAGTTATGTAAATGTAACCCCCCTGTTACCCCTCACATTTATAATAACAATAAATTATTAAATAAATAAACAAATAAAAAATTTTAAGGGCCACAACAGAGAACAGAGGAAAATATTTTTTTTCAGCCAAATCAACTGAATGGTCACTCCACCAAGTACAACAAATCCACAGTGAGTATAACTCATCAACAACTTCCCTAGTACTCCTTGATCTCTATGGTTACATCCGGCAATCACTTATCCACAAAAGAAAAAAGTCAATCTGACTTAACCTTTATAGCTTTAAGTCAATAAAGAAGTCAAAACAAGGAAATGCCATTTCATTCAGTAAATTTGCCTTTTCTTTTTAAATTAAAATCCCCCACTAATAATGGGAAATATGGCGTGAAAATAAAATATTTACTACAGATAAAAATCCTCTGTGTTTGGCAATATTTATGAATACTTAGTAAACAGTATTTTTAACTAGGTGACTTCACTCTTCAAAATATATCCAGATAAAATATTAAGCCTCAAAACAGTTATTGCTGTGTTATGGATAATAGTAATATGCAAATGTCAGATATAGGATATATATCTGATATCAGATATAGCAGATATAGGATAGTATATGATAATACTTTTGAGACCTCCTGAAATTGTTAGATTCTTTCATTCCCTCAACAGGTAAACATTTTACATTAGTAAACTTAATCAGTCTTTTGTATGCCCATGTGTAAGAGTGGTCAATATTTACATCTTCATGGAAAAATCAGTCTACCTGGATAGTTACATTCCAGAGACTTAAAAAAAATCACTTTTACATTTCTCTTAATGCCCAAAAATAATAACATTAAGGATTTGCTTTCTCTGCTTTAGTTCAATTATATGCTTCACTGCTGTATGTTCTAATTGGCTTACCTGAACATTTCAAAGACTTCCCTTCTAAATTAGCAGAAAAGGGACATAAAGCATGTAAAACAAGTTCAGCTTTGACAAGAATCTACAATAGCTGCAATCTATCACCAGATGGACAGTTTCTATTCTTGTCCAGAGTAAAAAGAATCCCATTATAGCAAGGCTATGTTCTCCTGGAAAGCCTGACTAAAGCCCCAGATTCATATCTGAACACAGTGAACACAGTTAAGTCATGAGGATGCTAAGCAGGCCAAGAGTCAAGCCCTTTCAGATCAACTAGCCCTCAGATGACCCAAGCAGCTGCTCATAGATGCCTAGATGAGCCCCCAATGAAGGAGCCAATCCTGTACCCAATTATTTGACCCACTCCAGTAACCCCAATCCAAACTTACAAACCACAATATCTTGAGCTAAACAAATGCTTGCTATTGTACACCAGTAACTTTTGGAGTGGTTTATCATAAACAAAAGCAAGTTGGTACCATGCTATTAGGAATTTCATCTGAATGAATAAAATTGTAGAGCACTGCCTTCCCTGGCAGTACTAATCCTAAGCCCGAGTCTACAGTGTTCAGTGAGAAATGACTGTTGCTTATGTGAATACACTCACCTCTATAGGGTTCCTGTAGAAGGACTGTGTGCCAGAGGAAGGAAACGACATGGCAATAATGTGCTCTGAAAGTCAAAATGATCACTGTTATGAATATCATTACAGGTAGGAAATATATAAAAAGTATTCAACATATAGCCAAGTTCATTTTTCAGAAGGACAAAAGAACTTTAAAGATAGAAACTGACAGGAATACTAATACATTGCTAGGAAAAGCAAGATGATAAATTATGCAACAGAAGAATAATGGTTAAACTGGCATTGTGTTCCTTAGGTTCAATTGGTGTTTAGTGCTTTCCAGCCCTCTTGACTCAGAAAACCTGAAACCTACAGAGTAGTGACCTCATTCTCTAGGGTTTTAGGACATTAAAAGGTATCTATTGGGTCCTTGAGATATCTAACAAAACTGAATAAATTGAAATGAAATTTCAATGAAGCTGGCTGAAAAATCCATCCCACGTACTGTGAATTCACCAAGTCTTCATTTGAAATGACATGAGATGTAGTGTGCCCAAAGGTAACCTATTAATGTGTTACCCTAACATATAGCATATGACATCACAGATAAAGAGTACCTTGAAAGATTATAGTGAAAAAACAAAAAAGAGAAAGAAAGAAAGAAACAAACAAACAAAGAAAGAAAGAAAGAAAGAAAGAAAGAAAGAAAGAAAGAAAGAAAGAAAGAAAGAAAGAGAGGGAGGGAGGGAGGAAGGAAGGAAGGAAGGAAGGGAGGGAGGGAGGGAGGGAAGGAAGAAGGAAGGAAGAAAGAAAGAAAGAAAGAAAGAAAGAAAGAAAGAAAGAAAGAAAGAAAGAAAGAAAGAAAGAAAGAAAGAAAGAAAGAAAGAAAGAAAGAAAGAAAGAGAGGGAGGGAGGGAGGGAGGGAGGGAGGAGGAAGGAAGGAAGGAAGGAAGGAAGGAAGGAAGGAAGAAATAAAGAAAGAAAGAAAGAAAAGGAAAGGAAAGAAAGATAAAGGAAGATGAGGGATCATAGGAAGACCTCATCTCATCTTATGGCTTAATGCAGTAGCATACCTTCATCATCCCCAGTGACACAAGTAAGCACAAGTAGAAGAATTGTTGCCCAGGAACAACTGGCACATAAAGGAAGACTCTATCTTGAAAATAACCAAAAGGGTATAGTATGTGGCTCAAATGGTAGAGCACCTCCATAACAAGCATGGGTGTCTGAGTTCATTCCCAACACCACACAACAAAAGTAACAAAACGTAAACCAAAACACAAATCAATATTGCTTAGACACAAGTATTTTGGTTTGGGAAACCAAAAAAATATTATTACTCAAGAAAAAAGTAAAATTAAGGTAAGTCAATCAAAAGACAGCTTCACAACCCAGTACTGCAATTAATGTAAATAAATCAGCAGTTAAGTTTACAAACCAGTAATATAGCTTAAGTCAAGATCAAATCCTTCTTCCTTGAATCGTTTCCTATCTCTTGACACCTAGGAGTTAAAAAAATATAATCAATTTGTAAAATAAATCAACCACAAAGAAATTTGCATTGTTATCTACAACTCTTGCAAGTATTTCATGCTTTATGCACTCACCAGCCGTCTGGTGGCTTGTTCAAGGTGTCTCCTCTGGTTCACAAGATGAAGCAGTCTCAACAGAGTAATAAACCGCAGAGGTCGGAAGATAGATACCACTCTAAACAAATTTATACATAAATTTGAAAAGAGTATGTTTTGGTTCAGAAATAGAAGAGTTTATCAAGTGTGGATATCAAACTGTGTGTAGGTGGCAGGGTGTACTAATTCTTCAACCCCAGGGCCTTGTGCATGCTGCACTAATGTTCAGTCAGTCAGCTGTAGCCCCAGCCACAGAAGAAATTTTGTACTATGTTGATATGCTTTGGGATGTCAGAACCAAATGTAGTGCTGGAGGCTAGAAATGCTTCTAGACACCTCATTGAAAGTAAACTGAGGGAGAGTTTTAGAATATTTCTTCTCTTTCTTGATCCTGCCCCAGTAAATAATAATCTAATCTAAACTGTCAATAATGCTAAGGTTGAGAAACTATGTTGTAGAGAAATGGCAATATGTTTATTAGAATCTGTCGACTAAATATTTTGGTTTAAGATCAGTAACTTTTCATTCCCTGACCCCACCCCCCTAACCAAGTAAACTGAGTTTTGCCCATTGCGTTACCCTTTTCGGTAGCAGAGATTCCCTATAGCCACTATGTACATATCAGGCAGGCAACAGACTGGACTACTTCCTGAGCCTAAGTTGCAAATCTAAGGGAGAGCCTGAGGTATTTTCCTTTCACAATAGCAAGTTCTCAAGTGATGCTAAGGTTGCCTAATGATGGTGATTTTCCAAACGCCTATCACATTACACATTTACTTGGAGACCAAACTGGAACCCTGGGAAATGAAGGTAAGAAATAATCTACATATGTTTGATTCCTCAGCACAACATATACACAATCTACTTATTTGACTTCTAATCAATACACTTAAAAGCCCCCTGGCGGGGCTGGGGATATAGCCTAGTGGCAAGAGTGCCTGCCTCGGATACACGAGGCCCTAGGTTCGATTCCCCAGCACCACATATACAGAAAACGGCCAGAAGCGGCGCTGTGGCTCAAGTGGCAGAGTGCTAGCCTTGAGCGGGAAGAAGCCAGGGACAGTGCTCAGGCCCTGAGTCCAAGGCCCAGGACTGGCCAAAAAAAAAAAAAAAAAAAGCCCCCTGGCATCTACATCCCAATACACATGTGCTCTTTTCTACTTCACTTAGAGAGAGAAAGACAGAGACAGAGACAGAGATAGAGAGGCACATACACAGACAGACACCACGCCCTCATATACATTATACTTTCTAATTCCTTACTGCTTTAGCTTTGCCTTAAACAGTTTCCATTTCTACTGAAATGACACTGCAAAATGCCTGGTATGTCTTGGCATGTATGTCACACTCTTTGGTTTCCATTTGCTGTGTTTTAGGGAATGATGACTGGAGTCACGCTGACTTTACACAGGCTCAAGTCAATACTCCCATGATTACAGGTAAAACCTAGATTGGTAGGACTTGAAATGTAGTGAGTCTGTGGTTGAAATACAAATGGAGATTTAGAAAGAAGTTCAAAATGTTTTGAATTAAATTTTCACTAAATGTTCCATTGCCTATATCTAAGTAAAGGTATGTAAATGCTTATACTTTTTATTGGCCCTTGTAGTTTTCAGGGTATTAAAATGTCACAATATGTTACCTTTTTTTCTTTCTTCTCTTTTTGTGGTACCAGGATTTAAAATCAGGACCTTGTACAGGCTAAGTAGGGACCTTACTAATCTACTCATGTCCCCATTCGTAAATATTTTATCTTCAAGAAGCTTATTTGGTACAGAAACTAAACAAAAGTCAGTTCACCATACAAGATTAATAAAGTCATAGAAAATGAAAAAAATAAAGTGGATGAAGGAAAAGAAAATTTTAACATCTCAGTTATATATTTCATACCCTGGGAAGTCTTTAAAAATTCTGGAATCAAGAAATAAATACGTGACATCAATAGATAAAGTGATGACAACAATGAATGTGTCTACGATGTTAAGTGTGTCAGAAAAATAATGCTTTTTCCTGTAAAAGATAATAAAAATATGGTTACCTTCTCCAAGAGGATCACAAGATATTTGATTTGTCTTCATTTGAAATTTTATTTTAATGGATTATTTAAAATGCATTGTCTAGACTAGACTAAGGGGAAATATAATAGTAGACAATAATCTCAAGTACTAAGTTTATATTTACTATGTATTACGTTTTATTTAAAATTAAATTAAGTTTAAAACTAATTTAAACATAAATTTTACTAAAAGTTACTACATATTATTTATAACTATTATATTTTCAAGTATTATATACTTGTAGATGTGGTGGCGACTTAAGCTTAATAAAGAAGAGGCATAACCAAACCACTTAACAAGAGGCATGCACTGCCTTCTCCCGTGTATGGAGGAAGAAAAGTGGGGGTGCACAGCTCTGTGGAACAAGCTCAGTGTTATGGCTTAGAGCCATGGACTACGAGTGTAATGAGGAGCTTATGAGGGGGGAAGGAACTGCTACTCTGAACTCATTCTCTGGCCTTGTACCCACACTGGAATCCCAAGGGGCTGATGAGTCCTTCCTGGCACAAAGACAGACTTTCATCTACCACCTGCTCCTTTCCAACACTGGCTCCCACAGAGCAGAGGTGAGCACTGGGCCTCCTTCTAACTGGGAGGCAGCCTTTTTCAGGCTCTCACCAACCTGGCAGTGAACTCTCCTTAGCTCAAAAGCAGGAGTATTGAAAAGTCATCAGGAAAGAACACAGACTGCATTCTGAAGTGCTTGGAGAAAGAGAGGCTGGGAGATCCATTCCCTAATTCCTAGGACAGCCTGGGCGGCCAGGCTTGCCTCACCCACCCGCCTTCTCAGAAAGCCGGCAAGCAGAAAAGGGAAAAGCCCATTAGTTTCATACTGCCACATTGCACCAATGACATAAGTATTCCTCAGATCGTCTTCAGACCTCATCGAAAGTTGCTGTTTGAATGAAGTGACCATTTTAATGAATGGCTATGTATGAGCTAGTATTTCATATGCCATCAAATCTTAGTTGAGACTCAAGTTGTAATCAGAGCACTAATATTTAGACCTCACATACATGTTCCTCTTCTTAGCATACATGTAAACACATTAATTGCCTGGCCCTTTTCTGAAATCCCCTTAAGCTACTGAAGGTGCTTTCTAGAATTATTGTCAGTGTCAGTTGCAATATAAAAACTAATTAAGGCTAGTGAATGAAAAACTGGGTTTAGATTGACCTTTATCTGTAGCCCAAGACTTCAAGAAGGATTATTTTGATGAAGAGGGACACATTTGGTTTGGGTGACCTGCTAATTATCTAAGGCTCCTTATTTTTTGTGGCAGCAAAGCAAGGAGTTTAATAGCTTATAAAAAGAGTTTAATGTACACAATTAAGGGAAACATTGGGCTTGAGCTAGTTGGCTCAAGATTCTAATGTACGTCTTATAACAGCACAATGTAGATGTAGTCTTCAAAAAAGAATAAAACTTACCCTTCAACGTATACTCGAAGCAGAACGTCCATCAGGAAAAACAAACCAATCGCCAGTGAAATCACTCTGTATTCTAAAGGAATATCAACTGTGTCCTGAGGGACTAGACTGTCCACTGCAGTCAGGATTACATCCCCAAAAAGCAGGAGAATTCCAAATATTCTGAAATAAATAAAAACAATGGGTTTTTCTCCTTAATAAAAGTTATTGAAGGAATTTATCAGATAGCAAAATGTCATTAGTAGGAAAAATTACAGTGTAGTAGGACCTCAAGAAATCACTTCATTTTTTTACCCCAAAGAAACAGTCATGAGCAAATGACCTTCCCAGCAAACCAATGCCCTGGATGTTATGTAGGCATCTCAGAACAACCCTGCAAGGGAGAACAAAACTGAAATAAAATCACAAGTCTCTCCATGTAAATTTGAGAATTTCATAAGCAGCAGCTATCAGTTTCTCATAGTAAATAAATAAAATGTCACTCATCGGAGTAATTTGTAAAGAACAGTCAAACCTCAGAGAAGTCATGACTGATCTAAGCCCTTGAGAGCTGACTTTGGCTGGGTACAGTGGTTCACAGCTTTAATATTAGCTGCTCCGAAGGCTTAGGAGGATCACAGGCCGAGGCTAGCACCAGCAAAAATTCTCATGACCCCATTTCCACAGAACAAGCCAGGTGTGCCTGTTTTTCCAGCTACCTCAATCGGAGTCCAGGCCAGTCAGAGTGAAAAGTCAAAAGAGCCAGAGCGAGAAGGGCTGGAAGTGTGGTTCAGGTAGTAGAGTGCCTGTCCAGCAAGCATGAGGCCCAGTACTAAACTCCAGTACCACTTTGACTGGAAAGATTTTTCTTTTATCATGAGGTTTTCAATGAGTCTATGATTATATATATTCCTGGGTCCTTGTAGTACAGCAATGGGCACAAGAAAAATACCTCGATTCCATAAATAGTTTTGAACTCTAAGCATTGCTAAGCCTGTCTCACACATATTTTAAGCACATTTCCCATTAGTTGAGTGAATTATTTGCATATTTATAAAGACAAATTCAAGAGATTTCAAAGTATTGTGCTACAATTGAAACTCAAAATACTATTAAATTTAAAGAACTCTGAGTCACAATATAAAATCATCCTCTCATGTATAGAAGTAGCCTTTGTAACATGTTTCCAGAGTTGAGTAATTACATGTATAATGTGCTTGATAGAATGCAATCTATACTTACAAAACTTTATAATGCTTCCTTTACTATTTTACTTGCATAAGTAGAAAAAAAAATATCAATATACCATTAGTTAGACAAATGCCATTTCTTTGCAGTTTAGCTTAAGCTTTCCAAGGTATGTTAGATTATATTAAGAAGCAGCAAACGTAGTATGTTGCAACAACTTGACTGTGAAAATGTTTTTGTTCTGTTTTGACTTTCTTTATCAGATGCTTTGTCATTACATATATTGATACTAAATGTCCTATACATAGTTCATTATTTGTACTTCTGGAATCTCACATACCTAAAAGGTAGGGATGTTATAACCAAATCCACAATTTTCTTAGGATCACTGTAAAAATTAATAAAAATGAAATCAATCACATATTGTCTTTCTAAAACATACTATGAGTTTAACCAAAAGCAAAGTCCTCTATAGGTATCAATTTAAGTATGAGTATCAATTTAAAAGAAAATACTTCAGCAGTTTTATAACAAATTTTTTACTAACAACTGAAATGTTTACATTTCCATTTCATGTGTTTTTCTTTCACATCCAGAATATATGTAGAAAACAAATAAACAAACACCAAGTTTGGGATATTTAGTAGTTTTTCCCTTGAGCATACAGTTCTAACCCTGACACTAGGGAAGAATCAGATTTGAAGTCATCAACCAGAGCACATGTGGTAGAAGGGAGCGGCTTTCCAATGTCAGTTCTTCCATGAACAAGTTTTAGAATCCTGGACAAGTCATTATACCTTGACAAGACCTGATCCCACAGCAATGAAACGAGAGACATGAGGGATGAACATGGGAAGTAAATGGGTCTCTCGTCTCTGATAGTCATCTCTTGAGACAGACATCCAACACATAATTAGAGGGAGTTTCATTTGGGATTGTAAATGAACCTTACAGGTAAGGCATTTTAGTAAAACCTGTTTTGAATAAAAACATCCCAATGATTGGGCTTTTCCCATTAATCAAAAGAAAAGCTTGTATAAAGTACTGCCTTCTTTTATCTGACAGCTGGAGACAATGCAACCTTTGGAGCCTTGACTGAAGTGTTACTGTAACAGTGTTGAGAATCAAAATTCAAGTTCAACTTTTTATTACTGCAACTAATATGTGTACACACATTTTGGATTAAATTTATTTTGAAATTCAACTGAATTTGAAGGTCTGCATCAATCTCTTCTTCTTTAATTTCCACAGGCCCCTCCACCTCCCTGTACTTTTCACTTCTCTTAGGTATTTTTTTCCCTGACTTGCATGGGAAGATGGAGGGGAGGACTGGGATTCCATTCACCATGATACTGGGTTTGAATTTGGGGCACGAGCCTGCCATGTGGCAGAGCTCTGGAGGGTGAGAGACACATACCAGGTCTATTAACTCCATTATCTCTGCTAAGGATGCCAGTTTTCCTGCTCACTGGTGTCAACTCTAATTCTCTCCTCTCTTGCCTCATGCAGACATTACCATATTCTCTTAGAATTTTTGGCTACTGACACAATTTAGGAGTAAGCATTCTTATGACATTTGTTCTTTCAGACAACTAAGACAGAAAGTACCTATGTATATTACAACAAAAGGACCTTAGGAAAATAGTATCAAAGACACTGCATTTTCACCAATACTGCCAATGATTCTAAATCTTTTTTTCTGTGAATATGCTTTCATGTGTGTGTAAATATGTATATGTATATATTAATGAAGGCATATATATACTTAGATCTCACCATATTTTGGGTTCTTCACCAACTCCTAATGAGGTATCAGATGAGCATGCACTAAAAGATAGAAACAAAGCCCATAGTCAGACACCGTATGATTTTTCTAAAATTATTTTCAGTTTTGATTAGCTACATTTTAACTTAGAAGTTTGTTGACCTTTAAAAATTCAACTTAAAGTAGGAAATTTAACATGTCAGAAAACTGAATGACTAGAATTCAGTTCTTTCCTGCTGAACTTAAACCCTAAGTGTAACCATACTTTATAGATGAACTGATTTCAAGAGTCAACTTACTATCTCTTAGTTCTTCAATAACCCACAAATCATTTGAAAATATTTTGTTCAATATCCATGTATTTCAACATTTTCTGTAGTTTATCTTGATGTCTATTTCTAGTCTAGTTCCATTCTGGTATGATAACATACAGGAATATAATCTTTGCTTATATTTGTTAAGCCTTCTTTTGTAAAATTACTATACAGTAATAGAGAGAAGGAAAAAAAATACTGCCTTTGTGACCTAAAATATTATTTACTTTGGAGAACGCTTCATGGATTGCTAGGATGATGTTTAATCTGTGACTGCAAATGTCTGCTTCCATTTGCTCTATGTTGTCAGCTAATTCTGAAGTTTCCTTGTTGGTTTTTTGGTAGGGGTTGAGATGATTGGGGGACTATCTATTCTTCTATGAACAGTTGTATTTAGTTTGTAAACTTGGGTACATTGATCTTTAGGTGCTTTTTTTTAACCATTGTTATATCTTCTTGATGATCTGTATCCTTTTATCAATATGAAATGGCTTTTATCTCATAATTTTTTTTACATTTGGCTAATTTCCATTTCTTAGAATAACTTTTTCTATCCTTTTACTTTTAGTGTATTTTGTCTTTGCTAGTAACTCATACTTTCTTTTCTTCCTTTTCTTTCTTTTCTCCCTCTCTCTTCCTCTCTTTCTGTCTCTTCCTTCCTTCATTTCTATTCTTTCTTCCTTCCTTTCTCCTTTCTTTGTGTGGTTTTATGCTTGTACTGGGGCTTGCACATAGGGCCTGGGTGCCCACCCATATTTTTTGCACTCAAAGCTGTTGCTCTACCACTTGAGCCACACTTCTGGCTTTTGGAGGTTAACTGGAGGTAAGAGTCTCACAGACTGTCTTGTCTAGACAGGGTTTGAACTGTGATTTTCAGAGCTCAGCCTCTGGAGAAGTTAAAAAAAGTTCCTTTAAAAAAAACTCAAGTTAAAATGTAAAGAAGCTGTGCACAGGTGATTCTTACCTGAAATTTTAAATACTTAAGAGGCTAAGATCTGAAGATTGCAGTTCAAACCCTGCCCAGACAAACCATTTCATCAATATTGGAAAATCAGGGTCATCCATCCATATGACTGTCTTAAAGAACCCTAAACAGGCAAGATCCAGAAAGAAATACCCCTAGTTGCCCAGTAGTGAATTTAAAAAGAAACAGAAAAAAAAAACTAAATATACAGAGTAAAGAAAGAATACTGAAAGCTACAAAAGAGAGGAGCCCAGTAACCGAGAATGGCATGGCAATCCATTAAAATAACAGATTTCTGGACATGATTACTAAACGCAAGGAGGGCCTGGAAAGAGGTAGTTCAAGACATGAAAGACAGCAATTGCCAACCAGGTCCTGCACCCAAGGAAGCTGTGTTTTACAGCTGACAGACAAATACAAACCTTCCAGCATAAATAAAGGGTAAAAAAAAAATCCATGATTACACAAGCAGCACATAGATGAACATTCATTCATTCATTCATTCATTCATTTGACAGTTCTGGGGTTTGAGTTCAGTGTCTCAGTACTGTCACTGAATTTTCAGACCAAGGCCACCATTCTACCAGTCCAGTCACAGCTCTACCTCTGGAATTTTGCTCATTAATTTGAGATAAGAATCCCCATGGACTTTCCAGCCAGGGCTGGCTTTGAACTGCAATCCTCACATCTCATCCTCCTGAGTAGCTAGGATTACAGCACAAGTCTCCTGCACCTGGCTTGAATATTTTTATTTTTAATGAAAAAATTAACTGTAAAGGCTTAGGCTGCACTACTCACAATGGAATCAAAGGACAGTGGCAATATTTTGATTTGCCTTTTCAATCAGCTGTAGTTTGTAGGTACAACTTCCCTGGTCCATCTAGATTCCTAATTTTTAAATGCCTCATCCATTCTTCATGTGCACCTTGAATCCTGCCCTTTCTACTCTCAGATAAGGTCAAGAGACCACAGATGAGGGCTGGGGATATAGCCTAGTGGCAAGAGTGCCTGCCTCGGATACACGAGGCTCTAGGTTCGATTCCCCAGCACCACATATACAGAAAACGGCCAGAAGCGGCGCTGTGGCTCAAGTGGCAGAGTGCTAGCCTTGAGCGGGAAGAAGCCAGGGACAGTGCTCAGGCCCTGAGTCCAAGGCCCAGGACTGGCCACAAAAAAAAAAAAAAAAAAAAAAAAAGAGACCACAGATGGGAGGCAGGAGCTCCATGGAGTCTTCTGAGGAGGGATTAGGCTTGGGGCACCCACTTCACAAGCAGGGTAAGAAACACTTAGGATTCTTAGCTTCATTGTTTTCTGGTGAAGGCTCTTCTGTTTCCTTTGTCCTACTATATCCTACTGGCTCCAAGTAAAATGACTGAAATAAGACTGCTTTGTATGGATAATTAAAGTGAATTTTGAAAATTAAAAAATATATCCCTTGGTGTCTCTAGGACAGTACACATGCCCTAAGAGTGACAAACTCTAGGAATAAGACGATTCCTTCAATAATAATGCTTCCCCCCTCTCTCATCCTTCCCCTCTACTCCTCTTCCTGATCTCCTTCTTCTCTTTCTTACACATATTCCTTCTCTTCTTCTTTCTTGTCTTCCCTTTTCTTTTCCCTCTCACCTTCTCCTTCTTTGTAGTTCAGATTGGACCCAGGAGCTTGCCCATGCTAGATACAGAAGTATCTATATTCAATGTACTTCTGTAAGTGTTGTTACATATCTTCTACCTCAAAAGACATCAATTACATTCATACAGAAGTACACCATGAGAAGACATTAAGAACATTATCAAGGGAAATTTGTTTAGATGGATGCTGTTGCAGTGATCTGTGTGTCTGATTGCACACACACACACACACACACACACACATACACACACGGCATTTCAAATTTCTAACTTACGTTTGAATTGTTGCTATGCTTGGAGGCTTTGCTTTTGCACTCAATGATACCTTGCTAAAGGATTAAAAGGAACATAGAAAGGAAACACGTCAGTTTTGGTTCGAAATAGATATGATTACTCTTCAATTAATAAGCTGATCATCAAAACTTTCCATGTAACTCAGTAACTAGGAATCCAACATGTCATATTCTCTAACATATAATTCTAATAAACATTTTATAATGTTTAAAGGTGACTACAGTTCTTCATTCTTATAATCCCAGCTCTTTGAATGCTAAGGAAGGATAGATAGTTTAGGATAGCTTGAGCTACATGGAGATACTATATAAAAAAAAATTTAATGTCTAACAATTTATCACACTGTTCACTAATGAAACTGTTTTTTTTATTTGAAATGGGACTTTAGAGGCTAGTAATGAGTAACTCTAAAAATAGTAGTATTTAGATTATAAAATTATATCTTAATAGAAATACAAAATTGTTTTTTGTAACAGCATTTATTTAACTTCAATTTTGATCTAAAGGTCATATCCTTATTAGCAAAATGTCTGATTCTCACTTCTCTCTACCAATTCATTACATCCACCCATCATGTTTTTCTTTCCACAAAGGAATATGGTGAGGAAGCTATTGTGCTGAGGCAGGTGCTTCATCTAAGGTAATGAGGGGTCCGGGCTAGGGCACCAGCCTCACATGGTAGCAGCTGTC
This sequence comes from Perognathus longimembris pacificus, assembly GCF_023159225.1. Classification (NCBI taxonomy): domain Eukaryota; kingdom Metazoa; phylum Chordata; class Mammalia; order Rodentia; family Heteromyidae; genus Perognathus; species Perognathus longimembris. The sequence goes on from NC_063163.1 coordinate 44,197,306, forward strand.
TTGAAATGAGGAGTGAGCATCACTGCCTTCTGTTGATGGCTTCTCTACTCCATATCACTGTTACCTCCTCCTGGCTTCCAATAGAAGTCTCTCCTTTCTTGTTGACTCTATACAACTTACATATACCAACTTATTCTTCCTGCCATAATTTAAAAGGCAACTATAACACAGCAGCTTATCATTTTAGAGGGAGCACAACAAACACATAGGGCAGTGCTAAGCTGCATTGAGATTGAATCTGGTGAGCTTTTCTAACTACACTGCACAAGAACTGCATTCCACCCAATCTGAACTTCCAGCTTTCCTTATAGAATGTGGACTTATTTATATCTCACATTGTACTGGTAGATCCATCACCAAGTATTGTTGAAAATTCATAGGTAGAAGGGTGTAGGATTTTTAAATGCATATAGTGCAACATCACATACCTTCCTAGACTGCACATTCTGATTCAAATTACTATGTAGCTTAGAAACTGTTGGAATTTTATTTTCATCCAAATCAGTATTTTGAAACTTGTCAATCACTTTTCTACAGAAGTGAGTTGTAGGGATTCAGAATGGACACATTTGTTCTGCTAAATTCTCAACAACTCTACCTTTCTATTCAGGTATTCATAACCAAATTAAAACAAAGTCTACACTTATTGTATTGCTTCCACAGTTCAACTGTATTGTGTACATACACATCTATGCTATCGAAGTTCTGGATAGTTAAATCCAGAATCCATTATTCCTTATGTTCACAATCATAAATATCTTTCCTGCTCTAATACAAGTTAAACAGACTCCAGACCTGGGGCAGAGGCTCTGAAAAATATGTGACAGGTATGAGTTGAAATCCAAACTGTTGTGGCAGCATACTATGCATAATGAGGATTTGGGTACTAGCTTCCCATAGTGACAGAAGGACACTTGCGTGATCTCTGATCATTAATGCTCAGGTCTGTGTCTACTCCATATCTACTATTACTTCAAACCAAACAATTTTTCCTTTATAATTTCCATCACAGACTCATAATTATAAAAACACTTTATATTTTCTTAGGATTGTGTTACTAAGAGCAAACTAAATATAGAAATATTATTTCTCATGACATGTTCCATTCTTACTTGATTTAATCTAAAGAGTAAATGAAGTTATCTCCAGATCTTTTTAGACTTAAGTATGATGTCAAAGAGCCATTGTATTGTCAAGGTACTTGAAATTGAATTTTTAACAAATGACCCCATGCAGGTCTATTACTGTTTCTGAATGTGAATGGTTACAAGGATACAGGCTATTAGTATATAAAGTTTCACAATTATAATTTCACATTCTGTTTATGAACATAAAGAAATACCTATATTATCACATATATCATAGACTCATTTTATCTTACCTTCCCTCGTTGGATCCTTCTTCATATACTGAGAGATAGTCACATGAAATAACTCTATAGAATTTAAGCATACACGTGGTCAGACATCAGGGGCCTTCTAATACTTCACATTATAGTTCAAATTACTCTGAAGCTTAGAACCTATAGAAACTCTATTCTCATATAAATCAGTTATTTGAAAGCTTATGCATCATTTCTTTTACAGATGTCAGATTTATAGATTTGTATTGGACTTATTTTTTCTGGGGAAAAAGTCAGTCTTTCCTTTTAGGTGCTTACCACTAAATGAAAATAATGCTAGCTTTTTGTGACTTATTTCCCCAGTTGAATTATGTTGTCAAAATACAAATCCCTTCTGCATTAGTTTTAAGCAACAGCTATTGAAGACCACCATCCTAAGAGTCTTCATGCCATCTCACAAGGTCAAGTCACTGTAGGACTGGCACAAGGATTCTAAAAGTGGATAGTGGGCTTGAGTTGAGAACAGCCTCCTTATGGTAGCAGCATTCCTCATAATGAGGGCTTAGCCCACCAGTTTTGGTTAATGACATAGCTCCAAATAAAGAATTCTTGTTTGGTTTTTGATCTTTTGTGTCTGGGGCTCTTCTACTCTTTGTCCAATATTGTTTCTTTGCTCCAAATAGGATTCTATCCTTTGGTTAACTCCATTTGTAAGAGGTTGTTACAAAGAGTAACTAATATGTTGCCTAGAAAAAGCATTCTTCTCATGACCTGTTCCTCTCTGCCCTATTTGTTCTATAGGAGGAAGAAAGTTATCCACAGATCTCTCAGTGAAAAGATTTAAATACAGTATCAAAGGCCCAAGGAACTCCCAAGGTTGATCACACATCTCCATCTCCTTTTCCTCTCTCGACTTGGTTTTCCTTTTGTGTATGCATGTGTTGTGTGTGTGTGTGTGTGTGTGTTTGTGTGTGTGTGTGTGTGTCAGTATTGGGGCTTGAACTGTGAATGTCCCCTTTCTAGAAAAGTTCTTAGGTTGGAGGCAAAACTTCACTCCTTCTGTGCTTCGATATATTTTGGATAGGGTTTCCTGTTTTGCCCAGGCCTGGCATCAGACCATGATATTCCTACCCATACCTCCTAGTAGCCAGGATCTCATGCCTGTGCTGCATTGCTCTACCCCTTTTGTGTAACATTTTCCTATATGTATGTGTGCATGGGTGTGGATTTCTTTCTCTCATCTGTCTTCAGAAATATGTATGTGTGGATATATATATATATATATATATATATATATATATATCCACACATACACACACACACACACACACACACAGGTATAGGTAGATTGTTTTTGGATTTTAACTCACTTTTCAAGTGGCTGCTGCCACTTCTTTCAGGATAAGGAATTATCAGAATATATACTCAGACATAACACATAACTATAGTACAACTTTTAAATCTGAGCAGGTTGATTTTAACTATTCAAGGCCTAGGCCCCTCTCTGAGCCTCTTTATTCTCAAGGTTAGAGCTCTACCACTTGAGCCACAGTGCCACTTCTGGTTTTTGAATGGTTAATTAGAGGTAAGAGTCTCACAGGGACTTTTCTGCTCAAGTTGCCTACAAACCACAACCTTGACACCTTCCTGAGTAGCTAGAGTTATAGGCATGAGACACCAGCAACCAGCAACAGTCTAAATTTTTATAGAATTATTATTATTATTATTTTAAGTAGTTGTACAAAGTATTTGTCATTTTACCAAGCAGTTTATGAATACAATTTATCTTGATCAATGTCACCCCTTTTAGCATCCTTACCCATTCTTCCCCTACGTATTGTCTTGGTTGGTATGCAAATGTATACAAATGTACTAACTGAAATACCTTACTAAGATACAAGGGAAAATCTTGAATACTGTAATTCCTTAGAAAGGGGAAGTCAAAGTTCAACAAGATAAAACATGAGGAAGTAGGTACTCAAAAGGAGTGGGGTGGGGTCAAAGAGAAAGGAGTAGACAAATGAAGAGAAGAAGAGGAAGAAAATACAGTCAAGAATCCAATGAATATCATACAAAATTTAGAAGAGTCAGAGATACAGTCCAAATTTGTCCTGGAGACACTTAAAAACATTGTAGTACATAGCTGAAGAATATGCATCCTTCCAATTATCAAATAGAACATTCTTCTGTTAAGATCATCATATGTTAGGCCACAAACCAAGTCCCAACAATTTTTTTATGAATGAATTCATCATACACATCTTATTCTACTACAAATATAAGAGCATTCAAAACTGTAAAATAAAAACACTTGCAAATTAACTGATAATCATTTTAAAATCAGAGGACTGACAAAAAAATCAATAGTGAAATTTAAAGTTTCAATATAATATTGTAAAAGACACTGACTTTGATGTGGAAAGTCAAGCTGATCTCTAAAATATACAAGGCAGAACAGCAGTGATAGGTTACGAGATGTGGGTAGGGGAATAGAATGGGGATGGATAAATAAGTACAGAGGTACAGTGACAGAAGAGTAACTCCTAATGTTGTACACAGTGCGATATTAGAGCTCATTGGATAGGAATGAATGAATGTTTCCAAATAACAAGTGAAGATTATTTTGAATGTTTCTACCACTTCCCATCTATATATAACAAAGATCTTAGAAAAATGCCAGTCTGATCATAACAATGAGCACACATGTGTCAAACCAATCAAAAAATTATACACACACACACACACACACACACACACACACACACACACACACATCCACTTTCCTGATACTGGTGGCCCATGCCTAGAATCCTAGCTCCTCAGTAGGCTGAGATGTAAGGATGAGAGTTCAAAGGTAGCAGGCAGGAAAGTCCTTGCAACTCTGTTTTTCAAGTAACCTCCAAAAAGCCAGAAATAGAGTTGTGGTTAATTCTGGGTGTTTTTTTTTTTTGTATACAACTGTTCAATTCTAGATGCAAGTTTGTAAACCATATATATTCATGCATCTGTAATACATGCATATGCAAGTATATAAATATACACAGGCCTGTATATAATTGGTACAAACTTCTACATATAAGCTTGTCTATCCATATATTTTATGGTTTAATTTGTATCTCACCTTTCAGAGTCTGGTATGGAACATAATTCATATGGAGAAGGTCTATAGGAATTAAAAATACATGTCATCATATCATTAGTTCTGGTTTAAATTACTCTGGACATCATATACAAGTAGACGTAATTTTTTGACCTATAACTTCTGTTATCATCTGATCATTTATTTGGAGTAAAGACTGCACTATAGCTTTAAGTCACACTTAGTCATAAAGTAGTGACAATACGCATGACCTGAATTCCAGGACTGAGTGGATTTCCAGTTTGGTAGGGTTGACAAGAGGATAGGGGCAAGACGATCTCCAAAGGAGGAGAGAACCCCATTACCCAGTGAGCCACCAAAGAGATTAAAATCACATAGGGAAAGGAATGCTGGTCAACCATGAGCTTCATCACACCAAACATCTAAGTCTTCAAGGTCATTGTAGACATAAGAGGGGAAGTAATCTGAAAGATGACTGCAGTGTCCACCATTCATATACTGGGAAAAATCTTCAGGGTAACTACTGGAGCAAGGAACCTCTCATGGGCTCCCATGAACTAGAGCATTTTTATTCTCAGGTAAAGCAGTTATTCTGAAACTTGTGAACCACCTTTTCATGGAATGAGTGTTATTGACTGGGAATGGACATATTTGGTCTGGAAAATACAAAACTACTACACATTTACATTCTGTGTTGGCTACTAAAGAAAAGTAGAGAGTTATTTTTCTGTGTTTTCCCTGTAGGTGCACTGTGTGTCCCAAATTACAAATCCCTGCTACCCTATCTAAGTTCCTGATTCGCCAGTCCTTGTGCCTACTTCTTATGTCCAGCATCATAAAAATCTATCTTTTGCTAACATATGGTCAGGGCTGAGGTAAGGGTCTCTTTTCAGTGTTTTACACACTTGGAATGAGAACCAGCCTGGCCTAGTTTCAGAGCTAGAGATAATGACATTTTGGACACTAGCTTCACACAGGATTCTCTACTATAAGGGACATCTGCACGATGTTGATTTCTTAATGCAAATGATCTGTGACTCACTATCTTTTATTTATGTTCCTTTTTAATTTTTGTAAATAGCACTTTTCCATTGGCCCAATGCACTGGGATTCAAAAATTAAAAATTATATTTTCTGGGGCTGGGGATATAGCCCAGTGGCAAGAGTGCCTGCCTCGGATACACGAGGCCCTAGGTTCGATTCCCCAGCACCACATATACAGAAAACGGCCAGAAGTGGCGCTGTGGCTCAAGTGGCAGAGTGCTAGCCTTGACCGGGAAGAAGCCAGGGTCAGTGCTCAGGCCCTGAGTCCAAGGCCCAGGACTGGCCAAAAATAAAAATTATATTTTCTAGAGAAATGTTCCTAAAATGACCAGTGTAAAAGAAGCATACTTCTTATGATGTATTTTTTCCTTATCCTCAGTCTTATGATAACAGAAAATTATTCACAAATCTCTCAGTGAATACATGGAGACACATTGTAAAAGATAACTGTAGTATTCAAGGGACTCTTGAAGATCATTTCATAAATCTCAACCTCTTTTTCCTCTTGCTCCTAGTCTGAGTTGGTTTTGTCTTTTCTTTCTTTTTAATCTCAAATATTCTTTCCTTCCTTGCTTGCTTCCTCCTTTTCTTCCTTCCTACCTCCTCCTTCCATCCCTACTCTCTCCATCCTTAACTCCTTAATTGTCTTTTGGGGGTGGGGCTTACTGTCATTGGCATATTATTGTAGTTGGTTTCTTGTCGCTAGACAGGAGCTCTACCATAACAGAATGGCCTCATTTTTTGGTGCTGTTCTATGGATGTTTTCCATAGGGTTTCCTGTTCAGATCAGTTCTAGCACTAGAATATAATATTCCTGACTATGTTTCTAGAAGCTGAGATCTCAGTTACTTTTTGTTGTTGGTGGTGGTGGTGGTTGGTGGTGGTGATGATGGTTGAGAGGCTTGAATTCAGGGCCTAGGTGCTGTCCCTGAGCAGTTTTCCTCAAGGCTAGTGCGATACCACTTTGAGCGATGGCTGTCCTTCCAGTTCTCTGGAGGTTAAATGGAGATAAGTTTCTCACAATTTTCCTGGCTAGGCTGACCATGAACCTCAGACCTAGTTCATTTTGATATTTCTATACCTGTTTTGTGTTATGTATGTTTCATCTCATAGTCTGTCTAGAAACATGTCTCCATTGAATATATACAAAGATTTTTAGTTGTGATATTGGTTTTGTACTCACTCTTCATCTGCAGTTGCGATGTGAGGAACTGGTAGGACTTCAGAGAGATCCACGCTAAGAGAAAATAAATAGTGAGGCATGACACAAAGTTTTAGCCAAAGAACTAGCAACTCTAGACATGAACATGTTGGGCTTTGACTACTCATGTTCATCTATACTTCATCATTTATTACAGTCGGATCCTTATAAAATAATAACATATATCCTGATACCTTAGAAAATTAGTAAATATTTCACTCTTGGATTAGTTCTCTAGTATAACCACAGACCGGCGTGGGCATTTATTTCATACCTCACTACGGTTGTACATATAAAAACTACACAGGTATTACTGATTCTAAGGTCACTCCATCATTGACTTTCATTCAAGTATTATTGCTGCCAGTCTTTTAGTATAGTAGATAGACCAGACGGACAACAGAGAAAAGATTCAGACCTAATTATTGAACACAAACATAAAGCCATAAAGACAAACAAGAAAGGAACAAAGACACAATACAATACACAAGAAAAGTTACAACAATGTGAGAAATATGTCTTTACTGAACATTCAGAACCTAGCATTATTTCAGGAAGAGATTGTTGAGTGAAGTAAAATTTAAAAACCTTGGCCCAATGATATACTTCCTACCAGACACCCACTTTGCCGCTAAAGAATTAGACTGAATTGAAGCAAGGGGAGCGTATTTTCCCTGCAAAAACAAACCAGAAGCAACCAGAGTCATCTTGCAATATATGAAAAAAAATGGATTTCATACAAAATCTGAATAACAATACAAAGAAAGATAGCACATTATCCAAAAATTGTCAATGGGAAATAAGAATTGTAAATATGCAGGCATTCAGTACAGGACAATGCTACTACATAAAACCAGCACTGTTCAATATAAAAGGGGATATAGACTCAAATACAGTCAAAGTTGGGAGAATTCATAGCCACTGTTAACCAGGAAGGATCATTCAGATAATAAGTCAATTGCAAGACATCACAGTATCCTCTAAACCAAATTGGACTAAGAACCACTTAAAACACTTCATCCAAATGGGAGAACTCATTCAAGATGCACTGTATTCACAAACTGGTTGAATAGTAAATCCTTTGTATAGCACTTTAGAACATGCCTTCCTCTTTATATTGGAGCAGTCACCAAAATGACAATACTTTATACGACAAATCAATTGCAAATAAACTTCTAAAAGTTGAAATGATTCTCTACATCTTATTCACCAATAAACAAATGTAGAAAAATACACTTTAGAATTATACAAACACATACAAGGTATATGGTATGCACTTGATCAACCAAAGGACTGATGAAGAATTCATAACGAAAATAAAAACCATCTCAAACCACTGAAAATGAAAACAGTATCACAAGCACGCTCAATTTCACATGGAAGCTACAAGTTCATCTCAAAGAAATCCAATATGGAATAACAGTCATGGCATGACCAGGATGTGTAAAGAGAAAGGCTAAGGATGTTAATATAGAGAGATGTGTTTCTGAACAAGAGGAATAACTCCTTCAAAAGCAAAGAAGGATATCTACACCAGAAATCATGAGTACAAAAATTTCAAAATGGCACATGAAAATAATACTGAACATTCTGGCACAACACAATGACAAATAACTAAGATCACAGAAATTCCAATTATGCAAACTGATCATCACATTTAGTATACTAAGTGTGCTGAACTCTTACACATCATGTTGGACATAATACAGATGGGCCCTTACTACATGTCAATTAAAGGAAAACATATTCTTAAAGCTAAACAAGAATCATATAACGTGTTACACATTTATACAAATGAAGCAAAATGGTATAATGGTGCAAACATAGGCCACAAGAGGAGCATAAAGAAAAACAATGACATGCTGTACCGCAATTCATCTCACTATCAGTTTCCCCAATTCATCTTCACCTTTCTCTATGTGTTGTTGTATGAACCACATATATATATATATATATATATATATATACACACACACACACATATATATACACACACATATATTATAAGTGTATGTTCATGTACATATATATACATATTGTACACTGATTTAGGATACATATCTTTTCATCCATTTCCCTGCATGTCTATTTCATGGACTTATGTATCTCTCACCTTTTATTTAAAGCTGCTATCTCCAGTGCCCATTCAGATGAAGACCTGTGGATTTACAAGTACACAGATGCAGATATCACATGATTGCTACACTTCACATTCTGGTTCTATTTACTCTGTTGCTAACATATGCTCATGGAATTTGATTCACATGTAAATCAGTTTTTTGAAACTTTATTACTTTTCAATACAGGTTCATTTTTATAGATTCATTAGCACATGTTATTCTTGGGAAATAGTTCACTTCAAGCTTGTTGTTCTGTATTTCACAAATATATAAAAGCAAAGTGACACTGTTATAGTTTTAGTTTCTCTCAGTTCAACTCCATTGCCTAGGTAAAAAATCCCTTCTACTCTAGGTAGTTCCTTGATGCATAATCCCTGCACACACTTCTTATGTTTACAATCCTAAATTATCTTGTTTAACACAAAATTATATATATGTATATATATATACATATATATGTGTATGCATATATAGAGAGAGGGGGGCATGAAGCAGGGGATCTGAATGAAGTATGTGGGGTGTCACTTGGCAGAGTTTTATATCAATAAATGTTTGAGGCACCAGTCTAACATAAGGACAGAGCCTTGATTAACGAGGGACACATGGGTTATAACTGGTATGTGATGCTCAAGTTGTGCTTCCTATCTATACCTTTCTCCTCTATATTCCAAACAGAATTGCCTCCATTGATCCAATCCATTAGTGATTCTCAGATAGAAATCTTGGTATTTTCTAAAGGATTTTTGTTATTCAGAGTAACAAAGAACTGTCTACAATAGATTATTAGTAATGACAATTTCCTTTCTTACTCCATTGATCAAAATACATAAATCATCCAAAGATCTCAGTGAAAAAATCTAAATGGTCTTTCAAAGATTCACTGTCCTCCCAAAGTTCTGCACAGGATATCTTTATAAATTCCAATCCTGTTCCACCCTTTTCCCATAAACTGTTATGTGCAGATATATAACAACAACAACAAAAATCCTTGCTTGCTAGACAAGCACTCTAACAACGAAACTATGGCCCGAGTCCTTTTGTCCTTTAGACATGCTTTCACTGAAGGTCTTGGTTTTAGGCCTGGAAGGGACGTCAAACAACAACTTGATTCCTATAATGCTAGAAGGGGGTGGGGGGAAATACACCAGTGAGCTCCTATGTCAGGCTCATTGGTTCACACGAGGGTCTCAATAACTGGTTTCAGGATGGCTTGTAAATGAGATCAACCCCAGTTTCCAATTCCCATACAGTCTGCATTAAAGGTATGTGTGACAAGCAGACTGTTCTTGATAGATATGTCCTCAGTTTTACTAGTGGTACTGCTGTTTAAACACAGGGTCTTTCATGTTCTGATTCACTCTGTGTCACACATGCCATCAGTCCTTGCGTGCTATTTCTGTTTCCATATGTCAAAGTGTTCAGCTCCAGGCATATGAGGTGAATATGTGTGTGTCCATGTCTCTATACATAAATATACAAAAATATGTACATATATACATATGTGTGTCTACAATTGGCATAATCTTCTACCTACACATCTGTCTATTCATATTTTAAAGGGTTAATTTGTATCTCACCGTTTTTGACTTAATGAAGATTCATATGCACATTCCCTATAAGAATTAAAAATACATATAGTGAGCTCTCACATGTCTTCTTATAATTTACATTCTGGTTTAAATTACTCTGCAGATCATATCCAAGTGGACTTTAATTTTTTGACCTATATCTTCCAATCTCTTGTCATCTTTTATTTGTAATAAAGATAGTACTACAGTTTTAGATCATAAAAGAAACACACATAGTCAGAAAATAGTGACAGTAGGCTTGACCTGCATTCCAGGACTGAGTGGGTTTCCAGGTCAGTGGGAGGACAAGAGGACTGGGGCAAGACAATCTCCAAAAGAAGAGATAACCAAAGGTTTTGGGACTCAAATCACTCAGGCATGGAAAGGAATGCTGGTCAATGTTTCATAATCTTCATCACAAAAAATAAAAACCTCCAAGTTTTCAACATTAATCTGAAAGAAGACTGCAGTGTCCACCATTCTTTCATATACTGGGAAAATCTTCAGAGTGATTGTTGGAGCAAGGAGCCTTGAATGTGCCTCCATTCACAAGTGCATTTTTATTCTCAGGTAAAGCAGTTATTCTGAAACCTGCGAATCACCTTCCCATAGAAATGAGTGTTATTGACTGGGAATGGACATATTTGGTCTGGAAAATACAAAAGTACTAAATGTTTACCTTCTGTGTTGGCTACTATACAAAAATGAAGTGTTAGCTTTTTGTGTTTTCTCTGTAAGTGCACTACGTGTTCTAATTACCCTCTAATTACCCTGCTACCCTCTCTAATTTCCTGATCCACCAGTCCTTGTGCCCACTTCTTATGTCCAGCATATAAATATCTGTCTTTTGCTAACACATGGTCAGGGCTGAGGTAGGGTCTCTTTTCAGTGTATTACAGACTTGGAATGAGAACCAGCCTGGCATAGTTTCAGAGCTAGGCATAATGACCCTTTGGACACTAGCTTCACATAGTGACAGGATTCTAAGGGACATATGCATGATATTGATCTTTTAATGCACATGATCTGTGGCTCATTATACTCTATTTATGTGCCTTTCTCATTTCTGTAAAAAGTATTCTCTCCATTGGTCCAATTCAGTATAGACTCAAAGTAGAAAATTTGACATTTTCTAAAGGAAAATAACTGAAATGGCCAACATAGAAATGTACTTCCCATGACCTACCCCTTTCTTAAACTTATGAATCTAATTTCATAAGTTACCCACAAGTTTCACCGTAAAAAACATATGGACAAATTATCCAATATCCTCTGCATTTTCAAGAGACACTTGAGTATCATTTCACAAACCAATTTCCTTTTCCTTTCACTCCTCATCTTAATTTGTGTATTCCCTTTCTTTCCTTCTAGCTTCTTTTCTTTCTTTGATTCTTTCTTTGTTTTTTTCATTTCTTTCTGCTCTTCCTTCCTGTTTTCCTCCCTCCCATATTTCCTATCTTATCAATCTCTTTTGGGGGGACACATTTCTATGGTTGGAATAGAGTTTCCTTTAAAATGAGCCAGCTACTCTGCCACATCATGACCTTAGTTGTTGGTGCTTGTCTAAAGATGTTTTTCACTAGGTTTCCTGGTTGGATCAAGTCTGAATCTAGACCATGATCCTCCTATGTTTCCCAATAGCTGAGATCTCAGTTTCAAAGCACAGTTCCTTTTGCTTGAGATTTGGATCTCTGTTTGTCTTATGTATGTTTCATCTCATATTCTATGTGACTGTCTAGAAACATGTATGAATTGAATATATATACATGTCTAGATGTCATATTGGTTTTGTACTCACTCTGCGGTTTCGATTCCGATATGAGGAACAGGTAACACTTCAGAGAGGTCCACACTAAGAGAAAAGAAGTAGGGAGGCATGACAGAAAGTTCTAGTACACATTTTGGCAAAAGAGCTAGCAACTAGATATGAACTGGTTGGGTTTCAGCTACTCTTGTTCATATTTGCATCTATTCTTAGTTGATCATTTATTACCACTAAATATTTATAAGACAATAACAAATATCCAAATACAAACATTTTACACTTGGAATAGTTCTCTGGTATTATCATTGACTGGCATGAAGCATTTATTTAACATTTTACTACAGGTGTACATGTGACAAATTCACAAGTATTTCCAATCTATTCCATCATTTACTTTCATTCATCAAGTGTTTTTACTGCCAACAATATAAAGTGAGTCCACAAACTAGACAGGCAAGAAGAGACCCATCCCCATCAACAGCCAAAAAAAGACCCATACAAGTAAACATCAAAGGAACAAAGGACACATAAAAACAAAACAGAAAACAGCTGAGTATTGTTAGCTCATGCCTGTAATCCTAGCTACTCAGGAGCCTGAAATCTGAGGATCACAATGAGACTCATATCTCTAATTAATCACACAAAAATCAGAAGAGGTGCTGTAGCTCAAGTGGTAGAGTGCTAGCCCTGAACAAAATTTTAAACACTTCCCAGACTCAGAGTTCACGGGTCAGGATCAGAAAATACACACACACACACACACACACACACACACACACACACACACACACACACACAGAGAGAGAGAGAGAGAGAGAGAGGCTACCGTGAGGAACTTACCTATTTCAGATACTGATTGTCTAATGCATTCAACTTAAAAACCCTTACCCAAATGATAACTCTCTAGAAGCCACGCACTTCATAAGTGAAGACTTACAAAGACTGAAATTGAAGCAAGGGGAGAAGAGTATTTTCCCCAAAAGCAAACCAGAAGCAATCAAGACGCCCTATGCTTCCTTGGGAAAAAATGATTCGGTAACAAAAGTCGAATAATAAGAAAAAAGAAAAAAGTACATGCTCCAAAAATATCAATGGGAAATAGGTATTTTAAATATATAGACATTCACTACAGAGAAATGCTATTACACAAAATGAATGACACACAATTGTTAAAAGGAGACATAGACTCAAATGCAAACAAAAGTGAATCAATATCCACTGTTAACCAGGAAAGATCATTCAGACAATAAGTCAAACACAAATCATTGCAATATACTCTAAAACAAAATGGTGTAAGAAACACTTAAAACATTTCATCCAAAGGAGAGACCTCGATCCAGATGCACTGATTTATTGAATGGTGACCTGTTTGTACAGCACTTCAGAATATCTTTCCTCTTTCACTGTACCATCCTCCAGAATCAACAGCTTTGTGCAGCAAACTATTTTCCAAGAAAGTTTCAAAACGTGAAATTGTTCTCTATATCAGTCATAAATGAAATAAAAGTAGAAAACAAAGACATTAGAAATTATATAAACACATACAAGTTGTATGATATTATTTCAACCTTTGAGGAATTTGTAAATATCAACTTTCACAAGCCAATGAAAATGAAAATATAGTATTGCAAACACACTTCCACATGGAAACTACAAGTAAATCTCAAAGAAATACTAGATGGAATAGCAGTCATGGCATGACCAAGGTGTGTGAGGAGAAGAGAGAGATATGTTAATAAGTAGAGATAAGGTTGTAAAAAGAAAGAATAACTCCTTCAACAGCAAGGGATAGAAATAATGAATTCACAAATATTAAGATAGCAAGCTAAAATACTATTAAACATTCTGGTAGAAACCAATGATAAATAACTAAGATCATAGCCATGCCAGTTGCACAATCTGATCTTCACACTTAGTGTACTCTATTGAACTCATCCAGTATACACTATACATATGTCCACCTATTTCATGTTGATTAAAAGGAAAACATTTTTAAAGCGAAGCCTGAATCATGCTATATTCTTTTACAAATGAAGCAAAATGGTACAAGGCTGTGACCACATGCATAAAGAAGGAGAGCATAAAGAAACACAGTGACATTCTGTATTGCAATTCATCTCACCACCATCGTCCCCAATTCATCTTCACCTTTCTCAGTGTGTTGTTGTATGAGTCAGGTTTCATATATATGTATTATAAGCATACATTCCTGTACATATATATACTGTACATATTTAGGATACCTATCCATCTACCCATTTCACTGCATGTCTATTTCTTTATTGTCAAGGTGATGTACAGAGGGGTTACAGTTACATACATAAGGCAGTGAGTATATTGCATGTCTATTTTATGGACTAATTTATCTCTCACCTTTTTTTCATGGCTGAACCATCGCCTGACCATTCAGATGAAGACCTATGGATTTTAAAAGTACATAGACTCAGACATCATATGATTGCTATCCTTCTAATTCTATTTACTCTGTGGCTTTATACACATTCATGGAAGTTCATTGTCATGGAAATCAGTTTTTGGAAAATGTACTAGTTTTCAATGCAGGTTAGCTTTTATAGATTGATTAGCACGTATTCTTCTTGGGAAATAGTTTAATTCAAGCTTTCTGGTCTATATTTCACAAATACATAAAATCAGAGTGTTACATGGTTATCATTTTAGTTTCTCCCAGTTCACCTCAACTGCCTAGGTAAAAGTACCTTCTATTCTGGGTAATTTTCTTCTGCATAAATCCATGCATACCCTTCTTATGTTTATGATCCTGAAAGTCTGTCTTGTTTTAACACAAAATAAAAAAAATTATGTCTCTCTGAACAGAGTGTGTAGGGTTTTATGTGGCAGCTGTGTATTAAGAATGGTTTGGGGCACCAGCCTCACATAGTGACAAGAGTCCTGGATAACAAGGAACACATTCATTGTCTGTGCTATGCAGTGATCAGTTTGTGCTACTCCCTATCTATCACTGCTGTCTCTATGCCCTAAATAGGATTGCCTCCACTGAATCAGTCAATTATAAATTCACAAATAGAAAGCCTGATACTTTTTTTTTTGATGTGTGAAGCCTGATACTTTTTAAGGGATTGCCTTTTATTAAGAGTAACAAAAAGACTACAATGGATTACAGATTCTAATGTTAAGAAAACCCCATTTGATCAAAATAGAAATCATCTACAGAACTCTCAGTGAAAACATCTAAATAGACTTTCAAAAACGCAATGTAATCTCAAGGTTCTTTAGAGGGTCACTTTACACATCCCAATTCTGTTTCACCCTTTTTTTCATTTGTTGTTACTGCAGTTGGATGACTGGGCATCCTCCATGATGTTAGGCAGTGCTTTATCGCCTCAGCTATGGCTGTTTTCAGATAAGATCTTTCTTTTCTGTCTGGTAGTGACCTTAGACAATGACCTGATTACCTATGCTCCTGAGGATGGAGAGAATACACCTGTCAGCTCCAATGATCAGGCTCATTGGTTGAGATGAGGCTCAACTATTCAACAGCTGCCTTCTAAACGAGATTACTCCAAGTGTCCACTTCCCACAAAGCGGGCTTCAAAGACATTTGTGGCAAGCAGACCCCTCCTGGTAGACATTTCTTTAATTTTACTAGTGATACTGCTGTTTGAACACAGGGTCTTTCACATTCTGACACTCTGTATAACACTTGCCCCCAGTACTTTCTTATTACTTTTGTTTGTGTCCAAGGGTTCAGTCCCAGGCATATGTTTGCAAATACATATATGTCCATGTGTCTGTTCATATATACATATAGAAATATATACATATTTACTCAGGTGTTTATATAATTGGCATGAACACAAACAATTGATATATACACATGTCTATCCATATACTTTATGGGTTTATTTGTATCTCACCTTTTTCGTTCTGATGAATACCATTCATATGCATGTGGCCTACAAGAATTAAGAATACACATAGTGAGATCTCGCATGGCTTCCTAGCATTCATATTCTCGTTTAAATTACCCTGCAGATCATACACAAATGGACTCTTGTTTACCTAACCTTTTCTCTTCTCATGGTTTATTTTGAAAAACACAGCACAGTAGTTTCAGATCATTAAAGAGACACACATAGTCACAAGATACTGACAATAAGTATGACCTGAATTCAGGGAGTGGGTTGGTTTCCATTCAGCAGGTTGGACAAGAGGACAAGTGCAAGACAATCTCCAAAGGAGGAGAGGACCACACTACTCAGTGAACCACCAAACAGTTTGGGCTTCAACTCCCTTAAGAGAAAGGAACCAACCCTAGGTGATCTCCATCACAACAAATGAAAACCTCCAGGTTTTCAAGGCAATTTTAGATAGAAGAGATCAAGTAACTAGAGACTTGTCTGTTGATCTCTGGTCACTGACAACTGCAGTGTCCCCCATTCATGTGTTGGGAAAAGCTTCAGAGCAACTATTGGAGCAAGGGGCCATACATGGGTTCCCACTCACTAGTGCATTTTTATTCTCAGGTAAAGCAGTTATTTTGAAATCTGTGCACCACCTTTCCATAGAAATGAGTGTTATTGATTGGGAATGGACATATTTGGACTGGGAAATACGAAAGCACTAAATATTTATGTTTTGGTTTTGCTACTAAACAAAAGTAGAGAGTTATCTTTTTGTGTTTTTCCTGTAAGTGCATTGTGTACTGTAGTTACAAACCCCTCCTACCCTATTTAAGTTCTTTATTCTCTGGTCCTTGTGCCTACTTCTTATGTCCAGCATCATAAATATCTTTTGCTAACACATGGCCAGGCTTGAGGAAAGGTCTCTTTTTAGATGTGTTACAGACTTGGGATGAGAACCAGTTGCATAGTGGCAGAGCTACACATAATGATATTGGACACTAGTGATGGAGTTCTGTACTATAATGGACACATGCACAATATTGGTCTTTTTTACGCATGATTCTGCTGCCCATTATCTCTTACTTCTCTTTTTGTGTTTCTGTAAATAGGAGTATTTCCATTGGTCCAATCCACTATAGTCTCAAAAGTAGAAAACTTGATGTTTTCTAAAGGAATGTTACGAAAATGGCCAACAAAGAAGAAGCATACTTTTCAATACCTATTTCTTTCTTATCTATGTTGATCTTCTAACAGCAAGTAATCCACAAATCTCTCAGTTAAAACATTAAAACACCTGGGGGGGAGGGGCAGACATTAAAACACCTGATCAAAGATCTTTTCCTTTCCCTCCTAATCTGTGTTGGCTTTATTTGTTTCATGTCATTTCTTTTTCTTTCTTCTTTTTCTTCCTTGTACCCTCCCATTCTTCTTTTCTTACTTCATTCATTTTTTTCCTCCCTTCCTCACTCTTCCTTTCTTCTTTATTTCCTTCTCTGTGAGAAGGATGGAGGATACTGTGGTTTGAAGTTCCTTGTTTACTACAACACCACCATGATCTCATTTGTTGTGGCTCTAGGGATGTTTGTCATAGTTTGCTGTTTGGAATAGGTCTGACACTGACACTAGACCACGATCTTCCTAAGTTTTTTAGTAGCTGAGATCTCAGGCCTAAACCACTCTTCTTTTTTGAAGAGATTTTTATGACTGTTTTGTGTCAGGTATGTTTCATTTCATATTCTAGCTGACTGCCTAGAAACATATATGTATTGAATATATATATATATATATATATATATACATATTTAGTTGTCGTATTGGTTTTGTACTCACTCTTCATCTGAAATTACTATATGAGGAACAGGTAGGACTTCTGAGAGGTCCACACTAAGAGAAAAAAATAGTGAGGCATGACACAAAGTTTTAATATACGTTTTTGTTCAAAGAGCTAGTGACTCTGGACATGAACTGGTTGGGCTTATGTTCATATTTGTATCTGTACTTAGTTTATCACTTATTAAAAGAACACATTCTAAAATAATAACCCATATTCTAATGCCTGTGAAATTAGTAGATATTTCTCACTTGGAATAGTTCTCAATTACCATAAACATTACCACAGGGCATCTATTTTACATTTCACTACAGGTTTTACATATGAGAACTCAAGATATTGCCTGTTCTAATGTCAGTCCATCATTTACTTTCATTCATCAAATGTTATTACTGCCAGTCTCATAAGGTAAGTACATAGACAGATAGACAAAAGAAAAGATATTCAAACCTTTTCAATGCATGCAGCCATAAAACAAGATGAACAAGAAAGGAACAAGGAGACATAAAAAATATAGGAAACATTACAACAATGTAATGAATATGTCTTTACTGAACATGCACAACCCAACCTTATTACAGATAGAGATTGTTTAGCTGTTTACATTTCAATACCCTTGACCCAATGATACACTTACTACTTCACACTAATTTCTCCAGTAAAGACTTATAGAAAATGAAAATTGAAGCAAAGAACAGTATTTAAGCTGCAAACATAAACCTAAAGCAGTCAGAAAATAATTGATTCTATAACAAAATCTATATAATGATACAAAGAGAATAGTACATTGTCCAAAAATGGTCAATGGGAACTAGTAATTGTAAATATACAGGCACTCACTGAAGGACAATGCTATTACATAAAACCAGCATCATTCACTGTAAAATGACATGTAGACTGAAACACTATACAAATTGGCAGCATCAATAGCAACTGTAATCAGGAAAGATCATTCAGACAATAAGTCAGTCACAAAACATTACAGTATACTGTAAAGAAAATGGGTCTAAGAAATACTTAAAACATTTCATTTGCAGAGATGACATCAAGCAAGATGCATTTTATTCATAAAAAAGTGGTTGAATAGCAATTCCTTTGCACAACACTTCTAAATATACCTTATTTTTTTGTAGAGCATTTTCTTGGGCAGACAGTACTTTACCCAAAAAATCATTTTCCAATGAAGTATTAAAATTTGAAATTATTCTCAATATCTTATTCACCAATGAAATAAAAGGAAAAAACCAAAAATTTTAGAAATTATATAGACAAGGTACACATATTCATCAGAATGACCAAAGGACTGATGAAGAAATCAGAAAGGAAATAGAAACTTTTTGAAATGAATGAAAATGAAAGAAAAGTATTCCACAAACTCTCACTTCCACTTTCAGGCTACAAATTGACCTCAAATAAATCCAAGAAAGAAAAGCAGTCATGGCATGGCCCAGTGTGTGAGGAGAATGGAGAGGGCTGTCAATACAGATGTGTTTAAAAGCAGAAGGAATAACTCCTTCAACAGCAAAGAAGGATATCTAAACTACAAATCATGAGTACAGAAATTTCAAAATTTAAGGGAAAATAATATTAAACATTCTGGAAGTTCACATAATTAATATCACAGAAATGCCAATTGTGCAATCTGTGTACTGTGTCCAACTCTTACACTACACATTGTATATATAGCCACCTAGAACATGTCATTTAAAAGGAAGACATTTTAAAAAGCTAAACAAGAAACACATTACACATTTATCCAAATAAGGCAAAATGTGACTGCATGCCATAATCAGAATATGAAGAAAGAAAAATAGTGAATTATTTACTGAAAAATTTCTCACCCTTAACTCCCCAAATTCATCCTCATTCTGCCTGTTTTTGTATGTGCCAAATGTCATATATGTATTATAGGTTCATGTTCATGTACACATATATACATATTGTATATTATTGTATACATATTGTATATTGTATATTATTATTTTGGATCAGTCCATTTCACTGCATTTATCTCTCACCTTTTATTTAAGGCTGCCATTTCCAATGACCATTCGGATGCAGACCTGTGAATTTACAAGTACACAGACTTATATCATATGAGTGGCACACTTCACATTCTGGTTCTATTTACTCTGCTGCTTATATATGTTCATGGAATTTGATTCCCATGTAAATCAGTTTTTTCAAACTTTACTACTTTCCAATACTGGTTAGTTTTTAATGGATTAATTAGCATATATTTTTTTTCTTTATTGTCAAAGTGAAGTATAGAAAGGGTTACAGTTTCATATGTAAGGCAGTAAGTACATTTTTTTTTTTTTTTTTGCCAGTCCTGGGCCTTGGCCTCAGGGCCTGAACACTGTCCCTGGCTTCTTTTTGCTCTAGGCTAGCAACCTGCCACTTGAGCCACAGCGCCACTTCTGGCCATTTTCTATATATTTAGTGCTGAGGAATTGAACCCAGGGCTCCATGTATACGAGGCAAGTACTCTTGCCACTAGGTCATATTCCCACCCCATGAGTACATTTCTTATCCAACTTGTTACCTCCTCCCTCATTTTCCTCCACCTCCCCCTTCTGCATTTTCCTCCCTCCTCCATGAATTGTACAATTGGTTTACACCATATAGTTTTGTAAGTATTGCTGTTGCATTGGTTTGTCTTTTTATCCTCTGTCTCATATTTTGGTATTCCCTTTCCCTTCCCTAGTTCCAATACACATATATACAATATCCAGGGTACTAAAATCAGTTACAGTGATATCAGGGGTAAAACAACAGGAAAGAAATATGGAAAAAAAGAGTACATTTTCACATTTGCTGTTGAAAATAACAACAACATTGATATACCACTTTTTGCTATAAAATGAAGCTCATTTGCCTTAGCATCATCTTATGTGTTCATATAGCACATATTATTCTTGGGAAATCATTTACTTCAAGCTTGTTGTCCTGTGTTTCACAAATATATAGAACCAAATATAAGAACATGGTTATAGTTTTTCCCAGTTCAACTCAACTGTCTAGATAAAAATCCCTTCTACTCTAGGTAATTCCTTTCAGCAGAAGTCCATGCACATGCTTCTTATGTTCACCCTAACTATCTGTCTTGTTTGAGCACAGAATTTATAGATAGATATAGATAGCTATATAAATATACACATGCCTGAAGCAAGGGCTCTAAATAAAGTATGCAGGGTTTCAATTGAGAACCATCCACCCATATAGCAGAACTCCCCATGTTAATAAGGATTTGGGACACCAGCCTTACTTAGTGACAAAGCCTTGGATGACAAGGGATGTATACTTCATCTATGGTATGCAACGCTCAGATTGTATTGCTCTCCCTATATATCATTTCATCCTCTTTGCTCCAAACAGGATTGCCTCCATTGGTCCAATCCAATAAGAGTCACAAACACAAGCATGGTAGTTTCTAAGAGATTTGGTTATTAAGAGTAACAAAAGGACTTTCCTACAGTAGATTACAGATTCAAATAGCCTTTTCCTTTCTTACTCCATAAGATTGAAATACAGAAATCATCTACTGAGTTCTCAGTGGAAACATCTATGTAGACTTTCAAGCATACACTGTTATTTATAGGTTCTTCAGAGGAAAAATTTACAAATTCCAATCCTGTTTCATTAGTTGGCACTGCAGCTGGATGACAGGGCATATTCCCTCCAAGCTGGGCTAGGGCTCTACCATTTGAGCTATGACACAGTCCTTTGGTGCTTTAGACATGTTTTCAGATAAGGTCTACCTTTTAGTCTGGACAAGTGACCTCAGATCACAATCTGACTGCCTGTGGTGTTATAAGGACAGAGGGGAGATACACTAGTGAGAGTGAGCTCATGTCAGGCTCATTGGTTCAGGTGAAGGTCTCAATAAATATTGCCAAAATGGCTTGTAAATGAGATTAATTGCAGTTTCCACTTTCCACACGGCTGGCATTTAAGGTACAGGTGGATGACAGGCAGAACCTTCCTGATAGGTATGTCCTTAATTTCACTCATGGCACGGCCGTTTGAACACAGGGTCTTTCCAACACACTCTGCATCACACATGCCACCAGTCCTTGCTAGCTGTAACTGTTTGTGTCCAAGTATTTACTTAGTTCAAGACCTAAGTGTGTAAATATGCATGTGTCTGTACATACCTATGTATACAAATATATACACATATATGTATGTGTATAATTGGCACAAACTTCTACATTTACACTTTTCTATCCATATATATTAGAGATTTATTTGTATCTCACCTATTACAACCATATGGTGGACAAACTTCATATGGAGATGGCCTACAGGGAAAAAAATACATAGAGTAAGATATCACAGGCCTTCCTAGAATTCACATTCTGGTACCAATAATTCTGCAGATCATATACCAGTAGAGTTTTATTTATTTTTTTACTTATATCTCTGTACCTCTTTCTCACCATTTATTTGGAACAATGAGAATACTAAAGTTTCAAGTCATTAAAGAAACATACTTGGTCATCAGATACTGACAATAAGCATGACCTGAATTCAGGAAGTGAGTGGGTTTCCATTCAGCAGGTTGGACAAGAGGACGAGTGCAAGACAACCCCCAAAGGAGGAGAGAACCACACTACTCAGTGAGCTACCAACAACGTTTGGGCTTCAACTCACTTAAGAGAAAGGAACCATCCCTCCTTGATCTCCATCACAACAAATAAAAACCTCCAGATTTTCAAGGTAATTATAGATAGAAGAGATCAAGTAACCAGAGGCTTGTTCATTGATCTGAAAGACAACTCCAGTAGCCCCTATTCATGTATTTGGAAAAGCTTCACAGTGACTGTTAGAGCAAGGAACCTTTTATGTGCTCCCCTCACTAATGCATTTTTGTTCTCAGGTAAAGCAGTTATTTTGAAACCTGTGAACCACCTTCCCAAAGAAATGAGTGTTATTAATTGGGAATGGACATATTTGGTCTAGGAAATACAAAAGTACTAAACATTTACATTCTGTGTTTGCTACTAAACAAAAGTAGAGAGTTATCTTTTCATGTTTTCCCTGTAAGTACACTGTGTGTTCTAATTACAAATCCCTTCTACCCTGTTTAAATTCCCGATTCACCAGCCCTTGTGCCCACTTCTTATGGCCAGCATCATAAATATCTATCTTTTGCTAACACATGGTCAGGCTTGAGGTAAGGTCTCTTTTAAGAGTGTTACAGACTTGGGATGAGAAGCAGCCTTGCACAGTGTCAGAGCTAGACATAATGACATTTTAGACACTAGCTTCACACAGTGACAGAGTAGTTTATTATAAGGGACACAGACCCGAGGTAGATTTTTTAATGCACACGGTTCTGCTGTTCACTATACTGTTTTTCTTTTACTTTCTTGCAAACATGTTTCTTCCTTTGATTCAATCCACCAGAGACTCAAAAGTAGGAAACCTGATATTTTCTAAAGAAATAAATGGCCAACATAGAAGCAAACTTCTCGACTTCTTTCTTTGTTATCATCATTGATGTTATGCTAACAGAAATTTCCCCACAAGTCCCTCAGTGAAAGTGCTTGTCAAAAAAACTGCATTGTCAAGGGACTCTTGAGGATGAGTTCACAAATCTTAATTCATTTTTACTTTCACTCCTAATATAATGGGCTTTTTAAAAAGTGTTTTTCTTTCAGTTCTCTCTCTTCTTTTTTCTTCCCTTCCTTTCCTCCTCATTCTTTGCTTCTTCCTTCCGTCACTACCTCCTTACTTTCTTATACCATTCTGTTTTGGGGTAAGGCTTATTCTGGTTTGAATATAGGTCCCTTGTCTATTAGCCAGGTTCTCTACCACAACACCATGGTTTTATATTTTGGTGTTAATCTCGGGTTGATTTTTTTTTTTTGACAAGGTTTCCTGTGAACAGGTCTAGCACTAGATCAAGATCTCTCTGTCTGTGTCATGTATGTTTCATCTCATCCTGTCATATTTCTGATCTGACTGTCCAGAAACATGTATTGTTGAGTATATAAATATATTAGTGATCATATTGGTTTTGCACTCACTCTTCCTCTGTATTTCCAATAAGAGGCACGGGTAAGATTTCAGAAAGATCCACACTAAGAGAAAAAATAGAGTTAGGCATGTCATAAAATCTTAGCACACATTTTTGGTCAAAAAAACTAGTGACTGTAAACGTGAACGGGTTAGGTTGTAGATATTCAAGCTCATATTTCCATGTGCGCATAGTTCATCATTAATCACAATCGCATCTTTATAAAGTAACAACACATGTCCTAATGTCTGTGAAATTAGTAAACAATACCCTTTGACTCATTCTCTTAGTATTACCATAGACAGGTATGGGGCATTTTTTGACATTTCACTACAGGTTTTGCATATGAAAACTCCAAGAGATTACCAATTCTAAGGTCATTCCTTCATTTAATTTCAAACCTCAACTGTTTTTACTGCCAGCAAAATTGGGTGAGTCCATAGACCAGATAGGAAAAAGAGAAGTGATTTAGTCTGTAACTGTACAGCCAGCTATTAAACCATAACTTTGAATGTGAAGGAACAATAAGAGCCCTAACCCTACTAAAGATGCAGATTGTCTAATGGATTAAACTAAAAATTCTTGATCCAACGGTTCACTTCCTACTCTAGATAAGTGTTTTACCAGTGAAGACTTAGGAACACTGAAATTAAAGCAATGGGATTCATTTACATTTTCTGCATACATAAGCCAAGAGCAATCATGTGTCACTGTATTTATACAAGAAAAAAACAGATTTGGCCACAAAAAAACTATACAATGACACAAAGAAAGACAGCACATTATCCAAAGAGTGTCAGTAGAAAATAGTAATTGTAAATACACAGGCACTCATTGAAAGACAATGCTACTATATAAAAACAAAGAGCAAAGAAGAGTATTAATGCTAGAAATCATGAATTCAAACATTTTTAAGTGTCATTTGAATACACTATTGAACCGCCGGGTAGAAACCCAAGATAAATAAGATCATAGAAATGTCAATTATACAAACTGATCATCACACTTACTGTATTGTGTCAGATGCTTACAGGACACACTATACTTATGGGTTACCTATTACAAGTCGATTCAAAAGAAAATGCATTTTTTTTTTTTTTTTTTGCCAGTCCTGGGCCTTGGACTCAGGGCCTGAGCACTGTCCCTGGCTTCTTCCCGCTCAAGGCTAGCACTCTGCCACTTGAGCCACAGCGCCGCTTCTGGCCGTTTTCTGTATATGTGGTGCTGGGAATCGAACCTAGGGCCTCGTGTATCCGAGGCAGGCACTCTTGCCACTAGACTATATCCCCAGCCCAAGAAAATGCATTTTTACAAGTTCTTCCATTTCCTTACCAATGGGGCAATACCATTCTTTCTGATAGAGGAATAAAATTCCATTGTGTATATGTACCACATTTTTCTGATCCATTCATCTACTGAGGGGCAATTTTGGCAATAACAAATTGAACTGCGATGAACATGGATGTGCTGGTAGCTTTAGTGTGTTCTTGTTTGTAATCTTTTGAGTAGATGCCCCAAAGTAGGGCTGCTGGGTTGTAGGGGAGCTCTATGTTTAGCCTTCTGAGGAACCTCCATACCACTTTCCAGAGTAGTTGAACAAGTTTACATTTCCACCAACAATGAAGTAGCGTTCCCTATTGGCCACATCCTCCTCTAGCATTTGTCATTGTTAGTTTTCCTGATAATGGACAGTCTTACTGGGGTGAGGTGGAATATCAATGTTGTTTTGATTTGCATTTCTTTTAGGGCCAGTGATGTGTCTCTTGGCCATTCTCATTTCCTCTTCAGAGAAGTCTCTTTTTTAAGTCGTTAGCCCACTTGTTGAGTGGGCTGTTGGCTCTTTGAAAGTTAAACCATAATTGCATAACATGGAACATATTTATACAAATGAAGGAAAATGGTCCAATGATGCCACCACAGGCTACAAGGAGAGCATAAAGAAACAAAGTGACATTCTGCACTGCACTTCATCTCACCATCAACCTCCCCAATCATCTTCACCTTTCTCTGTGTTGTTGTATGAGCCAGATTTCATATATATGTAATGTAAGTAAATGTTCATATTTCATACATATTGTACATTGGTATTTAGGATACATATCCATCCTTTTCACTGCATGTCTATATTATGGACACATTTATCTCTCACCTTTTATTTAATGCCGCCATCTCCAGCGACCATTCAGATGAAGTCCTGTGGGATTTAAAAGTACACAGACTCAGATATCACATGATTGCTACATTTCAAATTCTATTTACTCTGCTGCTTATATAAGCTTGTGGAATTTGATTCTCATGCAAGTCAGATTTTAGAAACTTTACCACTTTTCAATACAGGTTAGTTTTTAATAGATTCATTAGCATATATTATTCTTGGGAAAATTTCAAGCTTGTTGTTCTGTATTTCACAAATATATAAAATTAGAGTGTCACATGATTATCCTTTTAGTTTCTCCCAGTTCAACTCAACTGCCTAGGTAAAAGTCCCTTCTACTCTAGGTAATTCTCTGTTGCACAAGTCCGTGTACACTCCTAGGTTTATGATCCTAAAAGTCCATCTTTCTTTAACACAAAATAAAAAAATTATAGGTCTCTCTGAACAAAATGTGCAGGGTTTCTGTACAAAACCAACCACCCATGTGGCAGAGCTCTACATTAATAATGGTTCGGGGCATCAGACTACATAAAGACAGAGCCATGGATACCCATGGATCATCTCAGCTATGCGATGCTCAGGTTGTACTGCTCCCTATCTACCACTTCCTAATCTCTGCTCCAAACAGGATTGCCGCCTTTGGTCCAATCCATTAAAGACTCTCACATAGAAAACCTGGTATTTCCTAAAGGATTGCCTG
Source organism: Perognathus longimembris pacificus (assembly GCF_023159225.1). NCBI lineage: Eukaryota > Metazoa > Chordata > Mammalia > Rodentia > Heteromyidae > Perognathus > Perognathus longimembris. Next base: position 44,224,041 of record NC_063163.1, read on the forward strand.
GTTTTAGGAGCAACAAAAAGACTGACTAAAACAAATTACTTCCAATGACCTTTTCCTTTCTCACACCATTTGATCAAAATACAGAGATCATAATCTCTCAGTGAAAACCCTTTTCAAAGACATGCTGTTATCCCAAGGTTCTCTAGAAAACCATTTTACACATTTCAATTTTTTTTCACCCTTTTAACTTTACTTGGTACTATAGTTGGATGATAGGGCATGCTCCCTCCTGGCTAGGCAAGGGCTCTACCATCTGAGCTATGACCAACGTCCTTTGGTGCTTTTGACATGTTTTCAGAGAAGGTCTTCCTTTTATGCCAGGAAGTTCAAACAACAATCTGATCTCTCCTATGCTGCTAGAAAGGGGTGGGAGGAAATGCAACACTGAGCTCAAATGACAGATTCATTGTTTCAAATGAGGGTCTCAAGAACTGTTCCCTGATGGCTTGTAAATGAGATTCCCCCCACCCAATTTCCACACAGCTGATATTAAAGGCGTGTGTGACAAGCAAACCCTTCCTGAGAGACATGCCTTTTTTTTTTTTTTTGTCAGTCACGGGGCTTGAACTCTGGGCATAGGTGCGGTCTCTGAGCTAGGTGCTCAAGGCTAGTGCTCTACTGCTTTGATCTATAGCACCACGTCCAGTTTTCTGGTGGTTAGTTGGTAATAGGAGTCGCATGGACTTTCCTGCCCAGGCTGGCTTTGAATGGGGATCCTCAGATCTCGGCCTCCAGAGTAGCTAGGATTACAGGCATGAGCCATCAGCACCCAGCTTTAAGGATCTTTCATGTTCTGACACACTGTGCATCACACATGCCACCAGTTCTTGCTTGCTATTTCTGGTTTTTACTGTGTCCAAGTATTCAGTCCTAGTCACATGTTTATGAATACATGAGTCCATGAGTCTGTCTACATATACACCTGTGTATGTGTGTACAAAATTGGCATACGCTTCTACATATACACTTGTCTATCCATTTACTTTATTGGTTTATTTGAATCTCACCTTCTTCCCTCAGGAAATGAATAAAATTCATAAGTAGATGTACTGTAGGAATTAAAAAAGAATATAGTCAGTGATGACACAACTTCCTGTTAGTCACATTTTGGCATAAATCACTCTGGAGATCATATAGAACTGTACTTTATTTACCTATACCTTTCATTCTCTTCTTATCATTTATTAAGACTAAAAACAATACTAGAGTTCCAGATTATTAAATTAAGAATTGGTCATAAAATATGGACAATAACTGTCACCTAAACTCTGGGGGTGAGTGGGTTTCCAGTTCACTGTGTTGGAAGAGGATGGGTACAAGATCCTCTCCAAAGGAGGAGAGAACCACATTACTCAGTGAGGCACCAAAAAAGTTTGGGCTTCAACTCACTTAAGAGAAAAGAACGTTGGTCAACCATTCATGGTATTCATCACAGCAAATCAAATCCACCAACTTTTCAAAATCATTGTTGATAGGGAGGTGCAACTAACTAGAGACTTATTCATTGATCTGAAAGATAACTGCAGTGTCCTCCATGCCAGTGTTGGGAAAATCTTCAGAGTGACTGTTGGAGCAAGGGGCCATACATGTGCTCCCATTCACTAGTGTATTTTTATTCTCAGGTAAAACAGTTTTTCTGAAACTTGTAAACCATTTCCCATAGAAATGAGTGTTATTTATTGGGAATGGACTTATCTGGTCCAGGAAATACAAAACTATTAAACATTTGTGTTCCGTGTTGTCTACTAAACAAAAGTACAGTGTTAGCTTTCTTCTTTTGCCCTCAGTGTTCTGAATGCAATCCCTTCTGCCTATCTAAGTCCCTTATTCTCCAGTCCTTATGCCTGCTTCTTAGTGTAAGCAATATAAATATCGATCACACGCTAACACATGGTCAGGGCTTAGGTAGGGACTCTTTTCAGTATGTTACAGACTTGGGATTAGAACAAGCCTTGCGTAGTGGCAGACATAGACATAATAACATTTTGGACACTACCTTCAGATAGTGACAAGGTTCTGTATTATAAGAGACATATGCATGAGCTAGATTTTTTATGCACATGGTTATGCTGGTCACTAACTTTTATTTCTGTTCCTTTTTCATTTCTGTAAACCGGATTCTCTCTTTTGAAACAATCCACTATAGATTCAAAAGCAGGAAATCTGCTATTTTCTAAGGGAATATGTTACTAAAATGACTAACACAGAAGAAGCATACTTCTCATGATCTATTTATTTCTTACCATCATTGATCAATTGATAACAGAAAGTTATCCACAAATCTCTTAGTGAAAGAATTTATACACCTTGTCAAAGACTGTGTATAATGTCAAGAGATTCTTGATGAACAATTCACAAATCTCAACCTCTCTTTCCCTTTTGCACCTAGCCTAAGTTCCTTTTATTTCTCTTCCTTCCTCTCTTTCAATTATTCCTTCATTCCTTCCATTTTCCTTCTTTCCTTCTTAACGTCCTCTTCCTTTCCTTTTTTCCTTCTTTCTCTTTTTAGAGACAGAGTGACTGTGGTTTGACTATAGGTCCCTTGTCTACTAGCCAAGTATGCTATAACATTAATGCATCATTCTTTGGTACTGCTCAAGGAATGTTTTTCATAGGCTTGCATCTTAGGGTCTGGTCTGACCACAATCTTCCTATGTTTTCTAGTTCCTGAGATCTCACGCATGCACAACTATGGCTTTTGTGTTAGCTAACTATGTGTGTATTATGTGTATGTGTCTATGTTTCAACTCATATTCTATCTGACGCTCTAGAATCATGGATGCATAACTCTGTGTGCGTATGTGTGTGTGTGTATATATATAATTCAGTTGGAATATTAGTTTATTACTCACTAATCATTTGTAGTTTCTGGATGAAGAATTGAAGGAACCATGCTATGAGAAAAAATAATATATATACAGTCAGAAATAACACGAATTTTACCATATTATGGCTAAAGAGCTAGTGATTCTAGACATGAACTGGTTGAGCTTAAGCTACTCATGTTCATATTTGTGTCTATACTTAGTTCATCATTTAATAAAACTGCATCTTTATAAGAAAATAACACATTTCCCAAGGCCTGTGAAATTAGAAAAAAAATACTCACACTTGCTTAGTTCTCTAGTATTAACATAAACATTACAACTGGGCATTGATTTCAAATTTCACTACATGTACAAATGCGAATTTCACAGATACTTCCATTTCTAACGTCATTCTGTGATTCATCAAATGTTTTTACTACCAATCACATAGAATAAGTCCATAGACTAGCTAAGCAATTGAGAAGAAACTCATTCATCATTGCAGACAACCATGCAACCATAAAAATTAGCAAGAAAGGAACAAAGGACACATGAAAATGTGAGGAATATGTCTCCACTGAAAAATTATATCCCCCCACCCATATTACGATGCAGATTGAAACATGAGTTAAATTTAAAAACCTTTGACCCAATGATACACTTCCTTCTAGACACTCATCTCAGCAATGAAGACTTAAAGAGACTGAAATTGCAGCTATGGAAGACAATTTCCTCTGCAAATGTAAACCAAACGTAATCACAAGTTACTGTGCTATACTAGAAAAAATAGATTCTTTAGTAAAATTTTAGATAATGTTCAAAAGAAGGTGGCACATTATTCATAAATTGTCAATTGGAAATAGTAATTGTCCTGCACTCATTGCAGGGAAATGCAAGTACATAAAACCAACCTCATTCATTGTAAAAGGAGACACATATTCAAACAACATAAAAGTTGGCAAGCATCAAAATCCACCGATATCAAGGAAAGGTCATTCAGTCAGTCACAACACATCACAGTATACCATAAGTTAAATTTGTCCAAGAGACTCATAAACATGACATCTACACGGAAGTGCAGACACAAAGGATGATCAAATGTAGCAGTGGTATCTATTGGACATTGTGCTAAAAATGAATCATAACACCTGTGGGTAGAAATACGAGGGAAAACCTAGTAGAGAGCAAAATAAAGCAAAAGAAGGCATTACCAAAAAGAAGTATACTCTTACCTGGTCTATGAAGCTCTTAACCCTCTGTACAACACCTTCATAATAATATTTTTAAATCATTTCATCTAAATAAGTGACATTGATCAAGATGCACTGTTCTCATGAATTGTTGAATGCTATTTTGTAAAGCACTACAGAATGTGCCTTCCTCTAATTTTATGCCTGTATCAGAAAGAATGACATTGCCCCATTCATAAGGAAATGAAAGTACTTGGAAAAAATTGTACTAAGTGAAGTGAGCCAGACCCGAAGAAACATGGACTTCATGGTTTCCCTCATAGGGAATAATTAGTACAGGTTTAGGCTAGTCACAGCATAGGATCACAAGAGCCCAATAAGCTATGCCCTTATGAACACATAAGTGAAATGAACTCCATGATATGGAAATGAGTGTTATATCACTGTTGTAATTACTTTCAATATGTCATGTGAAACTGTAGCTTTTTTTTGGTGATGATTCTATTGTATCTTGTGCCTGGGGTTGTCCCTGTGCCATCACTGTATTTCATCTGAGTACCCTGGATAGTGTATATACTGTTATTAGAACTAGGGAAGGGAAAGGGAATATCAAAATCAAGAGACAAAGGATTAAAAAAATAACGACTCCAAAAGCATTACTTACAAAACCATTTGGTGTAAACCAACAGAACATCTCATGGGGGAGAGGAGGAGGGAGAAAGGGGAGGGGGGAAATGAGGAAGGAAGTAACAAATTGTACAAGAAATTCACCCATTGCCTTAACTATGAAACTGTAACCCCTCTGTACATCACTTTGACAATAAATAATTATTTAGGAAAAAAACAATAAAAGATTATATAAAAGAAAAAAAAGCATGTGCCTTCCTCTTCTTTCTGGAAAAGCCTCTATAGTCTTAAAAACTGAAATTATTTGCTGTATCTTAACTGGCAATTAAATAAAAGTAGAAACATAACTTTAGGAACTATATAAGTACACACAAGGTACATGATAATCACTTGAGCAACCAATGGACTGTTGAAGAAATCATGAAGGAAACATAAGCTTTCTCAAACTGATAAATATGACCATATAAAAAATGAACAAACACTCTCCCTTCTACATGGAAGGTACAGGCTGGTCTCAAAAAAACACGAGATAAAATATCAGTCTCTGCATGACCAGAGTGTGTGAGGAGAATGGAAAAGGATGTCAATACATACAGACATATTTCTGAGCAGAAGAAATAACTCCTTCAACAGCAAAGAATGATGTGTAGACTAAAAATCATGAATTCAAAAATTCCAAAGTGTCAAGTGAAAATGATATCGAAGGTTCTGGCAGGAACCAATGATATAGAGCTAAGATCATAGAAATGGCAATTATGCAATCATATCATCACACATAGTGTACTTGTGTCAAACTCATACCCTATACACTGTATCATGTATACCTACTACTTTTTAATTTAAAGAAAAGATATTTTTAAAAGCTCAACCAGACCAAGGAGTTTTCTTCATGTTACACAAATGAAGTAAATTGCTACAAAGTTTACACTACATTCTACAATGAGAGCATGCAGAAACACAGACAATGGCATTCTTTACTGAAATTCTTCAGACTATCAGCTTTGAAAATTTATCTACATCTTTCTTTGTGTTTTATGTTTAAGACTTCTTATGTATGTATTATGAAAAAGGTATGTTTACATACATATAAACAAAGTATAAATGTAGGTTTAGGGTATCTACCAATCCATCTATTTCACTGCATGTCTGTTTTATGGATTCATTTATCTCTCACCTTTTCTTTGAAGCATCAGCCTGGGGTACTGTTGACAAGCCTGGTATAGGGGACTTATGGAATTTAAAAGTACACAGAGACAGACATCACATGACTGGTAGCCTTCACATTCTGGTTCTAATTACTCTGAAGCTTATATATGTACATGAAATTTTATTCCAGTGTAAATCTGTTTTTTTTAATTGATTTTTGGAAAATTGCTACTTTTCAATAGAGGTTAAGTTCTGCCAGTTCAATGTTTTTGCCTAGAGGGAAAAAACAATTCTAGGTAGTTCCTTGCTGCATTAGTCCCTGCACATACTTTTTACATTCAGTAACCTAAGAGTCTGTTTTGCTTTTACATAAAATAGAGAAAATATAGGCCAGAAGTAGGGGGCCTGAGAAAACACCGTGGGGTTTGAAATGAGAACCATTGACTCATGCATCCGAGCTCTATAAGGGTTTGTGGTACAATTTTCACATAGTGACAAAGCCCTGGATAACAATGGAAACTTGGGTCATCTCTGGCATATGAAGCTCAGGTTGTACTGCTCCGTATCTATTACTTCCTCCTCTATGTTCCCAACAGGATCCCCTCCATTAGAGACTCTCAGATACATGACCTGGTATTTCTTAAAGGGTTGTCTGGTGTTAAGAGTTTAAAAAAATAGGCTGACTACAATAGCTTACTTCTAATGATCTTGCCTTATCTGACTCCATTTGATGGAGATATAGAAATCATCTGCAGAACTGTCAGTAAAAACATCTAAACAGACTTGAAACACTGTACTCTCCAGGTCCTTCAAAGGATAACTGTGCAAGCTTTGATCTATTTTCAGCCTTTATTCACTAGTTAGTATTACAGTAGGATGAATCCTTAATGCTGGCCAGGCAAGCGTTTTACCATCTGAGCTGTATGTCCTAGTCCTTTCCTGCTACAGATGTTTTCAGATAAGGTATTCTTTTTAGGCCTGGAAGTGACCTCACACCACTATTGGATTACCTAGGCTCCCGGGTGAGGGATTGGAGAAGTACAGCTGTGTACTAGCACATTGCTATTGAGAGCCTCATCTGAACCCACCTTTCCATACCAATTAGTGGTATGGACATATTCAGCCTGGGAAAATATCAAACTACTAAATATTTATGTTCCATGTTTGCTACTAAACAAAAGTAGAGGGCATTTTCTGTTTTCTCCATATGTACATTGTGTGTTCTAATTACAAATCTCTTCTGTCCTATTTAAGTTCCTTATTCTTCCTTGTGCCTGCTTTCTTATTCTTCAGTCCTTGTGCCTACATCATAAATATCTATCTTGCTCTAAGCCATAGTAAGGCCTGAGGTAGGGCCTCTTTTCAGTGTGTTACAGACCTGGGATGAAAACCAGCGTTGCATAGTGGCAGAGGTAGACATAAGGACATTGGATGCTAGCTTCACGCAGTGACAGGGTTCTTTATAAGGGACACATGCATGAGATAGATCTTTTATGCACATGGTTCTGCTGCTCACTATCCTCTATTTCTGTTCTTTTTCATTTCTGTGAGCAGGATTCTCTTCCTTGATCCAATCCACTGTACACTCAAAAGTAGAAACCTGGTATTTCCTAAGGACTATGTTCCTAAAACGACCAGTGTAGAGGAAGCATACTTCTTCCCTGTTTCTTTCTTATCCTATTGATCTAATAACATATTTCTCAGTAAAAGCAAACAGATACATTGTCAATGATCCTGTGCAATGTCAAGGGATTCTTGAGGATCATTTCACAAATCTCAACTACTTTCTCATTTCATTTCTAGCCTGAGTTCTTTTGTTTGTATGTTTATCCCCTTCTTTTCCCCTTGTTTCATTCCTTCCTTCCTTCTTTTTTCTTTCTTTTATTCATGTCTTTTCTTTTTCTCCTTCCTTATTTCCTTTGTTTCCTTTTTCCCTCCCTCCCTCCCTCCCTTCATTCTTTCTTTCCTTCCTTCCTTCCTTCCTTCCTTCCTTCCTTCCTTCCTTCCTTCCTCCCTTCCTTCCTTCCTTCCTTCCTTCCTTCCTTCCTTCCTAGTTTTCCTTCTTTCCTTCCTTTCCTTCTCCCCGTTTTTGTGACAGGGTTACTCTTGTTTGACTATAGCATCCTGTTTAAGGGCTGAGAATATGGCCTAGTGGTAGAGTGCCCTGGGTTTGATTCCTCAGCACCACATATATAGAAAAAAGCCTGAAGTTAGCAGTGGATCAAGTGGTAGGGTGCTAGCATTGAGCAAAAAGAATCCAGGGACAGAGCTCAGGCCCTAAGTTCAAGGCCCAGGACTGGCAAGAAACAAAGCAAAACAAAGCATCCTTGTTTAGTAACAAGGTATGCTACCACAACAAGAAGACCTCTTTTTTGGTGCTGCTCTAGGTATGTTTTACAAAAGTTTCCAATGTTTGCTACTACCTGAAATCTCAGATTTGCACAGCTCTTACTTTTCTTTTAGATAGTTATGTCTGTATTGAGTATATGCATCTATATTTCAACTCATATTCTATCTGACTCTATCTGACTTAAGCATATATATATACACAAATGAAAATCAAGTCATTATGCGATACAAGATAAAAATGGATTCTGTAGGGTCTGGGAACGTGGCTTAGCAGTGGAGTGCTTGCCTAGTATGCATGAAGCCCTGGGTTCCATTACTCAGCATCACATAAAAAGAAAAAACAGAAGAAGCACTGTAGCTCAAGAGGTAGAGTGCTAGTGCTGAGCAAAAAGAAGCCAGGGACGGTGATCAAGCACTGAGTCCCAAGCTCCAAGACTGGAAAAAATATATTCTGTAATAAGAAACTAGAAAATGATACAATGAAAGACCACACATCATGCAAAAACTGTCAATTGGAAATAGTAATTGTAAATATGCAGGCACAATCATCACTATTCATTGTTATCAAGCATCTACTGATGTCAAGGAAGGATCATTCAGACAGTAAGTCAGTCACAACAGATTACTGTATACTGTAAGCCAAACTGGCCTAAGAGACATTTAAAAACATTACAACTACACATAAATGTAAGAAAAGAGGGTGAATAAATGCAGCAGTGATATTCACTGGATATTATGTTGAAAGTGAAATGGGAAAGATCAGGGCCCCTAGAACTTCTCAGGGGGAAGCCAGCTTGCTGAGGCTTCAAGGAACCCAGATGCTCTCCTTGGCACTAGGATCTCCCTAGGGCCTCTATATGTAATAAGGCAAATTATACCTTAAATCAGATATAAATCCAGAACCAGAAAACAGAAGACACATTTTGAGAAGTCAGATTTGGAAATCTTTATTAAAAGTCCTGCATGGTGAACTCTTCCTATCTCAAAGACCAGCAGCCTCAAACAGAGCTTGCACCAAGCTCTTAAAGACAAGTTGGTTGAGCTGGGAATATGGTCTAGTGGCAAGAGTGCTTGCCTCCCATACATGAAGCCCTAGGTTCAATCCCCCAGCACTACATATATAAAAAATGGCCAGAAGTGGCGCTATGGCTCAAGTGGCAGAGTACTAGCCTTGAGCAAAAAGAGACAAGTTGGCTAGAGACCAATCCTCAGCAAAGCATTATACATAAACACAGCAGAAGGAGCAGAGCTCCCCTGGGGTTAAACAACACAATTTATCTACATATTCCCCAAACCAGGGCCCTCCTGCTTCTCCCCATTGAGCCAGGCATCTGCAATTGAAAGGATGGCTTGTCTCACCTCCAGGTCTTGGAGCTGAGTGGACAGCTCCCAATCATCATGTCTCTGAAACCACCAGACCAAGCACCTGGCCAAGCACCTGGATGGCTGTGACTCAGTTTCCTCACTACATTAGGATGGTGAACAAAGTATGTGTGCATTGACTTAGGCAGCAAAAAACTCCTTAGAGTAGTTTTTTTTTTTTTTTTTTTTTTTTTTACTTAGGCAATAGAGTTGAATGAGGAGGAACCACACATTCTGTTTTTAAGTGTTTTTGAATACAAGAACAAACAGCTTGGATGAAACTATTTCCAAGAATTAATATGTGCTTATCAATTTATATATTCTAACCTCTACTGAAAAGTAGTAAAATTCCCACAAAATTTATGTACATGAGAATGATAGTCCATTAGAAACAGAATATGAAGCCTAGCATGATATACTCTATGTATAAATGGAAAATACTCTATGTATTTTCAAATCCCATGGTATTTCTGTACCTGAATAATCAATAATACCTGAAAATAGAGTTTTGAAGAGAAGGTGAGATATAAATGCATCCATAAAAGGGACATACAGTGAAATCAGTAGATAACCTAAACACATACACATATGGGTATATGTGTGTATCTGTGTATGTTTATATATATATAAATGCTTTTATTGTAATGCATATATATGTAATCTTGAACAACAGAAAAACAGAGAGCAAAGTACTGACAAATTTGGAAAACTCATAGTGAGAAGCAGTGCAGTACAGAATGCCATTGTCTGGGTTTCTGCAGGCTCCCATGGTAGTATATGGTGCCACATATGTACCAGTATATTTCATTTGTATAAATGTGTAACATGTTATGGAGAAAACTTATTTTACTGATTGAGCTTTTAAAAATATTTTACTTTCAATTGACAAGTAGTAGGTGGACATGTGTATAACTGTGTAGTGACACAAGTACACTAAGTGTGAGGATCAGATTGCATAATTGGCATTTCTGTGATCTTAGTTATATATCCTTGCTTCCTGCCAGAACTTTTGATATCATTTTCACTTGACATTTTGAAATTTTCAAGCTCATGATTTCTAGCCTAGGTACGTACATCTAGGTACATCTAGATAACACAACCGAGCCCTGGAGTAATGGGGCTGGCAATGCTAAAGTCATTTGTTGAAAGTTTTGTCTCAAATTTTTATCATCTGTAAGAGTACAATTGGCAAAACTATCTCTTACTACTGGAAAATGTACAGTCCAATGTTCATTTGGTGATCTTTAAGATCTGTGTGTGTGTGTGTGTGTGTGTGTGTGTGTGTGTGAACAAGTTACGACAAAAACTGTCAGCATGCTCTCACCCCCGAAGGTTGGTACACAGACCTGTTCTACCTTTTTCTTCATCTCTTACTGAGAAACTCAAAGCAGTTCCTTAACTGTGATAAAAAAAAAAATCTTTACAACCAAATTTTCAATACTTAGCCCCAACAGTGGAGGGGAAATAAATCCCAAGAACCCAATAGCTTTTTGCTAAGCCAGATAATTGGATTACAATGTAAACAGCCTTATGGATTAAAATACCAGATTTTTTTCAAATGCAACTTAAAGAATGCTTAGACACCTTTGAACTATAGTTGCTCTTTAAAACGATGCAATAATCCTTTGATATTTTTGGCAATGTCCAAACCTCATGGCCTTTTTGGAGTTTTCCATCTAAACTGATCTAGTAAAAGGTGAAGCTCAGCTGGTCCACACATGGTGAGACAGGCCCTGGGGGAGTCCATGCATAGCGGGACAGACCCTGGGGGGGGGGGAGTCCACCCATGGTAGAAGAGGGGAATCTGGCAAAAAGTTGTTCATATAACCCTTAGATGTCAGATAGATATATGCCTGTTCTCTAGGATGGTCCAAGTGGACCATCTTTGTCCTGTCTCTTCTTTGAAATGGATATTGGAAACTTGATGCAAAAATGGATGATGTGACTGTTATTCCTAAAACTGCCCCTTGGGATATATTAAAAATTAGACCAGCTTTAAGAGGAGGGTAAAAATTTTTTTCTGTAGGATGTAATGTGGTTTCAATGCTATTTTGCAATTGGATGTAGTTATTTTAAAGGGCACAAAGATGCTATGTCTGGATCCTTGGCACAGTAATAGTGTTTATAATTCTTGCACTGAGAGAAACTCAATTGAATTCAAAAGTTTTCTGGGCAATGGGCAGTACCTTCATGGTTTCAAAGGGTTCTTCAAACGCAAATGAAAAACTGAAGTGTACAGTGTGGAAGCAGAGGTTAGTAAAACTTAAAAAAAATCAGAAATGGAAGTTTGGGTTCTTCCAGCATGATAGAAAAAAAATCAGAAAAGGGTTCCTAAATATAAAATTTGGAAGTAAAATTGTTCTAAATGTTTGTTTAAAGGGAGAAAAGAAAAACTTAGGACTATGAAAATGATTGTTTAATTGTTCCTCCAATTTGCCTCACAGGTTTTCTGTAGCAATAGAAGGTGGGCCCATAGAGAGGGGCAGAGGATTCTTACAAGTTTGTCAGATATAATTTTGGCCCTTAATAAGTTCCAGGCAAGAGACCATGCTTATAAACAAGCTGGGTTTATAAAGGTAAAAGTGTAGCACAGATGTAGGGGGTTAACACAGGGGATAGAGCAAGCAACAAACAAGTTAAAGAAGCTATTTACAGAAGCTGAATTTTGTGGTCAGGTTGACCTAATATTTAACTTCATTTTAACAATTGCTACCCTGTTTCCCTAATCAAGATGGAGTCAGCTCTATTCCCTACAATCATGACATCTAATCCTGGCTATATCTTGGTAAGTAGGCTAAAGTTATAAATTCCTAGGTAAGGTCAGCATCCCTGAGTCAGCTTGAAGAAGTTACAGAAAATGGATCTTCACCCATCAACTCCCCTTAAAATCAAGGGACAAAAATCATTTTTGAAAAACGAGTCAGGACAAATTAAAGAAAGAGGCATGGTAACAAGTATGCAAGTGTGAAGACTGCTCTTCTGAGAGATGGGTACAGGCCAAGCCTTCTATGACTGCCTAGAAAATCCTAGCCTTATTTAAAGTATATCTGGTATTAGCATATCCACCCCTATTTTAGGTTGACAGCCTTCATCTTGAGTCACCCATAAACCAGTTGCCCATTCCTACCCAAATTGCATGTACCCCAGCCCCAATGGGGTTGCTCCACAGTCAGAATGTTCTATATTGGTCCCATGGCTACTTCTAGTGCCGAGACATTAAAGGTATTGCCCCAGCTAAAGTGCCAATAAATAGAATGTTTTACACAGTTGCCCATTCCCATCCAAACTGCACGTACCCCCCAACCCTGTTTCAGCATCATATTGCTGTAACAGTCAGGATGCCCATTCCTGCTCTCATGGCTATTTCTACTAGAAGATACTGTCCCAGCTATGTGCCAGGTAAAGAATGATTTCCCTGGCTATAAATCACCTATAGAATGCCCTACTGGGGCTGGGAATGTGGCTTAGTGGTAAGAGTGCTTGCCTAGCATCCATGAAGCCTTGGGTTTGATTCCTCAGCACCACATAAACAGAAAAAGCTGCAAGTAGGTGCTGTGGCTCAAGAGGGAGAGTGCTACCAGCCTTGTGCAAAAAGAAGCCAGGGACAGTGCTCAGGCCCTGAGTTCAAGTCCCAGGACTGGCAAAATAAATACATACATACAATGTCTTACCCTGAGGGTCTGATATCTCCAGTGTCCAGCTGTGACTACAGATGATTTCCTGTTCCCAGCCACTTCTTCCTTTAGCCTCCTTGATACTATATAATTACGCCTCTGCCTAAGAACAGGCTGCTACTCTCCACCTGGGAGAGCTCATCTGTCCGCTTCTGCTGACATTAAAATGATTACTTTCTTCTACATTACTATGTGGCTGCATAGTTTAACATCTCTTTAATAAAAGTAATCCCCCTGGGCTGGGGATATGGCCTAGTGGCAAGAGTGCCTGCCTCGGATACACGAGGCCCTAGGTTCGATTCCCCAGCACCACATATACAGAAAACGGCCAGAAGCGGCGCTGTGGCTCAAGTGGCAGAGTGCTAGCCTTGAGCGGGAAGAAGCCAGGGACAGTGCTCAGGCCCTGAGTCCAAGGCCCAGGACTGGCAAAAAAAAAAAAAAGTAATCCCCCTGGCATAATCACCCAGGGGCCACTGCATAAAAGGCTGCCTTAAAAACCAGTGGGGAGGCTGGAGATCTGGCTAAGCTGAAGAGCACCTGCCTGCAGAGCTCAAGGTCCCAAGTTCAGTCCCCAGCTCTGGAAAAAAAAAAATGCAAGTTCAAAAACCAGTGGGAGCACCAACCTACAAAAGCCAGTACACTCAGGGAAAGAAACCAGAAAAATATGGGAGATTTCACTAAAGTCAGGCCTTAGGTTAAGCTTCTTTAACCAGTCTGTGCGGTTATTGACAGGCAACCCAGCAGGAGGGATGACAATCCATCAGAGCTGCTGGGAAACACTGCTGCTGCTGCCCATCCATTTTTGGGTAAAGTTCAAGAAAGGCCTGACAGACATCTGGAGAGGACTGTATATCATCATGACCATCCCCAAAGTGGACAAGAGAACCCTGCCTGACTCCATCACCCACGACTGCTTCCTGGTGCAAGGCTGCTTTGGATCTGCTCAAACTAAGACTTTTGTGATGTTGTAAATTTTGTAATTTTGTAATTTTGTACTTTTGTAAGATTTGTAAATCTTACCCAGAAGGACCTGGAAAAGGCTGGTTATATTAATAATGACAGGTATATGCCAAAAGGTCAAATGAGGCTACTGAAGCTCTCTCGGTGAAAAAAATCAAAGATCTGATTTCATGCACATAAGAAACAGTGGGCAATGAAGTGAGGAAACTGAGTCACAGCCTTCATGGTGCCTGGCCAGGTGCTGGGGGTTAGTGGTTTCACAGACATGCTGGCTCCTAGTCAGGATGATTGGGAGCCATCCACCCAGCTGCAAGACCTAGAGGGAGAAGCAGGAGGGACCTGCTTTGGGGAATATGTAGATACATTGTGTTGTTTAACCCCAGGGGAGCTCTGCTTCTGCTGTGTTTATGTGTAATGCTTTGCTGAGGATTGGTCTCCAGCCCACTTGTTTTAAAAAGCTTGGTGCAAGCTTTGTTTGAGGCTGCTGGTCTTTGAGACAGGAAGAGTCCACCATGCAGTCCCTGGCCTTTTCATAAAGACTCCAAAATTCAACTTCTCTGAATGTGGCTTCTCTGTTTTCTGGTGACTGGATTTATATCTGATTTAAGGTATAATTTACCTTATTGCCCTGTCTGTCTTGTTTTAACACAAAATAAAGAGATTGTAGGCCTGCATCAGGAGAACTAGACAAAAAGTGAGGGGTTTCAAATGAGAACCATCCACTCATGTGGCAGAGCTCTATATTAGTAAAGGTTTGGGACACCAGCCTCGAATAGTGACAGAGCCTTGGATCACAAGGAACACATGCATCATCTCTGCTATGGTGCTCAGCTTCTACTGCTCCATATCTACCACTTCCTCCTCTAAGATCCAAACAGGATTGCAATGAGAACCAGAGGGGCAGAGGGGCAGAGGGGCAGGAAGTCCCCTCAGGCACTGACATGACACCATGCAAGCTGGGCTGCTGGGGGTGGGTGGGAGGTGAGGCGAACTGTTGGAGGGGTTGGATCATTTGGAGCAGTTGGGCAGTGGGTGGCTTGGGGGTGGGGCAATATACATATATTTATAGGGTGTGTGTTCTGAGGAGAGGAGGAGAGAGAAAGAGAAAGAAGCTAGCTCCCGGGCTGGGGAGATAGCCTAGTGGCAAGAGTGCCTGCCTCGGATACACGAGGCCCTAGGTTCGATTCCCCAGCACCACATATACAGAAAACGGCCAGAAGCGGCGCTGTGGCTCAAGTGGCAGAGTGCTACAGCCTTGAGCGGGAAGAAGCCAGGGACAGTGCTCAGGCCCTGAGTCCAAGGCCCAGGACTGGCCAAAAAAAAAAAAAAAAAGAAGCTTGCTCCCTTAGAGGTCTCAGCTACTCTTAGTTATGAGGTAACCCAGGACAAGGCAGTCCCAGGTTGGCTAATGAAATTCTTTTGTCATCCTTGGCCTTGCCTCTGTGGGGTTTCTCAACTCCTAGTCATTTCATTGCCTCCTTTGATCCAATCTATTAGAAACTCCAAATAGAAAACCTGGTATTTTCTAAGGAGTGCCTGGTACTAAGAGTAACAGCAGCAATGACTATAGTAGCTTCCTTTTAGTGATCTTTTCCTTTTTGACTCCATTTCATCAAACTATAGATATCATCTACAGAGCTTTCACTGAAAACATATAAGTAGACTTTCAATAAGACACTGTGATCCCAAAGTGTTTCAGAGGATAACATTACAAATTCCAATCCGGTTCTACTCTTATTTCATTAGTACTGGATAAAAGGGCATAATCCATGCTGGCTAGGCAAGTGCTTTACCGCTTTAGCTCTATGCCCTAAGTCCTTTTGTGCTGTGGGTACCTTTTCAGATAAAGTATTCTTTTTAGGCCTGAAAGTGACCTCACACCACTATCTGATTATATGTGAGTTCCAAAGATCAGGCTCACTGTTATTGAGAATCTCATCTGAACCCACCTTTCCTTACAAGTGAGTGTTATGATTGGGAATGAGTGTATTTAATCTCAGAAAATATCAAAATACTAACCACTTATGTTCAGTGTTTGCTATGAAACAAAAGTGTAGAGTATTAGCTTTTTGTGTTTTCCTCATAGGTGCACTATGTTTTCTATATACAAATCCCTTCTACTCTATTTAAGTCCCTTATTCTCCAGTCCTGTGCCTGCTTCTACTGTCCAGCATCACAAAATCTTGCCTGACAGAGGGTCTTACATAGTTGCAGAGCTAGACATGACAACACTGAACACTAGCTTCACATAGTAACAGGGTCTGTATTACATGGGATACATGCACAAGCTACATCTTTCATTTGCATGGTTCTGCTGCTAGCCTCTAATTTGCTTGCTTTTTCATTTCTGTAAATAGGATTTCTCTTTTGGTCCAATCCACTATAGACTCAAAAGTAGGAATATATTACTAAAATGAAGAATGTAAAAGGATTCAACATAGAGGAACCATACTTCTCCTGACAGGTTTTTCTTATCCTCATTGATCTAATGATAACAGAAAGTTATGTACAAATCTCTCAGTGAAAGTATTTAGGCACATAGGCAAAGCTTATATACAATTTCAAGGGATTCATGAGGATAATTTCACAATGTACTGAGTTCCTTTTGTTTCCTCTCTTCCTATCATTTATTTCTTCCTTCCTTCCTCCTCTTTTTGAGGATAGGCTTAATGTGGCTTGACTAAATCCATTAAAATTGTTGATATTCTGCACTGCAATTAGTCTCACTATAAACTTTCCAACTTCATCTTCACCTTTCTCTGTTTTGTATGTTCCAGATTTCATATATATATATATATGTACATGCATTAAAAGTATATGTTTATGTGCATATGTACACATTGTATATATATTTAGGATTCCTATCCATACTTCCATTTCACTGCATGTCTGCTTTATATACTCATTTATCTCTCATCTTCCCTTTGAAACTCCATCCTTATTTACTACTGACAATTCAGATACAGTGGTACTATGAAAGTCTAAAGAACCTAAGACATCAGACATCATATGAGTGCCAGCCTTCATGTTCTGGTTCTAATTACTCTGCTGTTAGTATACACAAGTGGAATTTCATTCCACTGTAAGTAAGTTTTTTGAAATTTTACTACATTGTAATAGAAGATAGGTTTTATGTAAGCACATTTTAATCCTGGGAAATAGGATAACTCACGCTTTCTGTTCCTGAATTAAAAAACACATAAAAGGAGATTGTTTAGTTTCTACCAGTTCAACTATATTGCCTAGGAAAAAAATCCCTTCTGCCCTAGGCAGTTCAGTGCTGCCTGAGTCCATGCACACACTTCCTGTGTTCACCATCCTAAGAGTCTGTCTTGCTTTAACACAAAATAAAGAAATTTTAGACCTGAGGCAGGGGCTGGCTTGAAAAAACGTATGCTTTTGTCAGAAAGAATGACACTACCACATTCATAAGGAAATGGAAAGACTTGGGAAAAAAATCATACTGAGTGAAGTGAGCCAGAACCAAAGAAACAAAGACTTTATGGATATAATAGTAATAATCAGTATATGTCTAGGTTAGTCTGAACAGACGATCACAATAGCTCAGTAGCTATGTACAAATGATCACATATGTTAAGCAAAACGATCTCTAAGTTGTGGAAAAAAGTGGTTTATCAAGGGCTATGTGAAATTCTGTTTGTTTTTTTAAAAAAAACTTTCTATGGTTTAGCCCTGTTGTCACTTTATTTGATTTTGTTCCCCTGGGTTATATATATGTTTGTCTGAATAAGGGAAGGGGAACATTAAAATGGTGAGAGAAAGGGTAAAAGGGAACCAATGCAACAGCAATACTTATAAGACAATATGCTGTAAACTAACTATATACTGGGGTGAGGGGAACTGGAATGGAGGGAAAGTGGAAGAACAATGAGTGAGGGGGTAACAAGTTGGAAAAGAAATGTACTCACTACCTTACAGATGAAACTGTAACTCCTCTGTAACATCATCTTGACAATAAAAAAAGAATTTTACATTCAAAATAAGGCACACCTGACCATATGATGGCTCATGCCTGGAAACCTAGCTCCTCAGCAGGCTGAGAACTAAGGATTGTGGTTTCAAGCCAGACCAAGAAGGAAAGAACATGACATACTATTTTCATACAAACTATTTAAAAAAGCCAGAAGTTGACCTGTAGTTCAAGGGATAGAGCAGTAGCCCTAAGCAAAAAAAATGTCAGGGTTGGTGCCCAAGACCTGAGTTAAACTCCCTTACCTGAACTCAATAAATAAGTAAATAAGGCAGAAACATAGACGATGAGTCTATACGTCATACAATTGTCAACAAATAGCATATAAGAAATGGGGTATAGAAACATTCTGCTTCAAAGCCCTGACATGAGCTTTCTATCCCTTAGGACTGGTAGATTGTTCATACAAGGAGTACTTCGCTTGTGAAAACTTGTTACAATGATAGAAAATGTCAACTACTTATTCAAGGAGGGGCTCATGTAGTGTTCTAAGAGGTTTTATTTTTTTTTGAAAGTGCTCAGAAATAGCACTATGTGTCTTGTGACTGTGTTCTCTCACTAAATCACCTAACTTGTTAAAGGGAGGATTGCTACAGATATATTCTGGATGCCCAACTATTTTATATAGTTCCAGGAAATCTGGCTTCATATCTGTTATCTTTATGTACTTGTGTATATATGTATATATGTTTGTATATATATATATGCATGTATGCAAGCATCTCACCTATCACTGACATCATTCAATACTACTTGTTGCTTCATTCTTCTCTGGGCTTAAGGATTAAATTATACACAATCAAATACTAGGTGAATTTGTAGATTTTTTTTTAACCAGTTTTGGGGTTTAAACTCGGAGCCTGGGCATTGTCCATGAGTTTCTTTTGCTCAAGTCTAGCACCACCACTTGAGCCACAGTGCCACTTCCCACTTTTTATGTGGTACTGAGGAATCAAACCCAGGGCTTCATGCATTCTAGGCAAACACTCTACCACTAAGCCCCATTCCCAGCCCTTGATTTACTTTTTCATTCAAGTTGGCTACAAGTAACCAGACCTAATATTAGGAGAACTTGAAAGTCTAACATTGAATTATATGAAAAAGAGTATTTCTATTTTCTCTACCAATGAGGCTTCTAGGGAAAAAATTACATGTTTATAGTTAATTAAAGACTATATTACTGACTGAAAAATATTCCTGTCCTAGGCCAGGTGTTTGTGCTTCAGGGCTATAATCAAACCACCACAGGCAATGAGATCTGAGGATCACTTGTAATGGGCATAGACCATTGGAGTCCATGAGACTCCAATCTCCAATTAACTATCAAACAAGCCGAAAAGGGACTGTGGGTAAAGTGGTAGAGTCACAGTCTTGAGCAAAATAGACTCTGGGAGACAGTCCTCAGAATTCAAGTTGAAATTCAAGGAATAGAAGAAAAACAGACAAAAGAAAAGGATGTCTTTCCTAGTAAATTCTGCATCCCGTGTTCACTTTTTTTTTCCTGCTTTATTTAAACTACCCATGGCTGTGTTTCCTGCCTACCAGAGAGGGACAAGAAACACGAGGCTAGAAGCAGGAATCCCTTGCAGTGTTATGGTGGCCTTCAGGGCTATTGAGTCCTGGAGAATGAAGCATTGGTCCAGGGTCAAAGAGCTCCATTGTCTGGGACACTACAGTACAACGGGACTACCTCCTTGATTCTGAGAGGGAGTTGCACTTCCCTTGGCTCCTCAGGAGTTTCAGAAATGTACTTTGATATCTTGACTAAGGAAAGTGACTGCCATTCCTTGAATTCACAGCAGATCATGACCAAGTCTCTTTTGACCTGCTCTATCATGTTCTCTTTAGTTTCATAACTCAAAATTATTATGGACAGTTTTTCACAGGATATCACATATTCTTTCGATTGTCATCATTCTCCAAAAGTTTTACCATGAGAAAAACAATAACTTACCTAGTTGTTACTCGTTTACTGGGGCAGATGACCAACTCCCTCAATTCTTCCAATTCGCTGAGAAACAAACAGAAAATTAAGTTGGACTGTGTAGAAGAAATCACACTGTTTTACTACAGTGCTGACCATGCATGCTAAGCAGGTGCTCAGTCCCTTGAGCCGTACCTCCTGCTCTTCTAACCCAACAAAAACTCTCTCAAGCACTAAAGCTTGAAATTAGAGCCATGTATTCTCCAGCTAGGTGTTCAATTTGGAATAGCACTCTCCTTATGCTGGCCTATTCAGTGAGCTCTCTGTGTGTAACTTTCATCATAATCTAGGATGGATGGGCATGCCCCTGTCACAAATCTATGATCCTATCTACTCAGAGGCTGAGATGAGAGGAGAGCAATTTGAAGTCACCCAGATTAGGATGTTTTGGGAATTTCATGTACAAGTAAGCAGCAAATGCTGTGCTAAAAGTGTGTTAATAATTTAAAGCAGAATAGGCACAGGACTCTAAATTTTGGCTATAATAAACATACACGCACGCACACACACACACACACACACACACACACACACACACACACACACAGCAGACCCCTAATCATTGTCATTTGAAACATGATTTTATTGGGAACCCCAGTCACCACACATCAAATCAATTCCAAATATGTAGTAGTTCAGGGGCTAAGTCTTTTATCTAAGATATGCCACATCCTTATACTATTCAGATTGTCAGAAATGTTGGAATCTTATTTAAAAAATAGCATTTTAGGTACACTAAGAATTTCATATTCAAAAGAAGACAGAGCTGAGTTCCTAATGTATCATGTCTGCAACACCAGTCTCCCTCAGGACAATGAGACATGAGGAGCATGGCGTGAAGCCAGTCAGGGATGGAAATTCTGAGAGAATCTTATCTCATACAAAGTACTCATAAAAGCCCAGAAGTCGACCTGTAGCTCCAGGGATAGAGGAGTAGCTCTAAACAAAACAACTCAGTGTTGGGGTACAATATCTGAGTTAAAACTCTGGGTCCTGTACTAAATAAATAATTATGTACATAAATCAATAAAAAAGAGCACTAAAGGATGACTCTAAATATTATACATTTGTCAAATAGGAGCATATAGAAAAAGAGATAGAGAAAGATCCTGCTCTACAGCCCTGACATGAAATTTCTATCCCTTAGGTCAGTGAGATACATTGTTCATGCAAGATACATTTTGTTCATGTAATTTTGTCTACAGTGATAATAAATGTATACTACTCACTCCAGTAAGAGTTATGCACAGAAGATGTAGTAGACGTATAAGACTTTTCTTGAGAGTGCACTGAAATAGCACAATGTGTCTTGTGACGGTGTTCTCATTCATTAACCTAACTTGCTAAAGGAAAGATTGCTACGGATATAATCTGAATGCCCACTGTTTTATATGGTTCCCAGGAAGTCTAGCTTCATATTTCTGCATATTTATGTACATGTCTATGTGTGTGTGTGTGTGTGTGTCTCTGTGTGTGTGTGTGTGTGTGTGTGTGTGTGTGTGTGTGCATCTATGCATCCCACCTATCGCTGATGTCTTCTAATACTAATTCAGTTGGTGCATTCTTCTTTGGGGCAAGGATTAAATTATACATAGTCAATACCTGTTCAATTTGTAAATTTATGTTTTTTTCTCTAGTCCTGGCTAGGTCTTGAGACCTTTTGCTGATATCTTCTACTATTAACTATTGGTTCATTCTTCTCTGGGCTAAAGGATTAAATTATACATAGGCATATAACAGATAAATTTGTAGATTTACCTTTTATACCAGACTTGGAGTTTGAACTCAGGGCCTGAGCACTGTCCCTGGCTTCTTTATGCTCAAGGATAGCACTCTACCATTTTTGAGCCACAGCACCACTTCTGGATTTTTCTGTTTATGTGGTACTGAGGAATCAAACCCAGACCTTCATGCATACTAGGCAAGCACTCTACCACTAACCCACATTCCCAGCTCTAGGTTATGTTTCCTTTCACATCAGTGGCAATAAATCTGGTCTAATAATTTGGGAGAGCTTGAAAGTTTTAACTATCCAGTTACATGAAAAAAGAGTATTTCTATTTTCCCTAGAAGTGAGGTTTCTAGGGGCAAAGTTACATTATTACAGCTGGCTAAAGGAAGATTTTATTACTAATTAAATAATTATTTCTGTCCTAGGCCAGGAGCTTTGGTTCTAGTATATAGTCCTCCCTTGTCAGGCAACTGAGATCTGAAGATCACTTGTAACCAGCGTAGACCACAAAGTCCATGAGACTCCTATCTCCTATTAAGTATCAATAAACCAGAAAAAGGTCTGTGGAGCAAGTGGTAGAGTGCTGAGCAAAAGGAGCTCAGAAACAGAGCTTAAGAAGCTAGCTGAAGCACAGGAATAGGATGGATAAAATAGACAAAAGAAAACAAAATATCTTTCCAAGTAAATAAAACCAGACATAGAATGCATTTTTGTTGTTGAACATATTTTCATTATACTGTTTCCCCTTGTTCTCTTTATTCCCTTTAATTATACTACCCACATCTGTCTCACCTACCTGCCAGATAGGGACAAGGAGCATCAGCCCTGAAGCAGGACTCCCATCCAGAGTGATGGTGGCCTTCAGGGCTATTGAGGCCTGGAGAATGAAGCATTGGTCCAGGGTCGATGCACACCATTGTCCCGGGCTCTACAGTACAATGGGACTACCTCCTTGATTCTGAGAGGGAGTCTTACCTCCCTTAGTTCTTCAGGAGTTGCAGATATGAACTTGGATACTCTGACTAAGGAAAGTGATTGCCAGTCCTTGAATTCATAGCAGATCATGACCAAGTCTCTTTTGACCTTTTTTCCCTTTAGTTCCAAAACTGAGATTATTATGGACAGTTTTTCATAGGTTGTCACATATTTTTCGATTGTTATCATTCTCCAAAAAGTTTTATCATGGAGATGAAAATGAAAAAAACCTATCCAGTTTTTATGGGTTCACTGGTATGGATGACAATCTCCCTTAGATTGTTCATGTCACTACATTGCTGACCATGCACTCAAAGCAGGTGCTCAGTCTCTTGAGCTATATCTCCAACTCTACTGACCCAACAACACCTCTCTCAAGCACTCAGGTTTGAAATGAGAACCATATATTTTCCAGTTAGGTGTTCAATTTAGAATAACCCTTTTCCTATGCTGGCTTATTCAGTGGTCCCCCTGTTAGTACTTTCATCATAACCTAGGATGGATGGGCATTCTCCTGTCACAAATAGATGATCCTATCTACTCAAAGGCTGAGACAAAGGGAAGACAGTTTGAAGCCACCGAGATTACGAAGTCTTGGAAATTTCATCTCCAATTAACCAACAAAGTGCTGGGCTAAAAATGTATTTAATATTGAAAGCAGAATAGGCACATGACTCTAACTTTTAACCATAATAAACACACACACACACACACACACACACACACACACAGAGCAGACCCCTAATCATTGTCATCTGAAGCATGATTTTATTGGGAACCCCAGTTATCACACATCAAATCAATTCCAAATATGTCATATTCCAGGGACTAAGCCTTTTATCTAAGATATACCATGTTCTTATACTATTCAGATTATCAGAAATGTTGGAATCTTATTTAAAAATTAGCATTTCAGGTACAGTAAGAATTTCACATTCAAAAGAAGACAGAGATGAGCACCTAATGTCTCACGTCTGGAATATGATCCTCCCTCAGGACAATGAGACCTGAGGAGCATGGCGTGAAGCCAGTCAGGGAGGGAAATTGTGTGAGAATCTTATCTCATACAAAGTACTCACAAAAGGCCAGGAGTCGACCTGTAGCTCCAGGGATAGAGTGGTAGCTCTAAGCAAAACAACTCAGTGTTGGGGTACAATATCTGAGTTAAAACTCTGGGTCCTGCACTAAATAAATAATTATATACATAAATCACCAAATAAGAAATCTAACGGATGACTCTAAATGCTATAGATTTGTCAAAAATTAGCATATAGGAAAAGCGATAGAGAAAGATCCTGCTTTACAGCCCTGACATGAGATCTCTATCCCTTAGGTCAGTGAGATACATTGTTCATGCAAGATATACTTTGCTCGTGTAAATTTTGTCTACAGGGATAGTAAATGTATTCTACTCACTCCAGTAGGGGTCATGCACAGAAGATGTAGTAGACTTATAAGACTTTTCTTGAGAGTGCACTTAAATAGCACAATGTGTCTTGTGACGGTGTTCTCATTCATTAACCTAACTTGTTAAAGGGAGGATTGCTACAGATAAAATCTGAATGCCCACTGTTTTATATAGGTCCCAGGAAATCTGGCTTCATATTTCTGCATATTTATGTGCATGTCTATGTGTATGTATGTATGTATATATATATATACATATATATATGCATCTATGCATCTCACCTATCACTGATCTCCTCCAATGTAATATCGGTTGGTATGTTCTTCAGGCTAAAGGATTAAATTGTACATAGTCAATACCAGGTGAATTTGTAAATTTACTTTTTTTTCTCTAGTCTTTGCCTGACCTAGGGCCTGGGCACCGTCCATGAGCTTCTTTTTGCTCAATGCTAGCCCCCTACCACTTCAGCCATAGCACCACTCTGGCTTTTTCTGTTTATGTGGTACTGAGGAACCAAACCCAGGGCTTGGTGCATGCCAAACAAGCACTCTACTACTAACCCACATTCCCAGCTCTAGATTTATGTTACCTTTCACATTAGTGATAATTAACCTAGTCTAATAAATTGAGAGTACTTGAAAGTTTTACCTGCTCAGTTACATGAAATACAGTATTTCTATTTTCCCTAGAAGTGAGGTTTCAAGGGGGAAAATTACATTATTACAGCTGGCTAAAGGAAGAATTCACGAATTATTTTAAAATATTTCTGTCCTAGTCCTACTTTCTCAGGCAGCTGAGATCTGATGATCACTTTTAATGAGCGTGGACCAAACGTCTATCAGACTCGTATCATCAATTAACTACCAAAAAACCTGAGATATCTCTCTGGTCAAGTGGTAGAATGCCATTCTTGAGCAAAAGGAGCTCAGAAACAGAGCCTAAGAACTTAGCTGAATCATAAGAACCAAAAGAAAAAGATAAAACAGTAGAAAAAAATTTCTTTTCCAGTAAATATAAGAAAATGTATAGTGCTCTTTTATTGTTGAACAGATTTTCAATATTCTGCCTCCGGTGTTCTGTTTATATCCTGTTTACTTTCACTACCGAGGACCCTCTCTCCTTCCTGCCACAAAGACCCACAAGTAGCACCAGGCTAGCAGCAGGACTCCCATCCAGGATGGTGGTAGCCTTCAGGGGTATTGAGTCCTGAAGAATGAAGCATTGGTCCAGGGTCCATGAGCTCCATTGTCCCGGGCTCTACAGTACAATGGAACTACCTTCTTGATTCTGAGAGGGAAATTCACCTCCCTTGGCTCTTCAGGAATTGTAGACATGCACTTTGATACTCTAAGGAATGTGGTTGCCAGCTCTATATTCACAACAGACCATGACCAAGTCTCTTTAGACCTACTCTATCATTTTCTCTTTAGTTTGAAAAATGAAAATTATTACGGACAGTTTTGCATAGGTCATCACATATTCCTTCAATTGTCATCATCCATAGGAAAATGAATACAACTCACCCAGATGTCTCAGGTTCATCAGCGTGGATAACAACTTCCCTTAATTCATTTTCCTCACTGTGAATAAATGAAAAAAAAAACAGAAATTTAAGTTGGACTTTGTAGAAGAAATCTGTTTTACTACAGTGCTGTTTTTTGGAACCATGGCCTGGATGTGCTAGGCACGCGCTCAGTCTCTCGAGCTCTATCTCCAGCCCCTCTGACCCAATGCCACCTCTGTCAAGTGCTTTGGTTTGAAATCAAAGTCATATATTTGCCAAATAGCTGCTCAATTTAGAGTCAGAGTTCAGGAACTAAACCATTTATCCAAAGAACTCTGTCCCTAAACTATTCAGACTAAAATTAGCATGCAAGCTACAGAAAGAATTTCATATTCAAAATAAGGCAGAGCTGAACACAGGATGGCTCGTGCTTAGAAACCTAGGTGGCTCAGCAGGCTCAGATCTGAGGATCATGGTTTTCTCAGACATACTTATCTATACAAACAACTCAGGAAAAGCCAGAAGTCAACCTGTAGCTCAAAGGCTAAGGCCCTATAGCCCTAAACAAAACAATTCAAGATTGGTGCCCAAGATCTGAGTTAGAGCTCCAGGACCCAAATGAGTGAATGAATGAATGAATGAATGAATGAATGAACAAATAAATAAGGCAGAGACCTAGAGGTTCAGTCTACATGTCATATAATTTTCAACAAATAGCCTATAGGAAAGAGGTATAGAAAGATTTCCCTTATAGCCCTGACACGAAAATTCTATCCCTCATGGCTGTGACATAAACTGTTGTTGCATGGCCTATTTTTCTGTAATAATTTGTTACTACAGTTGTACAAATCTTATACTACACATTTGAATAGGATCTCATACACAAATATCTAATAGCATTCTATGAGTTTTTTTCAAGGATCATTGAAATAGCACACAGTCTGTCTTCTGAGTGGGTTCTCATTCATTCATATAACTTGGAAAAGAGTGGAATGCAATACACATAACCTGCACTGGCTAAACTTTGACAGACTTCCTGGGAAACTGTGGCCTAATATCTGTGTATCTTTATTTACAGGTATATGAACGCATATACATGTGCATGCATCTGACTTTTGGCTGCCATCTTCCTATGTAGGCTCTGTTGGTTCATGTTTATCTAGGGTAAAATGTAAAAATAAACA
Source organism: Perognathus longimembris pacificus (assembly GCF_023159225.1). NCBI lineage: Eukaryota > Metazoa > Chordata > Mammalia > Rodentia > Heteromyidae > Perognathus > Perognathus longimembris. The sequence continues at coordinate 44,250,934 of NC_063163.1, forward strand.
ATCAAATACCAGGTAAATTCACAGATTTTTCATTCATATTACCTACAATTTACCTGGAACTACTATATTGGTGGAATTTGAAAGTTTTTCATATTTAGTCATACAAGAAGGTGTATTTCTTTTCCCTATAAGTGAGGCTTCAGTAAAATTTACAGGTTTATAGGTGCTAAGTAATGGTTTCAGACATGATTAAAATTTTCTTTCTAGATCGATACCAGTGGCTGGCTTATCCCTGTAATGCTAGCTTGTCAGGAGGCTGAGATTTGAGCATTATGGTTCAAAGCCAGAAGGGGTAGATAAGTTGTGAAGCTCTTAGCTCCAATAAACTACTCAGAAAAGTCCAGAAATGGCACAATGGCTCAAGTGGTAGAGCATTAGCCATGAGCAAAAAGAGATACAGGGACAGCAAGCAGCCCCTGAGTTTAAGCCAAGGACTGGAAAAAAAAAAGTTTTCTGCAAGGCCAGGTACCTGTGGTTCCAGGCTATAATCTTAGCTGACAGGAGGCTGAGATCTGAGGATTGCACTTTGTAACCATCATGAATCGAAAAGTCCAGGAGACACATGCGTTCAATCAAATACTAAAAAAGCTGAAATTGGTGAAGTGGGTCAAGTGGTAGAGTGCCAGGGTCTGAGCAAAAGAACTCAGAACAGTACTCACGACCTGAATACATGCCCAAAGACATGAACAATAAAAAGAAATACTTGCTTCCTGCTATAAGTATAACAGCGCTTTTAAAACTAATTTTAGGGCTGGGGATATAGCCTAGTGGCAAGAGTGCCTGCCTCGGATACACGAGGCCCTAGGTTCGATTCCCCAGCACCACATATACAGAAAACGGCCAGAAGCGGTGCTGTGGCTCAAGTGGCAGAGTGCTAGCCTTGAGCGGGAAGAAGCCAGGGGACAGTGCTCAGGCCCTGAGTCCAAGGCCCAGGACTGGCCAAAAAAAAAACTAATTTTCAATATTGTGCTTCCTCTGTTCTCTTTATTTCCTCTTAATTACATTACGCATTGCTCTCTTTCCAGCCTGCCAGTAGTGACAACAGACACGAGGCTAGAAGAGGACTCCCATCCAATATGATGGTGGGCCATCAGGGCTATTGAGTCCTGGAGAATGAAGCATTGGTCCTAGGACAATGAGCTGCATTGTCCTGGGCTCTACAGAGCCCTGGGACTACCTCCTTGATTCTGAGAGGGAGTTTCTCCTCCCTTGGCTCTTCAGGAGTTACATACGTGCACTTCAATACTCTAAGGATTGCAGTTGCCAATCCTTGAATTCACAGCAGATCATGACCAAGTCTCTTTTGACCTGCTCTATCATTTTCTCTTTAGTTTCAAAATTGAAAATTATTATGGACAGTTTTTCATAGGCTGTCACATATTCTTTCTGTTGTCATCATTCTCCAAAAAAAATTTATCACGCAGATGAAAACAAAAACAACTTACCCAGTTTTTAGTGGTTCCTCGGGCTGGATGGCCACCGCTCTTCCAGTGTTGAGGTCACTGTGAACAAAAAATAGAAACTTAACTTAGACTATGTGGAAGAAATCACACTGTTTTACTACAGTGCTGACCATGCATGCTAAGCAGGTGTTCAGTCCCTTGAGCTGTACCTCCTGTACTTCGAACCAAACAAAAGCTCTCTCAAGAACTCAAGCTTGAAATCAGAGTCATGTGTTTGCCATGTAGGTGTTCAATTTAGAATAGCACTTTCCTTATGCTGACATATTTGGTGATATATCTGTGTGTGCTGTCATCATAATCTAGGATGGTTGGATATTCCCCTGTCTCAAATCTATGATCCTATCTACTCAGAAGCTGAAACTAGAAGAGAACAATTTGAAGTCACCCGGATTAGGATGCTTTGGGAATTTCATCTCAAATTAACCATCAAAATGCTGGGCTAAGTAAAGTGTATTTAAGAGTTAAAACAGAATATGTACGTGGCTCTAACATTTAGCCATAATACACACACACACACACACACACACACACGCACACACACAAACACACACAGCAGACCCCTAATCATTGTCATTTGAAACATGATTTTATCAGGAACCCCAGTCTCCACTCATCAAATCAAATCCAAACATGTAATAGTTCTGGCATTAAACCTTTTATTTAAGATATACCACTAGCTTATCAGATGTTGGAATCATTTAAAAAATTAGTATTTCAGGTACAGTAATTTTTCACACTCAAAAGAGGACAGAACTGAACACCTAATGTCTCACGTCTGGAACATGACCTCCCTGGGACTATGAGACCTGAGGAGCATGGCTCAGAGCCAGTCAGGGAGGGAAATTCTGTGAGAATCTTATCTCATACAAAGTACTCAGAAAAAGCCAGAAGTCAACCTGTAGCTCTAGGGATAGCGAAGTAGCTCTAAACAAAACAACGCAGTGTTGGCGCACAATATCTGAGTTAAACCTCTGGTGTTTGTACTAAACAAATGAACAAACAAATAAATAAGGCAGAGATCTATAGGATGACTCCATATGTCATAGATTTGTCAACAAACTATATGGAAAAGGGGTAAAGAAAGATCCTGCTTTATAGCCCTGACGTGGGGGGGGATATCCCTTAGGGCTATGAGAAACATTGTTGATGCAATATGGACTTTGATTGTGTACATTTGTTACTACAGTCATGGAAAAAAAACTACCCATTCCAGTAGGGGCTAATGCACAGAATATCTAATAGCGTTCTAAGAGTTTTCTTGACAGTGCACTGAAATAGCACAAAATGTTTCTTGTGACTGTGTTCTCTCATTCACATAACTTCCTAAATGGAGGACTGCTACAGATATACTCTAAATGTCCAACTGTTTTATATCTTTCCAGGGAAATCTGGCTTCATATCTGTGTGTGTTTGTATGTGTGACACATATGCACACATATATTGTAGTTTTACTTTTTTTTTTTTTGCCAGAATTGGTGTTTGAACTCAGGACTTGGGCACTGTCCATGAGCTTCTTTGGCTTAAGGCTAGCACTCTATCACTACTGGCTTTTTCTGTGTATGTGGTACTGAGGAATCAAACCCAGGGCTTCATACATTCAAGGCAAGCACTCTACCACTAGACACATTCCTAGCCTGAGATTTATGTTTTCTTTCATGTTACCTACTTTTAACCTAGTCTACGATTAACCTAGTACTTGAAAGTTTTACCCATTCCATTACATGAAAAAGAGTATTTCTATTTTCCCTAGAAGTGAGACTTCTAGGGGGAAAATTACATTATTACAGCTGGCTAAAGGAAGATTTCATTATTGATTTAAAAATACTTCTGTCCTAGTCCAGGTGCCTGTGGTTTTGGAATATAATCCTACCTTCTCAGGCAGCTGAGATCTGATGATCACTTTTAACCAGCATGGAACAAAAGTCTATGAGACTCATATCTCCAATTAACTATCAAAAAACCTGAAATACTTCTGTGGGTCAAGTACTAGAGTGCCATTCTTGAGCAAAAGGAGCTCAGGAACAGAGCTTAAGACCTTAGCTGAAGCACAAGAACCAGGAAAAAAAAAAACAGAAGAAACAAAATATCTTTCCTAGTAAATATAAGAAAAAATATAGTGCCCTAATCACTGAGCTATGCCTCCAGCCCAAAGGTGCCCTTTAATTGTTCAACAAATTTTCAATATTCTGCTTCCTATGCTCTGTTTATTCCCTGTCTACTTACACAATCTAGGGACTATGGTTCTAGGGTATAATCCTAGCTGCTCAGGAGGATGAGATCTGAGGATTACAGATTGTAACTACCATGGACCAGAAAGTCCATGAGTCATGTGTTTAATCAAATGCCAAAGAAGCTGAAATTGATGCCATGCGTCAAGTGAAAGAGTGCCAGGGACTGAGCTAAACAGCTCCGGACAAGACTCAGGACCAGAGTACATGACAAAGGACTTGAACAATAAAAAAGAAAAAGTTTGGTTCCTACTTAATGCATAATGACCTTTTAAAACCCATTTTCAATATTGCCCTTCTTCTGTTCTCTTTATTTCCTCCGAATGCCTTAACCATTGCTGTCTTTCCAGACGGCCAGTAGTACAAGAGACACCAGGGTAGAAGTAGGATACACATCTAATATGATGGTGGGTTGTCAGGGCTATTGAGTCCTGGAGAATGAAGCACTAGTCCTGGGATGAGGAGCTGCATTGTCCTGGACTCTACAGAGCACTGGTAAAACCTCATTGATTATGAGACTGAAACTCACGTCCCTTGCCTCTTCAGGAACGGCGTACATGTACTTTGATACTCGTAAGGATTGTGATTACCAGTCCTTGAACTGACAGCATATCATGACCAAGTCTCCTTTGACATACTCTACCATTTTCTCCTTACTTTCAAAATTGAAAATTATTATGGATAGTTTTTCAAAGGTCGTCACATACTCTATTCATTGACATCATTCTCCAAAAAGTATTATCACATAGATGGAAGTGAAAACAACTTACCCAGTTTTTAGTGGTTCCTCAGACTGGATGGCCACCACCCAGTCAGTGCTCAGGTCACTGTAAAAAAAAAAAGAAAAACTTAAGTTAGACTATTTAGAAGACAATAGTTAATATTAGAAGATATCAGCGATAGATGAGACGCTTGAAAACATGCACACAAACAAACAAAAATACACACACACACACAAACACACACACACACATATATGCTGAAATATTTGGTACTCTCTCTGTATGTGCTTTCATCATAATCTAGGATGGATGGACATGCCCCTGTCTCAGATTTATGATCCTATCTACTCAGAGGCTGAGACTAGACGAGAGCAATTTGAAGTCACAAAGATTGGGAAGTTTTGGGAATTTCATCTACAGTTAAACAGCAAACTGCTGGACTACATCAAGTGTATTAGATTTAATGAGGAATAGGTACATGGGTGAAACTTTTACCCATAATAATCACACACACACACACACACACACACACACACACACACACACACTCACACAGACACTCACAATACCCCTAATCATTGTCATTTGACACATGATTTTATCGGGAACCCCAGTATCAACACATCAAATGAAATCCCAACATTTTATACATCAACGATTAAATCTTTTTTTTTGTAATAAGGGATTTATATTATTGTTAGCCGTCTGCAAAAATAGACAAGATATACAAAATTAAAGCTTATGGGAAGACTGGTACATTACTAACACTTGACTTCCCAGAGCGCTGAAATAGCAAGGTGAATTCAAGTCATTTGCTCCATTCCTCACTGGGAAATTATGTCTAGAAATAGCTATGTGATATATTCTCTGGTGTAAGTTTGTTGTAATATACATTTGGAAAGCCTGCTAAAGTGCTCTGTGGAGACTGGTCCATTAATGATACTCATGGCTATTCTGTGCTAGCCAAATACACTAAGCATTGTTAGTAATCATCCAATTCTAGTATTTGCACGTTTTACATTAGTCTTTGCCAATCTAATAGCTTAGGAGAGGATTCAGCCAAAAGTTGGAATGTAATAATAAAGTCAATAATATTTCTACTTATCAATGGATTTTGGAAATAAAAATGAGCAAAATCCAAAAAATGCATTAAAAACTAAACGATCTAAACGAACTGTTAACTATTGCTTCCAGCTGGAGTCATCATGAAGCAATAAAATTAGAAAGTTTGGAAAGACAATACTCTACACAGGCATACATGATTGAAAAGTCAGAATTCACATCTTTTATGTAAGATATGCCACGACCTTATCAGAAAGGTTGGAATCTTGATTAAAAATTAACATTTAAGCTACAATAAGAGTATCACACTTAAAAGAGAACAGAGCCGTGTGCCCAATGTCACACCAGGAACACCGGCCTCCCTGGCACAATAAGTCCTGAGGAGCATGGCTTGAAGCCTGTCAGGGAGGGAAATTCTGTGAGAATCTTATCTCATACAAAGGACTCAGAAAAAAACAGAAGCAGACCTGTAGCTCCAGGAACACAAGAGTAGCTCTAAACAAAACAACTCAGTGTTGGGGTACAATATCTGAGTTAAAACTCTGGGACCCGCACTAAATAAATAAATATTGCCGGGACCAATAGGATGATGTGGAGGTTTGTCAACAAACACTGTATGGAAAAGGGATAAAGAAAGCTCCTGCTTTACACCCCTGACATGGAGGCATATCCTTTAAGGCTGTGAGATACATTGTGCATGCAAGATGTACTTTGATTGTGCAAATTTGTTACTATACTCTTACAAAACTTAAACTACCCATTCCACTGGGGGCTAATGCACAGAATATCTAATAGTGTTCTCAGAGTTTTCTTGACAGTGCACTGAAATACCACAAAATGTGTCTTGTGATTGTGTTTTTACTCCTTCCCTAACTTGCTAAAGGAAGGATTGGTATAGATACGATCTGAATGCCAACTATTTTATACAGTTCCCAGGAAATCTGGCTTCCTATCTGTGTATCTTTATGTACCTGTGTATGTATGGGTGTGTGTATGTGTAGACAATGTAAGCATCTCACCTTTGATTGGCATCTTCGACGATTACTGCCATTAACTCGTTCCTCTCCGGTCTAAAGGATTAAATTGTACACAGTCAAAAACCAGTTGATTTTGCTGATTTACTGTTTGGGGGACAGCCCAGTCCTGGGTTTGAATCTAGGCCTGGGCACTGCCCATGAGCTTCTTTTGCTCAAGGTTAACACTCTCCCTCTTTACCCAGAGTACCACTACTGGCTTTTTCTGTTTATGTGGTATTGAAGAATCAAACCCAGGGCTTCATGCATGCTAGGCAAGCAGTCTACCACTAACCCACATTGCATACTATAGATTTATGTTGCCTTTCACATTATTACTATTAATAAGGACTAATAATTTGGAAGAACTTGAAAGTTTTATCTATTCAGTTACATGAAAAGAGTATAATTTTCCTAGAAATGAGGTTTCTAGCTGACAATGTACATTATTACACCTGGCAAAAGGAAGATTGCATTACTGATTTAAAACCTATTCTGTCCTAGTCCATGTGCCTGTGGTTTTGAGATATAATCCTCCCTTCTCAGGCAGCTGAGATCTGAGGATGACTTGTAACAAGCATTGACCACAAAGTCCATGGGACTCCTATATCCTTTGAAGTATCAATAAAGCTGAAAAAGAACTGTGGGACTTGTGCTAGAGTGTCAGTCTTAAGCAAAAGAGCTCAGAAACAGACCTTAAGACCTTGGCTGAAAAGAAGGAACAGAACGAGATTTAAAAAGAAAAAACAAAAGCTCTATTTCCTAGTACATAAATCAAATTGCTTAGTGCCCTTTGGTTGTTGAACAAATTTTCCATATTCTGCTCCCACATTCTCTATATTCTGTCTTTACTTATACTACCCATGGCTGTCTTTCCTGCCTGCCAGATAGGAACAAGAAACACCAAGCTACAAGCAAGACTCTCTTCTAGTGCGATGGTGCCTTTAGGGCTATGGAGGCCTGGAGAATGGAGCATTGGTCCAGGATTGATGATCTATATTTTCCCGGTCTCTACCGAGTCTGGGACTACCTGCTGGATTCTGAAAAGGAGTCTCACCTCCCTTGCCTCTGTACAGGAGTGGCATACATGCACTTGATACTCTAAGGATTGTGATTGCCAAACCTTGAATTCACAGCAGATCGTGACCAAGGCTACTTTGACCTGCTCTATCATTTTTCTCTTTACTTTCAAAATTGAAAATTATTACGGATAGTTTTGCATAGGTTGGCACATATTCATTTGCTTGTCACCATTCTCCAAAAAGTTTTATCACATAGATGGAAATGAAAACAACTTACCCAGTTTTTAGTGGTTCCTCAGACTGGATGGCCACCACCCTGTCAGTGTTCAGGTCACTGTGACCAAAAAATAAAAAAAGAAACTTAATTTAGACTATGTGGAAGAAATCACAGTTTTAATACAGGGCTGACCATGCATGGTAAGCAGGTTTTCAGTCCCTTGAGCTGTACCTCCTGCTCTTCAAACCCAACTAAACCTCTCTCAAGCACACAGGCTTGAAATCAGAGCCATGTGTTTGTCATCTAGGTGTTCAATTTAGAACAGCACTTTCCTTATGCGGACATATTTGGTGCTCGCTCTGTATGTGCTTTCATCATAATCTAGGATGGATGGACATTCCCCTGTCTCAGATCTATGATCCTGTCTACTCAGAGGCTTAGATGAGAGAGGATCAATTTGAAGTCGCCAAGATTAGGAAGTTTTGGGAATTTCAACTCCAATTAAACAGCAAAATGCTGGGCAAATCAAGTTATTTGATTTAATGTGGAATAGGTACATGGGTCAAACTATTACCCATAGTAATCACACACGCATGCACACACACACACACACACACACACACACACACACACACACACACACAAGACCCATAATCATTGTCATTTGACACATGATTTTATCGGGAACCCCAGTCTCAACACATCAAATGAAATCCCAACATTTTATACTCCAAGGGTTAAATCTTTTATGTAAGATATACCACAACCTTATCAGAAAGGATGGAATCTTGTTTAAAAATTACCCTTTAAGGTACAATAAGAGTTTCACACTCAAAAGAGAACAGAGCTGAGTGTCCAATGTCTCACACCAGGAACACCGGCCTCCCTGGCACAATAAGACCTGAGGAGCATGGCTTGAAGCCGGTCAGGGAGGGAAATTCTGTGAGAATCTTATCCCATACAAAGTACTCAGAAAAAGACAGAAGCAGACCTGTATCTCCAGGAACACAAGAGTAGCTCTAAACAAAATAACTCAGTGTGGGGGTAGAATATCTGAGTTAAAATGCAGGGACCTGTAGTAAATAAATAAATACTGCAGAGTTCAATAGGATGACTCAATATCTTAGAGATTAGTCAACAAACACTATATAAAAAAGGGATCAAGAAAGCTGCTGCTTTACAACCCTGGTATTGAAGGATATCCTTTAGGGCTGTGGGAGATACATTGTGCATGCAAGATGTACTTTGATTGTGCAAATTTGTTACTAAAGCCTTACAAACTTAAACTACCCATTCCACTGGGGGCTAATGCACAGAATATCTAATAGTGTTCTCAAAGTTTTCTTGACAGTGCACTGAAATACCACAAAATGTGTCTTGTGACTGTGTTTTCACTCGATACCCCTAACTTACTAAAGGAAGGATTGGTACAGATACGATGTGAATGCCAACTATTTTACACAGTTCCTAGGAAATCTGGCTTCCTATCTGTGTACCTTTATTTACGTGTGTGCATGTGTATGTGTGTGTGCATGTATACCCAATGTAAGCATCTCTCCTTTGATTGGCATCTTCCACCATTATTGCCATTAGCTCATACCTCTCCGTTCTAAAGGATTACATTGTACACAGTCAAAAATCAGTTGAATTTGTTGATTTACCATTTTGGGGACAGTGTAGTCATGGGTTAAACTCTGAGCCTGGACACTGTCCATGAGCTTCTTTTGCTCAAGCTTAACACTCTACTACTTGAGCCACAGTACCATATCTGGTTTTTTCTGTGTATGTGGTACTGAGGAATCAAACCCAGGGCTTCATGCCGGTTAGGCAATCAGTCTACCACTAACCCACATTGCCTACTGTAGTTTTATGTTTCCTTTCACGTTAGCACAATTAACAAGGTCTAATAAATTGGAAGAACTTGAAAGTTTTATGTATTCAGTTACATGAAAAAGAGAATAATTTTCCTAGAAATGAGGTTTCTAGCTGAAATGTACACTATTACAGCTGGCTAAAGGAAGGTTGCATTAGTGATATAAAACCTATTCTGTCCTAGTCCAGGTACCTGTGGTTCTGAGATATACTCCTCCCTTCTCAGGCAAGTGATCTGAGGATCACTTGTAACCTAGCATTGACCACAAAGTCCATGGGACTCCTATATCCTATGAAGTATCAATAAACCTGACATAGGACTGTGGGACTTGTGGTAGAGTGTCAGTCTTAAGCAAAAGAGCTCAGAAACAGACTTTAAGACCTTGGCTGAAATGAAGAAACAGAAGGAGATAAAAAACGAAAAAAGGAAAACTGTATTTCCTAGTACATAAATCAAATTGCTTAGTGCCCTTTGGCTGTTGAACAAATTTTCCATATTCTACTCCCCACATTCTCTATATTCCTTCTTTACTTATACTACCCATGGCTGTCTTTACTGCCTGCCAGATAGGGACAAGAAACACCAAGCTACAAGCAAGACTCCCTTCTAGTGTGATGGTGCCTTAAGGAATATTGAGGCCAGGAGAATGAAGCCTTGGTCCAGGGTTGATGATCTACATTTTCCCGGTTTCTACTGAGGCCTGGGACTACCTCCTGGATTCTGAGAAGGAGTCTCACCTCCCTTGCCTCAACAGGAGTGGCATACATGCACTTTGATACTCTAAGGATTGTGATTGCCAGACCTTGAATTCACAGCAGATCGTGACCGAGCCTACTTGAGCTGCTCTATCATTTTCTCTTTACCTTCAAAATTGAAAATTATTATGGATAGTTTTTCATAGGTTGTCACATATTCTTTTTATTGTCACCATTCTCCAAAAAGTTTTATCACAAAGATCGAAATGAAAACAACTCACCCAGTTTTTAGTGGTTCCCAAGACTGGATGGCCACCACCCTGTCAGTGTTCAGGTCACTGTGATTAAAAAAAAATAGAAACTTAATTTAGACTATGTGGTAGAAATCACAGTTTTACTACAGGGCTGACCATGCACGGTAAGCAGGTGCTAAGTCCCTTGACCTATACATCTACTTCTTCTAACCCAACAAAAACCTCTCCAAAGCACCCAGTCTTGAAATCAGAGCCATGTGTATGTCATCTAGGTGTTCGATTTAGAATAGCACTTTCCTTATGCAGACATATTTGGTGCTAGCTCTGTATGTGTTTCCATCATAATCTAGGATGGATGAACACGCCCCTGTCGCAGATCTATGATCCTATCTACTCAGAAGCTGAGACTAGACGAGAGCAACTTGAAGTCAACAAGATTAGGAAGTTTGGGGAATTTCACCTCCAATTAACCAGCAAAATGCTGGGCTACATCAAGGCTGCTTCATTTAATGAGGAAGAGGTACATGGGTCAAACTTTTACCCATAATAATCATACACACATGCACACACACACACATACACACACACACACACACACACACACACACACACACACTCTAGACCCATAATCATTGTCATTTGACACATGATTTTATCGGGAACCACAGTCTCAACACATCAAATGAAATCCGAATGTTTTATAATACAAAGATTAAATCTTTTATATAAGATATGCCACGACCTTATCAGAAAGGTTGGAATCTTGATTAAAAATTAACATTTAAGCTACAATAAGAGTATCACACTTAAAAGAGAACAGAGCCGTGTGCCCAATGTCACACCAGGAACACCGGCCTCCCTGGCACAATAAGTCCTGAGGAGCATGGCTTGAAGCCTGTCAGGGAGGGAAATTCTGTGAGAATCTTATCTCATACAAAGGACTCAGAAAAAAACAGAAGCAGACCTGTAGCTCCAGGAACACAAGAGTAGCTCTAAACAAAACAACTCAGTGTTGGGGTACAATATCTGAGTTAAAACTCTGGGACCCGCACTAAATAAATAAATATTGCCGGGACCAATAGGATGATGTGGAGGTTTGTCAACAAACACTGTATGGAAAAGGGATAAAGAAAGCTCCTGCTTTACACCCCTGACATGGAGGCATATCCTTTAAGGCTGTGAGATACATTGTGCATGCAAGATGTACTTTGATTGTGCAAATTTGTTACTATACTCTTACAAAACTTAAACTACCCATTCCACTGGGGGCTAATGCACAGAATATCTAATAGTGTTCTCAGAGTTTTCTTGACAGTGCACTGAAATACCACAAAATGTGTCTTGTGATTGTGTTTTTACTCCTTCCCTAACTTGCTAAAGGAAGGATTGGTATAGATACGATCTGAATGCCAACTATTTTATACAGTTCCCAGGAAATCTGGCTTCCTATCTGTGTATCTTTATGTACCTGTGTATGTATGGGTGTGTGTATGTGTAGACAATGTAAGCATCTCACCTTTGATTGGCATCTTCGACGATTACTGCCATTAACTCGTTCCTCTCCGGTCTAAAGGATTAAATTGTACACAGTCAAAAACCAGTTGATTTTGCTGATTTACTGTTTGGGGGACAGCCCAGTCCTGGGTTTGAATCTAGGCCTGGGCACTGCCCATGAGCTTCTTTTGCTCAAGGTTAACACTCTCCCTCTTTACCCAGAGTACCACTACTGGCTTTTTCTGTTTATGTGGTATTGAAGAATCAAACCCAGGGCTTCATGCATGCTAGGCAAGCAGTCTACCACTAACCCACATTGCATACTATAGATTTATGTTGCCTTTCACATTATTACTATTAATAAGGACTAATAATTTGGAAGAACTTGAAAGTTTTATCTATTCAGTTACATGAAAAGAGTATAATTTTCCTAGAAATGAGGTTTCTAGCTGACAATGTACATTATTACACCTGGCAAAAGGAAGATTGCATTACTGATTTAAAACCTATTCTGTCCTAGTCCATGTGCCTGTGGTTTTGAGATATAATCCTCCCTTCTCAGGCAGCTGAGATCTGAGGATGACTTGTAACAAGCATTGACCACAAAGTCCATGGGACTCCTATATCCTTTGAAGTATCAATAAAGCTGAAAAAGAACTGTGGGACTTGTGCTAGAGTGTCAGTCTTAAGCAAAAGAGCTCAGAAACAGACCTTAAGACCTTGGCTGAAAAGAAGGAACAGAACGAGATTTAAAAAGAAAAAACAAAAGCTCTATTTCCTAGTACATAAATCAAATTGCTTAGTGCCCTTTGGTTGTTGAACAAATTTTCCATATTCTGCTCCCACATTCTCTATATTCTGTCTTTACTTATACTACCCATGGCTGTCTTTCCTGCCTGCCAGATAGGAACAAGAAACACCAAGCTACAAGCAAGACTCTCTTCTAGTGCGATGGTGCCTTTAGGGCTATGGAGGCCTGGAGAATGGAGCATTGGTCCAGGATTGATGATCTATATTTTCCCGGTCTCTACCGAGTCTGGGACTACCTGCTGGATTCTGAAAAGGAGTCTCACCTCCCTTGCCTCTGTACAGGAGTGGCATACATGCACTTGATACTCTAAGGATTGTGATTGCCAAACCTTGAATTCACAGCAGATCGTGACCAAGGCTACTTTGACCTGCTCTATCATTTTTCTCTTTACTTTCAAAATTGAAAATTATTACGGATAGTTTTGCATAGGTTGGCACATATTCATTTGCTTGTCACCATTCTCCAAAAAGTTTTATCACATAGATGGAAATGAAAACAACTTACCCAGTTTTTAGTGGTTCCTCAGACTGGATGGCCACCACCCTGTCAGTGTTCAGGTCACTGTGACCAAAAAATAAAAAAAGAAACTTAATTTAGACTATGTGGAAGAAATCACAGTTTTAATACAGGGCTGACCATGCATGGTAAGCAGGTTTTCAGTCCCTTGAGCTGTACCTCCTGCTCTTCAAACCCAACTAAACCTCTCTCAAGCACACAGGCTTGAAATCAGAGCCATGTGTTTGTCATCTAGGTGTTCAATTTAGAACAGCACTTTCCTTATGCGGACATATTTGGTGCTCGCTCTGTATGTGCTTTCATCATAATCTAGGATGGATGGACATTCCCCTGTCTCAGATCTATGATCCTGTCTACTCAGAGGCTTAGATGAGAGAGGATCAATTTGAAGTCGCCAAGATTAGGAAGTTTTGGGAATTTCAACTCCAATTAAACAGCAAAATGCTGGGCAAATCAAGTTATTTGATTTAATGTGGAATAGGTACATGGGTCAAACTATTACCCATAGTAATCACACACGCATGCACACACACACACACACACACACACACACACACACACACACACAAGACCCATAATCATTGTCATTTGACACATGATTTTATCGGGAACCCCAGTCTCAACACATCAAATGAAATCCCAACATTTTATACTCCAAGGGTTAAATCTTTTATGTAAGATATACCACAACCTTATCAGAAAGGATGGAATCTTGTTTAAAAATTACCCTTTAAGGTACAATAAGAGTTTCACACTCAAAAGAGAACAGAGCTGAGTGTCCAATGTCTCACACCAGGAACACCGGCCTCCCTGGCACAATAAGACCTGAGGAGCATGGCTTGAAGCCGGTCAGGGAGGGAAATTCTGTGAGAATCTTATCCCATACAAAGTACTCAGAAAAAGACAGAAGCAGACCTGTATCTCCAGGAACACAAGAGTAGCTCTAAACAAAATAACTCAGTGTGGGGGTAGAATATCTGAGTTAAAATGCAGGGACCTGTAGTAAATAAATAAATACTGCAGAGTTCAATAGGATGACTCAATATCTTAGAGATTAGTCAACAAACACTATATAAAAAAGGGATCAAGAAAGCTGCTGCTTTACAACCCTGGTATTGAAGGATATCCTTTAGGGCTGTGGGAGATACATTGTGCATGCAAGATGTACTTTGATTGTGCAAATTTGTTACTAAAGCCTTACAAACTTAAACTACCCATTCCACTGGGGGCTAATGCACAGAATATCTAATAGTGTTCTCAAAGTTTTCTTGACAGTGCACTGAAATACCACAAAATGTGTCTTGTGACTGTGTTTTCACTCGATACCCCTAACTTACTAAAGGAAGGATTGGTACAGATACGATGTGAATGCCAACTATTTTACACAGTTCCTAGGAAATCTGGCTTCCTATCTGTGTACCTTTATTTACGTGTGTGCATGTGTATGTGTGTGTGCATGTATACCCAATGTAAGCATCTCTCCTTTGATTGGCATCTTCCACCATTATTGCCATTAGCTCATACCTCTCCGTTCTAAAGGATTACATTGTACACAGTCAAAAATCAGTTGAATTTGTTGATTTACCATTTTGGGGACAGTGTAGTCATGGGTTAAACTCTGAGCCTGGACACTGTCCATGAGCTTCTTTTGCTCAAGCTTAACACTCTACTACTTGAGCCACAGTACCATATCTGGTTTTTTCTGTGTATGTGGTACTGAGGAATCAAACCAGGGCTTCATGCCGGTTAGGCAATCAGTCTACCACTAACCCACATTGCCTACTGTAGTTTTATGTTTCCTTTCACGTTAGCACAATTAACAAGGTCTAATAAATTGGAAGAACTTGAAAGTTTTATGTATTCAGTTACATGAAAAAGAGAATAATTTTCCTAGAAATGAGGTTTCTAGCTGAAATGTACACTATTACAGCTGGCTAAAGGAAGGTTGCATTAGTGATATAAAACCTATTCTGTCCTAGTCCAGGTACCTGTGGTTCTGAGATATACTCCTCCCTTCTCAGGCAAGTGATCTGAGGATCACTTGTAACCTAGCATTGACCACAAAGTCCATGGGACTCCTATATCCTATGAAGTATCAATAAACCTGACATAGGACTGTGGGACTTGTGGTAGAGTGTCAGTCTTAAGCAAAAGAGCTCAGAAACAGACTTTAAGACCTTGGCTGAAATGAAGAAACAGAAGGAGATAAAAAACGAAAAAAGGAAAACTGTATTTCCTAGTACATAAATCAAATTGCTTAGTGCCCTTTGGCTGTTGAACAAATTTTCCATATTCTACTCCCCACATTCTCTATATTCCTTCTTTACTTATACTACCCATGGCTGTCTTTACTGCCTGCCAGATAGGGACAAGAAACACCAAGCTACAAGCAAGACTCCCTTCTAGTGTGATGGTGCCTTAAGGAATATTGAGGCCAGGAGAATGAAGCCTTGGTCCAGGGTTGATGATCTACATTTTCCCGGTTTCTACTGAGGCCTGGGACTACCTCCTGGATTCTGAGAAGGAGTCTCACCTCCCTTGCCTCAACAGGAGTGGCATACATGCACTTTGATACTCTAAGGATTGTGATTGCCAGACCTTGAATTCACAGCAGATCGTGACCGAGCCTACTTGAGCTGCTCTATCATTTTCTCTTTACCTTCAAAATTGAAAATTATTATGGATAGTTTTTCATAGGTTGTCACATATTCTTTTTATTGTCACCATTCTCCAAAAAGTTTTATCACAAAGATCGAAATGAAAACAACTCACCCAGTTTTTAGTGGTTCCCAAGACTGGATGGCCACCACCCTGTCAGTGTTCAGGTCACTGTGATTAAAAAAAAATAGAAACTTAATTTAGACTATGTGGTAGAAATCACAGTTTTACTACAGGGCTGACCATGCACGGTAAGCAGGTGCTAAGTCCCTTGACCTATACATCTACTTCTTCTAACCCAACAAAAACCTCTCCAAAGCACCCAGTCTTGAAATCAGAGCCATGTGTATGTCATCTAGGTGTTCGATTTAGAATAGCACTTTCCTTATGCAGACATATTTGGTGCTAGCTCTGTATGTGTTTCCATCATAATCTAGGATGGATGAACACGCCCCTGTCGCAGATCTATGATCCTATCTACTCAGAAGCTGAGACTAGACGAGAGCAACTTGAAGTCAACAAGATTAGGAAGTTTGGGGAATTTCACCTCCAATTAACCAGCAAAATGCTGGGCTACATCAAGGCTGCTTCATTTAATGAGGAAGAGGTACATGGGTCAAACTTTTACCCATAATAATCATACACACATGCACACACACACACATACACACACACACACACACACACACACACACACACACACTCTAGACCCATAATCATTGTCATTTGACACATGATTTTATCGGGAACCACAGTCTCAACACATCAAATGAAATCCGAATGTTTTATAATACAAAGATTAAATCTTTTATATAAGATATGCCACGACCTTATCAGAAAGGTTGGAATCTTGATTAAAAATTAACATTTAAGCTACAATAAGAGTATCACACTTAAAAGAGAACAGAGCCGTGTGCCCAATGTCACACCAGGAACACCGGCCTCCCTGGCACAATAAGTCCTGAGGAGCATGGCTTGAAGCCTGTCAGGGAGGGAAATTCTGTGAGAATCTTATCTCATACAAAGGACTCAGAAAAAAACAGAAGCAGACCTGTAGCTCCAGGAACACAAGAGTAGCTCTAAACAAAACAACTCAGTGTTGGGGTACAATATCTGAGTTAAAACTCTGGGACCCGCACTAAATAAATAAATATTGCCGGGACCAATAGGATGATGTGGAGGTTTGTCAACAAACACTGTATGGAAAAGGGATAAAGAAAGCTCCTGCTTTACACCCCTGACATGGAGGCATATCCTTTAAGGCTGTGAGATACATTGTGCATGCAAGATGTACTTTGATTGTGCAAATTTGTTACTATACTCTTACAAAACTTAAACTACCCATTCCACTGGGGGCTAATGCACAGAATATCTAATAGTGTTCTCAGAGTTTTCTTGACAGTGCACTGAAATACCACAAAATGTGTCTTGTGATTGTGTTTTTACTCCTTCCCTAACTTGCTAAAGGAAGGATTGGTATAGATACGATCTGAATGCCAACTATTTTATACAGTTCCCAGGAAATCTGGCTTCCTATCTGTGTATCTTTATGTACCTGTGTATGTATGGGTGTGTGTATGTGTAGACAATGTAAGCATCTCACCTTTGATTGGCATCTTCGACGATTACTGCCATTAACTCGTTCCTCTCCGGTCTAAAGGATTAAATTGTACACAGTCAAAAACCAGTTGATTTTGCTGATTTACTGTTTGGGGGACAGCCCAGTCCTGGGTTTGAATCTAGGCCTGGGCACTGCCCATGAGCTTCTTTTGCTCAAGGTTAACACTCTCCCTCTTTACCCAGAGTACCACTACTGGCTTTTTCTGTTTATGTGGTATTGAAGAATCAAACCCAGGGCTTCATGCATGCTAGGCAAGCAGTCTACCACTAACCCACATTGCATACTATAGATTTATGTTGCCTTTCACATTATTACTATTAATAAGGACTAATAATTTGGAAGAACTTGAAAGTTTTATCTATTCAGTTACATGAAAAGAGTATAATTTTCCTAGAAATGAGGTTTCTAGCTGACAATGTACATTATTACACCTGGCAAAAGGAAGATTGCATTACTGATTTAAAACCTATTCTGTCCTAGTCCATGTGCCTGTGGTTTTGAGATATAATCCTCCCTTCTCAGGCAGCTGAGATCTGAGGATGACTTGTAACAAGCATTGACCACAAAGTCCATGGGACTCCTATATCCTTTGAAGTATCAATAAAGCTGAAAAAGAACTGTGGGACTTGTGCTAGAGTGTCAGTCTTAAGCAAAAGAGCTCAGAAACAGACCTTAAGACCTTGGCTGAAAAGAAGGAACAGAACGAGATTTAAAAAGAAAAAACAAAAGCTCTATTTCCTAGTACATAAATCAAATTGCTTAGTGCCCTTTGGTTGTTGAACAAATTTTCCATATTCTGCTCCCACATTCTCTATATTCTGTCTTTACTTATACTACCCATGGCTGTCTTTCCTGCCTGCCAGATAGGAACAAGAAACACCAAGCTACAAGCAAGACTCTCTTCTAGTGCGATGGTGCCTTTAGGGCTATGGAGGCCTGGAGAATGGAGCATTGGTCCAGGATTGATGATCTATATTTTCCCGGTCTCTACCGAGTCTGGGACTACCTGCTGGATTCTGAAAAGGAGTCTCACCTCCCTTGCCTCTGTACAGGAGTGGCATACATGCACTTGATACTCTAAGGATTGTGATTGCCAAACCTTGAATTCACAGCAGATCGTGACCAAGGCTACTTTGACCTGCTCTATCATTTTTCTCTTTACTTTCAAAATTGAAAATTATTACGGATAGTTTTGCATAGGTTGGCACATATTCATTTGCTTGTCACCATTCTCCAAAAAGTTTTATCACATAGATGGAAATGAAAACAACTTACCCAGTTTTTAGTGGTTCCTCAGACTGGATGGCCACCACCCTGTCAGTGTTCAGGTCACTGTGACCAAAAAATAAAAAAAGAAACTTAATTTAGACTATGTGGAAGAAATCACAGTTTTAATACAGGGCTGACCATGCATGGTAAGCAGGTTTTCAGTCCCTTGAGCTGTACCTCCTGCTCTTCAAACCCAACTAAACCTCTCTCAAGCACACAGGCTTGAAATCAGAGCCATGTGTTTGTCATCTAGGTGTTCAATTTAGAACAGCACTTTCCTTATGCGGACATATTTGGTGCTCGCTCTGTATGTGCTTTCATCATAATCTAGGATGGATGGACATTCCCCTGTCTCAGATCTATGATCCTGTCTACTCAGAGGCTTAGATGAGAGAGGATCAATTTGAAGTCGCCAAGATTAGGAAGTTTTGGGAATTTCAACTCCAATTAAACAGCAAAATGCTGGGCAAATCAAGTTATTTGATTTAATGTGGAATAGGTACATGGGTCAAACTATTACCCATAGTAATCACACACGCATGCACACACACACACACACACACACACACACACACACACACACACAAGACCCATAATCATTGTCATTTGACACATGATTTTATCGGGAACCCCAGTCTCAACACATCAAATGAAATCCCAACATTTTATACTCCAAGGGTTAAATCTTTTATGTAAGATATACCACAACCTTATCAGAAAGGATGGAATCTTGTTTAAAAATTACCCTTTAAGGTACAATAAGAGTTTCACACTCAAAAGAGAACAGAGCTGAGTGTCCAATGTCTCACACCAGGAACACCGGCCTCCCTGGCACAATAAGACCTGAGGAGCATGGCTTGAAGCCGGTCAGGGAGGGAAATTCTGTGAGAATCTTATCCCATACAAAGTACTCAGAAAAAGACAGAAGCAGACCTGTATCTCCAGGAACACAAGAGTAGCTCTAAACAAAATAACTCAGTGTGGGGGTAGAATATCTGAGTTAAAATGCAGGGACCTGTAGTAAATAAATAAATACTGCAGAGTTCAATAGGATGACTCAATATCTTAGAGATTAGTCAACAAACACTATATAAAAAAGGGATCAAGAAAGCTGCTGCTTTACAACCCTGGTATTGAAGGATATCCTTTAGGGCTGTGGGAGATACATTGTGCATGCAAGATGTACTTTGATTGTGCAAATTTGTTACTAAAGCCTTACAAACTTAAACTACCCATTCCACTGGGGGCTAATGCACAGAATATCTAATAGTGTTCTCAAAGTTTTCTTGACAGTGCACTGAAATACCACAAAATGTGTCTTGTGACTGTGTTTTCACTCGATACCCCTAACTTACTAAAGGAAGGATTGGTACAGATACGATGTGAATGCCAACTATTTTACACAGTTCCTAGGAAATCTGGCTTCCTATCTGTGTACCTTTATTTACGTGTGTGCATGTGTATGTGTGTGTGCATGTATACCCAATGTAAGCATCTCTCCTTTGATTGGCATCTTCCACCATTATTGCCATTAGCTCATACCTCTCCGTTCTAAAGGATTACATTGTACACAGTCAAAAATCAGTTGAATTTGTTGATTTACCATTTTGGGGACAGTGTAGTCATGGGTTAAACTCTGAGCCTGGACACTGTCCATGAGCTTCTTTTGCTCAAGCTTAACACTCTACTACTTGAGCCACAGTACCATATCTGGTTTTTTCTGTGTATGTGGTACTGAGGAATCAAACCCAGGGCTTCATGCCGGTTAGGCAATCAGTCTACCACTAACCCACATTGCCTACTGTAGTTTTATGTTTCCTTTCACGTTAGCACAATTAACAAGGTCTAATAAATTGGAAGAACTTGAAAGTTTTATGTATTCAGTTACATGAAAAAGAGAATAATTTTCCTAGAAATGAGGTTTCTAGCTGAAATGTACACTATTACAGCTGGCTAAAGGAAGGTTGCATTAGTGATATAAAACCTATTCTGTCCTAGTCCAGGTACCTGTGGTTCTGAGATATACTCCTCCCTTCTCAGGCAAGTGATCTGAGGATCACTTGTAACCTAGCATTGACCACAAAGTCCATGGGACTCCTATATCCTATGAAGTATCAATAAACCTGACATAGGACTGTGGGACTTGTGGTAGAGTGTCAGTCTTAAGCAAAAGAGCTCAGAAACAGACTTTAAGACCTTGGCTGAAATGAAGAAACAGAAGGAGATAAAAAACGAAAAAAGGAAAACTGTATTTCCTAGTACATAAATCAAATTGCTTAGTGCCCTTTGGCTGTTGAACAAATTTTCCATATTCTACTCCCCACATTCTCTATATTCCTTCTTTACTTATACTACCCATGGCTGTCTTTACTGCCTGCCAGATAGGGACAAGAAACACCAAGCTACAAGCAAGACTCCCTTCTAGTGTGATGGTGCCTTAAGGAATATTGAGGCCAGGAGAATGAAGCCTTGGTCCAGGGTTGATGATCTACATTTTCCCGGTTTCTACTGAGGCCTGGGACTACCTCCTGGATTCTGAGAAGGAGTCTCACCTCCCTTGCCTCAACAGGAGTGGCATACATGCACTTTGATACTCTAAGGATTGTGATTGCCAGACCTTGAATTCACAGCAGATCGTGACCGAGCCTACTTGAGCTGCTCTATCATTTTCTCTTTACCTTCAAAATTGAAAATTATTATGGATAGTTTTTCATAGGTTGTCACATATTCTTTTTATTGTCACCATTCTCCAAAAAGTTTTATCACAAAGATCGAAATGAAAACAACTCACCCAGTTTTTAGTGGTTCCCAAGACTGGATGGCCACCACCCTGTCAGTGTTCAGGTCACTGTGATTAAAAAAAAATAGAAACTTAATTTAGACTATGTGGTAGAAATCACAGTTTTACTACAGGGCTGACCATGCACGGTAAGCAGGTGCTAAGTCCCTTGACCTATACATCTACTTCTTCTAACCCAACAAAAACCTCTCCAAAGCACCCAGTCTTGAAATCAGAGCCATGTGTATGTCATCTAGGTGTTCGATTTAGAATAGCACTTTCCTTATGCAGACATATTTGGTGCTAGCTCTGTATGTGTTTCCATCATAATCTAGGATGGATGAACACGCCCCTGTCGCAGATCTATGATCCTATCTACTCAGAAGCTGAGACTAGACGAGAGCAACTTGAAGTCAACAAGATTAGGAAGTTTGGGGAATTTCACCTCCAATTAACCAGCAAAATGCTGGGCTACATCAAGGCTGCTTCATTTAATGAGGAAGAGGTACATGGGTCAAACTTTTACCCATAATAATCATACACACATGCACACACACACACATACACACACACACACACACACACACACACACTCTAGACCCATAATCATTGTCATTTGACACATGATTTTATCGGGAACCACAGTCTCAACACATCAAATGAAATCCGAATGTTTTATAATACAAAGATTAAATCTTTTATATAAGATATGCCACGACCTTAT
Source organism: Perognathus longimembris pacificus (assembly GCF_023159225.1). Taxonomy (NCBI): domain Eukaryota; kingdom Metazoa; phylum Chordata; class Mammalia; order Rodentia; family Heteromyidae; genus Perognathus; species Perognathus longimembris. The sequence continues at coordinate 44,273,355 of NC_063163.1, forward strand.
CAGAAAGGTTGGAATCTTGATTAAAAATTAACATTTAAGCTACAATAAGAGTATCACACTTAAAAGAGAACAGAGCCGTGTGCCCAATGTCACACCAGGAACACCGGCCTCCCTGGCACAATAAGTCCTGAGGAGCATGGCTTGAAGCCTGTCAGGGAGGGAAATTCTGTGAGAATCTTATCTCATACAAAGGACTCAGAAAAAAACAGAAGCAGACCTGTAGCTCCAGGAACACAAGAGTAGCTCTAAACAAAACAACTCAGTGTTGGGGTACAATATCTGAGTTAAAACTCTGGGACCCGCACTAAATAAATAAATATTGCCGGGACCAATAGGATGATGTGGAGGTTTGTCAACAAACACTGTATGGAAAAGGGATAAAGAAAGCTCCTGCTTTACACCCCTGACATGGAGGCATATCCTTTAAGGCTGTGAGATACATTGTGCATGCAAGATGTACTTTGATTGTGCAAATTTGTTACTATACTCTTACAAAACTTAAACTACCCATTCCACTGGGGGCTAATGCACAGAATATCTAATAGTGTTCTCAGAGTTTTCTTGACAGTGCACTGAAATACCACAAAATGTGTCTTGTGATTGTGTTTTTACTCCTTCCCTAACTTGCTAAAGGAAGGATTGGTATAGATACGATCTGAATGCCAACTATTTTATACAGTTCCCAGGAAATCTGGCTTCCTATCTGTGTATCTTTATGTACCTGTGTATGTATGGGTGTGTGTATGTGTAGACAATGTAAGCATCTCACCTTTGATTGGCATCTTCGACGATTACTGCCATTAACTCGTTCCTCTCCGGTCTAAAGGATTAAATTGTACACAGTCAAAAACCAGTTGATTTTGCTGATTTACTGTTTGGGGGACAGCCCAGTCCTGGGTTTGAATCTAGGCCTGGGCACTGCCCATGAGCTTCTTTTGCTCAAGGTTAACACTCTCCCTCTTTACCCAGAGTACCACTACTGGCTTTTTCTGTTTATGTGGTATTGAAGAATCAAACCCAGGGCTTCATGCATGCTAGGCAAGCAGTCTACCACTAACCCACATTGCATACTATAGATTTATGTTGCCTTTCACATTATTACTATTAATAAGGACTAATAATTTGGAAGAACTTGAAAGTTTTATCTATTCAGTTACATGAAAAGAGTATAATTTTCCTAGAAATGAGGTTTCTAGCTGACAATGTACATTATTACACCTGGCAAAAGGAAGATTGCATTACTGATTTAAAACCTATTCTGTCCTAGTCCATGTGCCTGTGGTTTTGAGATATAATCCTCCCTTCTCAGGCAGCTGAGATCTGAGGATGACTTGTAACAAGCATTGACCACAAAGTCCATGGGACTCCTATATCCTTTGAAGTATCAATAAAGCTGAAAAAGAACTGTGGGACTTGTGCTAGAGTGTCAGTCTTAAGCAAAAGAGCTCAGAAACAGACCTTAAGACCTTGGCTGAAAAGAAGGAACAGAACGAGATTTAAAAAGAAAAAACAAAAGCTCTATTTCCTAGTACATAAATCAAATTGCTTAGTGCCCTTTGGTTGTTGAACAAATTTTCCATATTCTGCTCCCACATTCTCTATATTCTGTCTTTACTTATACTACCCATGGCTGTCTTTCCTGCCTGCCAGATAGGAACAAGAAACACCAAGCTACAAGCAAGACTCTCTTCTAGTGCGATGGTGCCTTTAGGGCTATGGAGGCCTGGAGAATGGAGCATTGGTCCAGGATTGATGATCTATATTTTCCCGGTCTCTACCGAGTCTGGGACTACCTGCTGGATTCTGAAAAGGAGTCTCACCTCCCTTGCCTCTGTACAGGAGTGGCATACATGCACTTGATACTCTAAGGATTGTGATTGCCAAACCTTGAATTCACAGCAGATCGTGACCAAGGCTACTTTGACCTGCTCTATCATTTTTCTCTTTACTTTCAAAATTGAAAATTATTACGGATAGTTTTGCATAGGTTGGCACATATTCATTTGCTTGTCACCATTCTCCAAAAAGTTTTATCACATAGATGGAAATGAAAACAACTTACCCAGTTTTTAGTGGTTCCTCAGACTGGATGGCCACCACCCTGTCAGTGTTCAGGTCACTGTGACCAAAAAATAAAAAAAGAAACTTAATTTAGACTATGTGGAAGAAATCACAGTTTTAATACAGGGCTGACCATGCATGGTAAGCAGGTTTTCAGTCCCTTGAGCTGTACCTCCTGCTCTTCAAACCCAACTAAACCTCTCTCAAGCACACAGGCTTGAAATCAGAGCCATGTGTTTGTCATCTAGGTGTTCAATTTAGAACAGCACTTTCCTTATGCGGACATATTTGGTGCTCGCTCTGTATGTGCTTTCATCATAATCTAGGATGGATGGACATTCCCCTGTCTCAGATCTATGATCCTATCTACGCAGAGGCTTAGAAGAGAGGGGATCAATTTGAAGTCTCCAAGATTAGGAAGTTTTGGGAATTTCAACTCCAATTAAACAGCAAAATGCTGGCCAAATCAGTTATTTGATTTAATGTGGAATAGGTCCATGTGTCAAACTTTTACCCATAGTAATCACACACACATGCACACACACACACACACGTAACACACCAGACCCATAATCATTGTTATTTGACACATGATTTTATCGGGAACCCCAGTCTCAACACATCAAATGAAATCCCAACATTTTATACTCCAAGGGTTAAATCTTTTATGTAAGATATACCACAACCTTATCAGAAAGGATGGAATCTTGTTTAAAAATTACCCTTTAAGGTACAATAAGAGTTTCACACTCAAAAGAGAACAGAGCTGAGTGTCCAATGTCTCACACCAGGAACACCGGCCTCCCTGGCACAATAAGACCTGAGGAGCATGGCTTGAAGCCGGTCAGGGAGGGAAATTCTGTGAGAATCTTATCTCATACAAAGTAATCAGAAAAAAGACAGAAGCAGATGTGTATCTCCAGGAGCAGAAGAGTAGCTCTATACAAAATAACTCATTTTGGGGTACAATATCTCAGTTAAAACTGAGGGTCTCGTACTAAATAAATAAATACTGCAGAGATCAATAGGATGACTCAATATCTTGGAGATTAGTAGAAAAAACTATATGAAAAAGGGATAAAGAAAGCTCTTGCTTTACAGCCCTGACATGGAGAGATATCCTTTAGGGCTCTGGGATACATTGTGCATGCAAGATGTACTTTGATTGTGCAAATTTGTTACTAAAGCCTTACAAAACTTAAACTACCCATTTCACTGGGGTTAATGCACAGAATATCTAATAACATTCTCAGAGTTTTCTTGACAGTGCACTGAAATAGCACAAATTGTGTTATCTCACTGTGTTTTCAGTCATTCCCTAACTTCCTAAAGAATGGTTGCTACAGATATGATCTGAATGCCAACTATTTTACACAGTACCTAGGAAATCTGGCTTCCTATCTATGTACCTTTATTTACGGGTTTCCTGTGTATGTGTGTGTGCATCTATACCAAATGTAAGTATCTCACCTTGATTGGCATCTTCCACCTTTACTGCCATTAGCTCGTTCCTCTCTGGTCTAAAGTATTACATTGTATACAGTCACAAACAGTTGTATTTGCTGATTTACCTTTTTGGGTACTGGGCAGTCCTGGGTTTGAACTCTGGGCCTGGGCACTATCCATGAGCTTCTTTTGTTCAAGGTTAACACTCTACCAATTGAGCCACAATACCACTTCTGGCTTTTTCTGTTTGTGGTGCTGAGGAATCAAACCCAGGGCTTCATGCATGCTACGCAATCAGTCTACCACTAACTGACATTGCCTACAGTAGTTTTATGTTTCTTCTCACATTAGCACAATGAACAAGGTCTTATAAATTGGAAGAACTTGAAAGTTTTATCTATTCAGTTACATGAAAAAGGGTATATTTTTCCTAGGAATGAGGTTTCCTGCCGAAAATGTACATTTTTACAGCTGGCTAAAGGAAGGTTGCATTAGTGATTTAAAAACTATTGTGTCCTAGTCCAGGTGCCTGTGGTTTTGAGATATAATCCTCCCTTCTCAGGCAGCTGAGATTGTACCAGCATTGACCACAAAGTCCATTGGACTCCTGTATCCTATGAAGTATCAATAAACCTGAAAATGGACTGTGGAACTTGAGGTAGAGTGTCAATCTTAAGCAAACGAGCTCAGAAACAGACCTTAAGACCTTGGTCTTCGATACTCTAAGGATTGTGTTTGCCAGTCCTTGCATACACAGCAGATCGTTACCACATATAATTTGACCTGCTCTATCATTTTTTCTTTACTTTCACAATTGAAAATTATTATGGATGGTTTTTCATAGATTGTCATGTATTCTTTTGATTGTCACCATTCTCCAATAAGTATTATCACAGAGATGGAAATCAAAACAACTTACCCAGTTTTTAGTGGTTCCTCAGACTTGATGGCCACCACCCTGTCATTGTTCAGGTCACTGTGAATGAAAAAAAAATAGACACTTAAGTTAGACTATGTGCAAGAAATCACAGTTTTACTACAGGGCTGACTATGCATGGTAATTAGGTGCTCAGTCCCTTGAGCTGTACCTTCTGATCTTCTAACCCAACAAAACTTCTCTCAAGCACATAGGCTTGAAATCAGAGCCATGTATTTGTCAGCTAGGTGTTCAATTTAGAATAGCACTTTCCTTATGCTGACATATTTGGTGCTAGCCCTGTATGTGCTTTCATCATAATCTAGGATGGATGGACATTCCCCTGTCTCAGATCTATCATCCTATCTTCTCACATGCTGAGATGAGGGGGGAGCAATTTTAAGTCACCAAGATTAGGTTTGGGAATTTCATCTCCAATTAAACAGCAAAATGCTGGGCTACATCAACTTATTTGATTTAATGCAGAATAGGTACATCCCTCAAAGTTTCACCCATAATAATCACACCCACACGCACATACCCACACACACACTCCAGAGCCCTAATCATTGTCATTTGAAACATGATATATCGGGAATCCCAGTCTCAACACATCAAATGAAATCCCAACATTTTATACTTCAGGGATTAAATCTTTTATGTAAGATATACCATGACCTTATCAGAAAGGTTGGAATCCTGTTTAAAAATTAACATTTAAGGGGCTGGGGATATAGCCTAGTGGCAAGAGTGCCTGCCTTGGATACATGAGGCCCTAGGTTCGGTTCCCCAGCACCACATATACAGAAAACGGCCAGAAGTGGCGCTGTGGCTCAAGTGGCAGAGTACTAGCCTTGAGCGGGAAGAAGCCAGGGACAGTGCTCAGGCCCTGAGTCCAAGGCCCAGGACTGGCCAAAAAAAAAAAAAAAAAAAAAAAAAATTAACATTTAAGGTACAATAAGAGTTTTACACTCAAAGAGTACAGAGCTGAGTGCCCAATGTCTCACACCAGGAACAAACATCGGCCTCCCTGGTACAATGAGACCTATGGAGCATGGCTTGAAGCCGGTCAGGGAGGGAAATTCTGTGAGAATCTTATCTCATACAAAGTACTCAGAAAAAGACAGAAGCAGACCTGTATCTCCAGGAACAGAAGAGTAGCTCTAAAATAAACAACTCATGTTGGTGCACAATATCTGAGTTAAAACTCTGGCACCCGTACTAAATAAATAAATACTGCAGAGGTCAATAGGTTGACTCCATATCTTGGAGATTAGTCAACAAACACTATATGGAAAAGGAGTAAAGAAAGCTCTTGCTTTACAGTCCTGTCATGGAGGGATATCCTTTAGGGCTGTGAGATTCATTATGTATACATGATGTACTTTGATTGTGCACATTTGTTTCTATAATCTTAGAAAACTTAAACTACCTATTCCAGTTTGGCTAATACACAGAATATCTAATAGTGTTCTCAGAGTTTTCTTGACTGAGCCTGAAATAGCACAAATGTGTCTTGTGATTGTGTTTTCACTCATTACCCTAACTTGCTAAAGGGCGGATTTGTACAGACCTCATCTCAATGCCAACTATTTTATACAGTATATTTTTCCTACAAATGAGGCTTCTAACTGAAACTTTCTACAAGAAGGCCAGAAATTGTGCTGTGGCTCAAGTGGCAGAATGCTTGTGTTGAGCAAAAGAAACCAGGGACAGGGCTCAGGCCCTAATTCCAATTGTAGAACTGGTAAAACACCAAACAAAACAAAGAAAACAACTCACCCATTTGTCTCAAGTTCATCAGGATTAATGATAACTTCCTGTAGTTCGTTTTCTTCGCTGTGAACAACAACAACAACAACAAAAGAAACCCAGAAATGTCATTTGGACTTTGTAGAAGAAATCAATTTTACTATACTGTGAATATTGGAACTATGGCCTGTGTGTGATAGGCAGGTCCTCAGTTTCTTGACTTATACCTTTAACTCCTCTGTCTCAATTCCACCTCTCTCAATTACTGAAGTTTGTATTCAGAGCCCTCTACCTGCTAGCTAGGTACTCAAATTAGGGTCATGCCTTTGTCTATGCTGGCTTACTCAGTGCGATCTCTGATTTCTTCATAATCTTGATTGGAAGGCCATGGCACTGCCTCACATCTATAATCCCATGTACTCAGAGGCCCACAAGAAGGTAGCAATTTGAAGCCACCTAGATTAGGATGTCTTGGAGAGTTCATCTCCAATGAACTAACAAACTGCTGGGCTGAAAATTCAAAATTCAAGAGACCTATAAGATGAGTATACACATGGTAGAATTGTGGATAAACAGTGAAAAGAGGTCTACAAACTTTAAATGCCTGATAAATGCCTGAGCCAACCCAGCAGGCACTTAGACCTGAGACCTCTATCCACTAGGTCTGAAAGATAAATAAATAGTATGTGCTACTTTGTTTTTCTTTTTATTTCTGTCAGTCTCCAAGCTTGAATGCAGGGTAATCCTTGAGCTTTCTTGCTCAAGGCTAGTGCTCCATCACTTCTTACCCACAGAAACTAGTAGTCTTAAGGAAATCTTTCATCAGTTCCCAATGCCTTTTATAACTCATATTAGTCAAATCAACTTACATTGGTTCATTCTCTGGAGTGTCTACTGAAGTACCTGTAGACGCATGCATAACTCTGCTAAAATATAAAAAGCAGACATTTTAGAAGACTCTTGGTACTGTAGGATTTCAGGACAAAAAGTAAAAAAAAAAAAAAAAAAAAAAAAAAGAAGGAATCATGACAGAGCTGAAGAAATAGCTTCAGAGCACAAAATTAATACCTTCTGAAACAATCTCACATAGGTGCATATAGCTGGATTGTGTGTCTGTGTGTGTATGGGGCAGTGAGTATGTGAGAAGGATAGAGGAAGAAGGAAGTAAGTATAGGATTCATGAGCCTCCTCCTCCTCCTCCTCCTCCTCCTCCTCCTCCTCCTCCTCCTCCTCCTCCTCCTCCTCCTTCTCCTCCTCCTCCTCCTCCTCCTCCTATCCTCCTCCTCTTCTTCTTCTTCTTCTTCCCCATTTTGTAAAATTCAGGCTAGTTTGGAATCAATTTGATAAATGAAACATAGCATAGTCAAGTCAGAAATGAAGAGACAGTTTCAGGTAATAGGTTATGAAGAAAAACAAAAGACAGAAAACACTAGAACAAGTATTCTAATAGCATGGACTACTTCCAGTTGGCTCTTCTGTAAGGAAAAAACAGAAGGTCAAAGATGGCCTAAATTATGGTGGGATCTTGTATGGACTAAAGGTGGCATTTAGTGATAGAGCACTTATGAAGCATGGGTAATATCCTGGGTTCAAGCCCTCCAAAAACTTTTGAAAAGAAAAATTATTTTATCAAATGATTTATTTCTTTCCTATGAATTCATTTTTAATGAATATTTTATTAGATTATAAACAACCAGGATTTAACTCAGTGAGAACATGAGAGGGCCCCCTGAGTTTAGTCTTCAGCACTGGGAAAAAGAAAAAAAGTGAAAACCTAAAAAGACACATAAACATAGTAATAACAATGACAACATTAGTAACACAGTAAGACTGAATTTCACCAAAATAGAGTCATCTCTACATAGCTGCTGCTTTCTACCAGGAGCCCCACAGGGAACTGCAACACCAAAAAGTATGCAGACCATTAGAAAGGTAAGAATGTGCACTCCAGGTAGTTTCTGTTGAAGAAAATGGGCAGATACTGAACACACCCCTTAGATACAGACTACTCAGCAAACTACTTGGGGACCAAAACAAGGCATCAGACATTTATGGAGGCTACGAGAAGAATGGACTAAACAGTGATCCCTCACCTCTCAAGGAGTTATGTTCCAGAGACCCTCCACGATAGGTGGAAATCCAACAAGAAGCAGCATTATACACTTTTTATTATATATAATATACATATATACTCATATATGTATATATTATATTGATTTATATTTTAAGGTTTTGTAAAACCTTCCCACTCTCCTACAAACCTTTCCTCTACTCTTATTAACCTTTCCATACTCTTGCAAATACTTCATATATTCTTAAACACTTTCTACACTCTCAAACCTACATAATTTTAACAGTAAACATCCCACAATATAGCAAAAACTCCTCAATACAGAATTAGATTTGTTTGACCCATGATACAGTGAAGCCACAATTAGTGAATACGCGAGGGAAAATTGTACTTTATGAATCCTGAAACGTGCATGGAGACAGAGATACTATTTTCTCCATGAGACAAGAATAAGCCAGCAGCTGAAGACAGGATCCTTTTAGGGATCAACCTTCTGGTGTTGTTCCAAGAGCCACTGTCCTCATTCAGATTCTTACATTCTATTTACCCAGTGTGAGCTATCTTTAAAATACTTTGGCTTTGTCACAGATCTTCATCTTTCTTTCCATTGATTTTGTTTTGTTATTTCTGATGCTGGTACTGGGGCTTCAAAACTCAATGTCTGGACACTCAAGGCTAGCATTCAATCACTTGATGCACAGCTTTACTTCTAGGTTTTTGGTTGTTAATTGGAGACAAAAACCTCACGGACTAACCTGTACCACTTGGTTTAGAACCACAGTCCTGAGATCTGAGTCTCCTGAGTAGTTAAGATTGCAACCATAAGCAATGTTTTCATAATCTAGCATACATAATGTTTATTTGTAAGAGACTAATATCACTAAGAAAAATATATTTTGACCTTTACCATAGTAATAGATTTTGTTGGTGTTAATGGAATGCCTGAGGCCCTGTGGTGATCATCCCTTTGGAACAGAGCTCTTAGTTGAATACCAGCTTTTCATTCCTAACAGAAGATCCACCATTATTAGGACAACCAGCTGCCCCCAGAGAAAAGCTTAAAGGGACAGGGATATGCCTACCACAATGCCTAAACTGCAATATTTTAAAGAAAAGCAAAGGTATTTAATCTGTGAACATGTTAAATTTCCAAGCAGTTTACATTTTTTTAAAGGTATAGATGTATCCCTGATTTCAATAAACAAGCCTAAGATTTTGGCTCAGAATTTAGCACATTTGTTTCCTGTGACTTACTTATTACTTCTGTTGCTTGCCAACCAGCGGTACAACGAAGTCCAGATGGATCTATACATTTTGTCATGCAAAAAGCTCAAAATCAAAATCAAAATATCCTAAGAAAGGGAAAACACAGAAGAATTTTATACTCATTGTTTTAAAAACAGATTTAATATTCTTGAAACATGGGGGAAAGACACACACACACCAAATTTTTAGGTAGTGCTCAGCATTTCCAATCTTTAAGCCCACAAGATTTTGAGATCTACGATTCTTTGGATTTTTTATCTCCCTGTAGAACATACTTACTGTGTTTGCCTTTCATAGTTTAGTTCTAGACACAGAAAAACAAACACTTTTTGAATCTTCAGAAAATATAAGTTTAGCTGAGGTACAACACAGATAATCCAACTGCTACATAGAATTTAGAAAGTTAAATAAACCAGTTTTAAGCTAATTTTACATCATGATAATTTATCACTTTTCTATCTTGAAACCTTGTGTAACATAAATCAAAAGCACTAGAGAGGAAGTGGTATACTCCTCAATATTTCACAGAGTGGATGTTATAGAAGAAAATGTAGAAGTCAACAGGAAATAAAAAGACATTGCACACCCAGGTCCTGAGTCCAAGCCCCAGTACCAGCAAACACACACACACACAAAGTGTATACACACACACACACACACACACACACACACGCACACACACACAGGCTTCATTTAGCTGATGCCAAAAAACTCCAGCCAGCCCTCTCCTCTCTACATCTCTTCCCATCAGCCTTCTCTCATCCATATCCCCTCCCACCAGCCCTCTCTCCTTCACACATTATCCCACAAACCCTTCCTCAGAATAAGTCATTCATTTTATTTTACTTCTTTTAATAAAGATGAGAAAATAAGTCCAATTGACATATTTAAAGAACAGTGAGAAAGACTACCCTTGCTCAGACCCTCATCCTATGATCTTACCTCTTAGCTTTAAACCAGCTAATAGGAGAATGAGAACTTCATTCCCATGGTAATGCCAAACAGAAGAAACCAGTTTGATGTCACTGAAGAAGGAACGGAATGTACATTGTTCCAAACTATAGAGAATTACAAATGCACTGTCCTTAAATACTTGGGGGCCCCAAGTGGGAGGGGCATGTACTAGGCCAAAGACCCTGAAATACTTTCAGCACATCAACTATTTTGCCCATTCTTTTCTCTTCTGCATCTAATGGAGGGGAATTTTTCTGTTAACCCAACTTATGAGACTACAAGATCTTTGAAACAAAAGGCTTTACTAAGCTGATACACATGCTAGCTAAAAATAAGAGTTGATACTGGAACAAACTCCTAACAGGGAACATGAGAGGTAACAGAGAAATTCCCTAGCAGATCAACAGAATCAGGTATTTACTAAAGAAAATTGGAGGAGAATAAGAAAATTTTACACGAAACATACATTAACTACAAATAGAAGGGAAAGGACAATGTGAAGTGGAGAAAGTCCTGGACAGGATGATGGGCCACTGAGAAATTTGCTACAACTTGGTTGGTTTTAAAGGAAGACACACAGCTCTTCATGACTAATCTCCAAGATATAGAGAAGAAATGAGCATTTCTTTTCTCTTTTGGTTTAACTTAAAGCTGTTCCCCTACTCCTTGTTTTGAATTCCTGGAGTTAGAGCAATTTTTGAACTCCACTTTTCTCTTTCCTCCTTCCATCCTATGGCAAGTAACATAAGTTAGGATATCTCAGAATACTCTTATCATGTATTATGTATTCTGAAGAATGAGATTGCATTTATCTTTTGCCTTCACCTATAGTTTAGACAGAATGAGCAGGGGGCTGGATGTTTTCTGACCAATATCAAACATGGCTTAAATAGGCAAGACAGGTAAAGAGAACTGGGGGGTGGGGGGAAGGGATTTTATTTAATTACTCAAGCTATCATTTAACAGAATTGGGAAGTAACAGGGCTAGGGGAGATGTCTTCAGCTTCTAATCCTACCTACTTGGGAAGCAGAGTGTGGAGATGATTGTGGTTCAAGATCAACCCAAGAATAAAAGTTCATGAAAGCCTGTTGCAGGTGACTCACAACTATAATCCTAGCTAGTTAGATGGCTGAGATCTGAGGATCACAGTTCAAAGCCGCCCCAGGCAGGAAAGTCCATGAGACTCTTATCTCCAAGTAACCACCAGAAAACAGGAAGTAGAGCTATGGTTCAAAGTGGTAGAGCACTAACCTTGAGCAAAAGAGCTCAAGGAAAGTGCCCAGGCCTGAGTTCAAGCTCCCTAAACCACCCCCACCCTGCAAAAAAAAAGTTCACAAAACTCTATCTCAACTAATTCCTGGCAAAAGTAGTACACAACTGTTATCCTAGATATAAGAGAAACTCAACAACTGTTATCCTAGATATAAGAGAAACTCAATAGCTGGGATCAGTGATGTATATCTAGCATACCCAGAAATGTGAGGAAGCATAAAGATCACACAAAGCCCAGCTGGATCAAACATAAAGAAAGCCCTGTCCAAGAAAAAAACAAACAAAAACAAATAGAAACAAATAGTTGTTGGTTAACATTATATCCCATACGCATGGCTGAATAAATCTGAAAAAAGAAAATAAAAGCCAAGTAAATGAAATAAAACTTTAAATGCTGTAGAAATTATTTTGTGGTGATTTCCATATAAAATTACCATGAAAGGTGACTATTGGGAGAATACGGGAGGAGGTCACAAACAGTACAAGAAATGTTCCCAAGGCCTAATTTATGAAACTGTACATCACTTTGACAATAAAAAAAAACAAAAAGGGAGAATATTACCGCAAGAGTCAACAACCCAATGAATCCGCAAATAAACTGAACATTACATCTTTTTTTTTTTGCAGTTGGAAATAGCTTTCTTTTTTTAATTTTTTTTAAGTTTTTATTATCAAACTGATGAACAGAGAGGTTACAGTTTCATACTGGACATTACATCTTGAAAGAAGAAGTACAAGCATAAAGAAATGCCTGAAATCCCTTGCCATTGAACAAATACAAATCAAAACACTGAGATTTCTTCTGACTTCAGTCAGAATAGCCAAGAATACACCAAAAATACAAACAACAGCAAATATTAATAAGCATGAACTATTGATGGAATTGTAAACTCCCACAGTACTATGGAAATCTGTATGGAGGTTCCTAAACAAAAAAAAAAAACAAACAAAAAACAGGTATATCTAACACTCTTCAACTTCTATCTGAAGAAATGTAAATCCAGATACATGAAAGGCACCTGAAAATCCACATTTCTTGTAGCACTATTCAAAACAGCCAAGCTATGAGAACAGATGCCCTAACACTGTTGAGTGGGTTAAGAAATGTTGCATATATACATAATAGAGTACAACTTAGCCATAAAGATGAATGGAGTTATATTGTACTCAGGCCAGGTTCAGAAAGACAAAAGCCCCAATGTTTAGTCTCATATTTGGAAAAAACACATATAAACAGAAGGGATTATACACACAAACATATCTTTTTTTTTGTCACTGTGGAACTGTAATAGGGGATTAAGAGGAGAAAAGGAAAAGCAAATGTTAGATGTTGTAAGTTACTATAATACATTGTATTTGTGAATGAAAGTGGCATAATTAAGCTCACTTAAAAAAAGGGGAGGCTGTTGAATAAAATGAGGTAGAGTGGAGAAAGGGAGAGTAAGGGAAGACAGGTCAATACCCTGGTGAGATGTGGAGCTCCTGGTACCCTGGGTACTTTATATATGTTTGTCTAAATTATGGAAGGGAAGGGGAACATTTAAATGGTGAGACAAAGGGTAAAAGGCAAACCAATGCAACAGCAGTACAATATGCTGTAAACTAACTGTACAACAGGGGAGGGGGAGGAGGAGGAGGGAAGATGGGAGAAAAATGAGGGAGGGGATAACAAGTTGGACAAGAAATGTACTCATTCCCTAATGTACGTAACTCTAACCCCTCTGTACATCACCTTGACAGTAAAAAAATTTTTGAATACTAAAAAACGAACCAACAGATACACCTTCAGACTCTAATAATGCCCTTGGGCATGAGCCTGAAAGAGTCTAATCAGCATACAAGAAAGACAGTTGAATTCCCAGGTTTATTGATGCTTTGTTTACAACAGACAAATGCTATTATAATCTAAAGTACTTGTCAATTAACGAAAAAGAATTTCAATGCATATAGACCAAGGGATATTAATTATTAAAAATTTTAAACCATGTTATTTACAATAAAGTGGATGGGGATGGGTCAAGCTCAAAAAGCCAAATATCATGTTTTCTCTCATTTGTGGAATCTAGACTTTCACAACATACATATATATATATATACACATATGTATATGCACATATGTATGTACATATACACATAGAACTTATGAGACTGATTGAGGAGACAAAAAGGAGTAAAGAGAAAGGATAATGGAAGGTAAATAATAGCAAAATTACCTAGGAAAAACACTAAATAAGGGCAAAAGAGTCATCATCTGTGTAACTATAAAGTCTTAAAGAAATGAGTGAAGCATTCGAATAGAATATTGATAATAAAAGGAAATGTAGTATAGCTATATATATAATATGAGGTTAGTGAAGTTTGAAAATATGCTAAGTGAAATAAGCCATGACACGTGTGTATGAAATGTCCAGAATAAACACACAGAGATAGGAAAGTACATTAATGGTTGTCGGGGCTGGAGATATGGCCTAGTGGCAAGAGTGCTTGCCTCGTATACATTAATGGTTGTCTCTGGTGGGAACTAGGAAAAGAATAAAAGAATGAGTAGTATTGGATATGAGATTTCTTTCAGAAGTGATGAAAGATATCTAAAATTAGAGAATGGGTGATGTTGAGTGACAGCTTCCCAACTGTGTAAATGTAAACAATGTACACTGAATTATATACCTGGAAAGGTGAATTGTAGGTTATATGAATTGGATCTCAATAAACATGTTGAAAAACCTACATCTCCCTCTACCTCTAGGAAAGGCAAACATAAATACAGTTCCCACACATGCCATGCATGGTAGGCTCTCCATATACACAAAAATGATCAATATACTTGCAGTTTTGAAGACAGTGACTTCAAATTTCCTGCCCTGGAACACAGTCTACTGCTGCAGATGTCACGATTGCCTCCAGAAATGTGGTCCTGAGGTCTATGGAAGGTGATTCTGTCCCTGTCACTCACAGAGTGACTTGTCCTTTAATCTGGGTTCTACACACCTTTCCTGCCTGCTACATTGAGAACATTAGAAACTTCATGGACAAGGTCAAATCTTCTGGAAGCAAGTCCTGGCAGAAATGTGGGTCTTCTCTGCATTCTGGACATAGGTCCTGCAGTGAATCTGGGATTCTTGCTCTTCAATTGAAAGAGAAGAGCTGGCTCCCCTGGAATCACAATCCTACTTGACCAGACTGGATGTTTCTAGAACACTGGGGCATTTGGAGCTGAATAAAGCTGTTCACCCAGGCCGAGGAATAACTTCAGCAGAGCCACCAGGCAAATCCTCCTCTCTGGCACTGGTGCCTAAACCACCTTTTTTTCTCATTGCACGCTTTGCAAGGCTGGATTAGGGAGGCACCAGCACACTTCAGCTCCACCACTCCGCCAAGCCCCGGCAGATCACATGGGTGGAGGTTCCAGAAACACAGATGGTATTCTCCAAGGCTCACTATTCTATTGAGCTCCAGTGGAGAGCAGATGGGGCCCTGCAGGCCGTTTCCAGGTCCTCAAGGCCTCCCAGGCTGCTTCGAGGCCCGCGGGCCTGACAAATGACCTGAGCTGTGGGGAACCCAGGCAGGCCAAAAGGTGTCCCGGGCAGTCAGGAAGCTCTCTGAGAGGGACCCCATATCTTGCCCCAGCAAAGCGATGGAGACAGGATTGAGTTTCCTCAAGGGAAGTTAGAGGAAACCGACTTCAAAATTCCTTCAAAATTCTCTTTCTCTCTCTCTCCTCTCTCTCTCTCGCTCTCTCTCTCTCTCTATTTACTCTCCCTTTCTATTTACTCTCCTTTGTCAGTGTAGTATGATGTACTTCAGCTCTTTCTTTCCTTCCTTTTACTTTGAGAGAGATGATCTATGCGAGGTTGACTTTATTCTTCTTCTTGCGCAGTTTCACACTGTGGTACATCTTGCCTTTATGGTCTTCCAGCTCACTTGTGTGCCCCTTGCTTTGTGTAGGATTTGTGCGAATGTACTCGGGGAAGGACTGGGAGGATGTGTCCCCAGCTCACCCTGAGGTGGGGCCAATATTCTAGGTGGGGCCACCAGGGGGCCCAAAGCTCATCACTGGCTGTTGACTCCAGAGATCAGGTTTACAAGTCTTTTTTTTCCTCTTCTTCTTTATTGACAAAGTGAAGCATAGAGGGCTTACAGTTGCATATGTAAGGCAAGTACATTACTTATCCAACTTGTTGCCTCCTCCCTCATTTTTCCTCCATCTCCTCCTCCCCACATGAGTTGTATGGTTGGTTTATACCAATTGGTTTTGTAAGTATCGCTTTTGCAATGGTTTGTCTTTTTATCCTTTGTCTCTCATTTTTTGGTATTCCCTTTCCCTTCCCTAGTTACAATACCTGTCTATACATTATCTGTGGTACTAAGATCTGTTACAGTAATAGCAGGAGTAAAACCACAGGAAGGGAATATGAGAGCACAAAAGGTACAGTTTCACATGATATGTTGCAATTAACTACAGCAATGATATACCATTTATTTCCACAACATGGAGTTCATTTCACTTAGCATTATATTATGCGTTCATATGGGAATAGCTATTGAGCTGTTGTCTCTTCTGCTATGTCTATCCTAGATATGTATAAATTTTTCCCTATGAGGGAAACCATAGGGATTATATTTCTTTGGGTCTGGGTCACTTCTCTTAGCATGATTTTTTCCAAGTCCTTCCATTTCCTTACAAATGGGGCAGTATCATTCTTTGTGATAGAGGCATAGAATTCCATGGTGTATGTACCACATTATCTTGATCCACTTGTCTACTGAGGGGCATCTGAGTTGGTTACATATTTTTGCATTGTGATGAACATAGTTATCCTGGTGGCATTAGTGTGTTCTTGCTTGTAATCTTCAGTGTAAATGCCCAAAAGTAGACCAGCTGAGTCATAGGGGAGCTCTATGTTTAGCCTTCTTAGGAATGTCCACATTGCTTTCCAGAGTGGTTGAACAAGTTAGCATTCCCACCAACAATGTACTAGGGTTCCCTTTTGGCCACAACCCTCCAGCAGTTGTTATTATTAGTTTTCCTGATAATGTATATTCTTACTGGGTTAAAGTGGAATCTCAGGGTTGTTTTGATTTGCATTTCTTTTATGGCCAGTGATGTAGAGCACTTTTTCATGTGTCTCTTGGCCATTCTCATTTACTCTTCAGAGAAGTCTCTTTTTAGGTCTTTAGCCCATTTGTTGAGGGGGCTGTTGGTTCTCTGGATATCTGTTTGGGAGGAATTTAACTTTTTGAGTTCTGCATATATTTTTACAAGTCTTTTTATTTATTCCAGTACAGGGGACGTGACTACAAGTACTAGGGTATCAATCTATCTTTTAAGTTACAGTTATTAACACAAGACATACTTTGTATACAAGTGTTGACTCCCAGTATCTTATGAAGCAATAAACATTCCAACACTAATATAGACTTTTATCTCCAAGGTCTTAAACCTTTGGTGCCCCAGCAGCTCCCACTTAGGGTAGTCACTTGCAAGTCTGTTTTACTTAGATTGTTTGATCTTTTGCTGTTGAAGATGGTTTTCCAATCTGAACTCTTCCTAGGTCTTACAGTTCAGATCCAGAGTCCCCTACAGTTGTTTTGCTTTGTTTTGTTGTTAATGTCAGTTAACAGCCAATCCTTTAGCAAAATGAATACTAGGAAGCTGAAACATATTTGGAGGAAAGGCAACAGGAGTGGACATACATGAAAGAAAAGAGAAAGGGTGAGCAAATGCAGTCATTGTATTCAATATACATTATATAAAATTTGAACTAATAACAAGAGTAGAGATGGGAGGGACAAAGAAAGAAAATAATGGAAAGGATGACAATGATCAAGATGCATCATATGCAATACCTGACTTTAGGAATTGAAACCACATACATGTGTGGTATGTGTGCATGTCTAAATATAGCACAATGAAACACACTAAACAACTCTTCCTAAGGCTTTTGGTTCCAGTGAGACCCAGGAAAGATCTCCAAATAACACATGGAACTTTGTCTTTGTGTCCTTCAACACATTCCTCAGAGAATTCTATTCTCCAGCCTTGCTGTTTCATTGTCTGTGTTATTTCTCCACTGACCTCTGCAAATACCACTGAAGATAAAACATCAATTGCTATTTTTTCCTTTAGTCCACTTCCTTTGATGCTAAGTGGCAGAATTGGTGGAATTGCCTATGGCTGGCTGTCCAGCCAGTGGACTATGTCAAATAGAGAATTCAAATGCTTTCAGGGAGAATTTCTTTTGAAAACTGATGGTGAATGTGCTAAGTGCAAAAGCAGATTAGGTATCCTCAATTGAGTGCTTATTTTGTTGTTGGTCCTGTCAACTGAGCCTTAACACTTGCACAAGGTACTTGGCAGGATGGTCTATTCTAAACAGCCCAAAAGGATTTTTGAAGAAGTGTACTTCATATGGTTTGAAGTTATCACTTGCTCTTAGAAATTACTGATACAGGGCTGGGGATATAGCCTAGTGGCAAGAATGCCTGCCTCGGATACACGAGGCCCTAGGTTCGATTCCCCAGCACCACATATACAGAAAACGGCCAGAAGCGGCGCTGTGGCTCAAGTGGCAGAGTGCTAGCCTTGAGCGGGAAGAAGCCAGGGACAGTGCTCAGGCCCTGAGTCCAAGGCCCAGGACTGGCCAAAAAAAAAAAAAAAAATAGAAATTACTGATACAGTCAGAAGATGACAGCTTTAAAGAATATATAGAATCCTTACTGATGACCTTTCTGAGTCAGAAATGAGCAAGTAGCTTCTGTAGGTAACTAACTTGCAACTTTTAGATTTAGGCAGGCAGAGGACAATGGCTTTCAAATGATGTTTGCATAGTTGCCAACCTTATGGAATCAGTGAAAACCCGTTCTTCTTGCAGCCATTATACATTTTAAATTTTTAGGCACTGGTGGCTCACACCTGTAATCCTAGCTACCTAGAAGGCTGAGATCTCAGGAGTTTAATTCAAAGCCAGCCTGAGCAGGAAAATTCCTGAGATTCCTTATCTCCACCTTACCAGCAAAAAGATGGTACTGTGGCTCAAGGAGGTAGAGTGCTAAACTTGAATACTAAAGCTCAGGAAGAGCAACCAGGCCCTGAATTTAAGCCTCAGTAGTGGAAAAATAACAACACCCACCTCATGGGGGTGGGATATTTGTTTTGGTTTTAAAAAGAGAGAGCACAAGAACAGAGACGATTCATGTCCCCACTAGAACACAAACATCTGTATATTACTAGTAACCGTGACTTCCATAAATATGCACGCTGCTCTATCATTTTACAAAGTATAGGTGCTTCCCTTGTCTAAGTCATCCTTATAACCCTGTTGGGCAACACTAACACTCGAAGCAGTTCTACCTTCCCTGTTGAAGCTCTTGCTGTCATTTCTGGCTCCAAAGTTACTTCTTTCTGGCCATGGTAGCCTGTGGCACTGCCCCATCCATTTCCTAGGAGTTAGCCAGGCATGGAAACAATCTGTGTTGCCCCAGCACGAATCAGTTTTTCTTTTTGTTTTTGTTTTTTACCAGTCGCGGGGCTTGGACTCAGGGGCTGAGCACTGTCCCTGGCTTCCTTTTGCTCAAGGCTAACACTCCACCACTTGAGCCACAGTGCCACTTCTGGCTTTTTCTATTTATGTGGTGCTTAGGAATCGAACTCAGGGCTTTACACATACAAAGCAAGCATTCTACCACTAAGCCATATTCCAAGCCTGTGCATCATCTTTTGCCAGAGGCCTGATACTTTTTGTCTACTTTAGTTAGCGATACCTTGAAATAAATTATTTCTTCGCTTGTGTTTTTGTAGTATTCTCATCTGGATTTCTATGTATACACATTTCTACTCTGTGTAGCTATGTTGCTATCCCTAAGAAAGTGATTGTCACAGTCTTCAGTCACACTTTTATCTTCTACAATACAGCCTTATATGCTGAATTGCAACTTATTACTATAACTTAAGCATTCCCCTCCAATGGCTCACTATTTTTGCCCTATGAATAGAGCAGGAAGTTGATGATGAGCCATTTGGGAGCACACTTAAGTATCCTTGTGGGCCTGGATCCAAACACAGGTGTTTAAGAACTCTGTTCATTTTGATAAGCATCATTTTATATGATTGTATGCACAGAGTTATTGAGCCTTTGTGATCCTCTCCTAGGAATATCTTCATTTGGTCTCACTGTGTCAATGTTTGGAATGCTGTGTAATTAATCATGTCTGAGTATAATTATGGGTCTTTTGTTATGCCTTTTGTTTACTTGTAGATTTATAGGCACATTCTAATTATTACAAATGAGGAAAGCCACACAACCTGTGTTTCTTTGCATTTGGCTTACTTCACTTAATATAACGTTTTCCAACTCTTTCTACTTCCTTACAAATGGGCCCATGCCATCCTTTCTGATGGAAGCATATATTTCCATTGTGTATATATACCACATTTTCTTGATCCATTCATCTACTGAGGAACATCTGGGTTGATTCTGTATCTTAGCTATGATAAACAACACTGCATTGAACATGGTAGTGCTGGTGGCTTTAGTGCAGCCTGGTTTGTAGTCATTTGGATAAATGCCCAGCAGTGGGATTGCTGGGTCACAGGGAAGCTGTCTGTTTAGTCTTCTGAGGAACCTCTATACTGCTTTCCAGAGTGGCTGAACAAGTTTTCAGTCCCACAAATAATTTAATGGCTTTCCTTAGAAGTTTTTTATTGTACTGTTTTCAGTTCTTTTTTGTTCTCCTTTGTTTTATTTCCTTTTGCCACTTTTTTTTATATCTGTACCCTTTGTGTACTATATAAATTTATCTGATTTATGGAGGGGAAGGGGAAGCACTGAAATGGTAGGACAAAGGGTGAATTAATTAATCAGTGAGACTCACAGTTTGGGGGGAGAGGGGCTAGGAGGGGAAAAACTAGTAGAAAATAAAGGAGAGGGTGACACTGTTCAAAAGGAAATTATTCATTATCTAACTTATGTACCTATAATCCTGTACCTGTATGTTACCTTTACAGTAAAATAAAATTAAAAAAAAATTAAAGAACAAGTTCATCTCAGAGTTTCACAGAGTTCAGTAAAAACATAGAATTAATTGGTTTTCTTGTGAATTTGTCTATGCCTCCCTTCTTATACTGTAAATCTTAAAACTTTATGAAAGGGACTGGGAATATGGCCTAGTGGCAAGAGTTCTTGCCTTGTATACATGAAGCCCTGGGTTCGATTCCTCAGCACCCCATATATAGAAAACGGCCAGAAGTGGTGCTGTGTCTCAAGTGGTAGAGTGCTATCCTTGAGCAAAAAGAAGCCAGGGACAGTACTCAGGCCCTGAGTTCAATGCCCAGGACTGACCAAACAAACAAATAAATAAATTGCATTATGAAGAACCTCTGTTTCACATAGTTTGTGCCCATTATTGTACTAATACAAAAAAAAAAAACTTGCTGGTTTTGTTGCCCTTGATGGAATAAATACCTGGATGATGGCCTTATACACCTAACTTCAAAGGCAAAACACATCTATTAGGGTCTGATTTCATCATAGATCTACATAATATACAAATGTAGTTTGGATGATTTTGTACGAAGAGAAACACCAGTTGTTCAATGTTTCATTGGAAATAGATTACTAGCAGAAAACCTATTTTTCAAGAAGGTGGTTATAAATGCTTGGTTCATACATTCTAGATGTAGGAATCTTTTTTGTAAAGTCTCCTGAACCTATGCACTGAAGAGGTTAAAGTTTTTCTAATGGAACTTGAAAAATAAAATATCCATCTATATTTATAGCAGAATACATCTGCACATTCAGTATGTCTTCTAGATTGTTGATTAAGTTTTAGGGTAAGCATCCTGGATTTTCCCCCAGTTGCTGTACTCTTAAAATACTGTCATTTAACTAGGCACTTGTGGCTCATGGCTGTAAACCAAGCTATTCAGGAGGCTGAGATCTGAGGATCGAGGTTCAAAGCCAGCCCAGTCAAGAAAGTACATGAGACTCTTATCTCCAATAAACTACTCAGACAAAGCCAGTGTGGCACTATGGCTCAAGTGGTAGAGCACTGGCCTTGAGCAAAAGAAGCTCAGGAATAGCATCCAGGCCCAGAATTCAAGGCCAGAAATGATTTTAAAATAATATTTTTCATCTTTTAGAAGGATTCTAAATGTAGTCTGCAGTCTAGATTGGATTGAAGAGTGTTGTGATTAAGCTGGCTTGTGGAAAGCAGTGTAGCCTCACCAGCTCCCTTAACCAAAGAGCTTTCTGACCATGGGCTGTCAATTGAGGAAGAGACACAGGGCATGGATGGGCTGTGCTGCTGTGCTTTGAGGAAGACCTATGGGGCTGCCCACCATCAGCTCTTACCTAACCCCTTATGTGGATCCTAGTTTGGGGTAGATTCCAGAGTGTTCTTTTGAGCAAGAATGTTAATAATATGAGAGGGTTTCATTGTGGAAATTTCATGTGTGTGCACAATGTTCTTTGAGCAAGTTCATCACTTCCTTTCTCAAGCAGTGTTGATGTGATTCATTATGCTCTCTTCATGATCAAACAGTATTTCTGTCCTCTTCACCCTCTGTCTCTTCCCCTCCCCAACAATCCCTTTTATATTCATGATCCATTATGATGATCATTATTTCAGGTCTGGGCTTTACAAAAAGTAAGAACTTGTGTGTGGTAGACGAATCAAACAGGAAAATGTGGTACATGTACACAATGGAATATTATGCCTCTATCAGAAAGAATGACATTGCCCCATTCGTAAGGAAATGGAAGGACTTGGAAAAAATACTAAGTGAGCCAGACCCAAAGAAACATGGACTCTATGATCTCCCTATGAGGGAGGTTTAGGCTAGTCACAGCAGAGGATCACAAGAGCCTAATAGTTATGCCTCCATGAATGTATAAGATAATGCAAGTGAAATGAACTCCATGTTATGGAAATGAGTGTTATATCACTGTTGTAATTACTTTCAACATGACATGTGAAAGAAACCATAGCTTCTATTTTTGATGATCCTCTTGTATCCCCTTCTTGTGGTTGTACCTGAACTATCACTGTATCTTATCTGAGTACATGGAAATTGTATATACTGGTATTAGAACTAGGAAACTGAAAAGGAATACCAAAATAGGGAGACAAGGAATAAAAAGACAAATGACTACAAAAGCAAAACTTACAAAACTGTTTGGAGTAAACCAACTGAACACTTCATAGTGGAAGAGGGAAAGGGGGAGGGGGGAATGAGGGAGGAGGTAACAAACAGTACAAGAAATGTATCCAATGCCTAATGTATGAAACTGTAACCTCTCTGTACAACACTTTGACAATAAATAAGAAAAAAAAGTGTGTGGGGTGTGTGTGTGTGTGTGTGTGTGTGTGTGTGTGTGTGTGTGTGTGTGTGTAATTGGCTTATCTCATTCAATTTGATGATCTTTAGTTCCATTTGGAGAAATGGCATATTTTACTTGTCTTTTTGGTGGGCGTGCCTTTGTATAATTACTCGTCAGTTGTTTGGCACCTTAGCTCTTCTATACTATCTAGTTCTGGATAGTTAAGTTCCAGAACCCACTCCCTATGTCAACCATCATAAATCTCTTCCTGCTCTGATACAAGTGAACAGACTCCAGACTTGAGGCAAGAACCCTGAAAAATGTGTGGCAATTCTGGGTTGAGAGCCACCCTTTCATGCTGGTAGACCTCTGCATATTGAGAATTTGGGTAGCATTCAGGATAATGAAGGACACATTCATGATCTCGGATCATTGATGCTCAGGACTCTGCTATCTATTATTGCTCTAATCCATCATAGACTCAAAGAGAAAACTAACTTTTCTAAAATGTATTGCTAAAACCAAGCACTATATTCATGACCTGTTCCTCTCTTACTTGACTTAATATTAAGAAGATAGAACTCTCTTCAGATTTCGATGCAGTGTCAAATATAGCCTGTGAATTGTCCAAATACTTGAAATTCAGTTTCTAATAAATGCCCTCTACTACTTTTTCTAAAAGTGTTATATTTTTACTGTTACAAAGATATGGATTATTCATGTATAAAATTTCATTTCTCAGCCTTCAGAATATAGGGATTGCTCGGCCTTTCAAATACTGTGGTGTGGAACACATCTTCTCTGATATATTTTGATATGTACTCTAAGCAACTTACTGGACCACAGGAGGAGCAATAGGCACAGCCATAGGCCATATTAATGTTTGATATTACTTTTGGTACTGGGGTTTGAATCTAGGGCCTCTCAATACCTAAGCTGGTGCCCTACAATCTGAACCGTACTTCCATCCCAGTATTCTTGGTGATTATTTCTTAGATGGAGTCTCAAAACACTTTTCTACCCAAGCTGGCTTCAAACCTCAATCCTCTGCTCACAAGCCTCAAATTTGGTCATGCTACAACCAGAAAAGAAATATATTAGTGCAGAATATTGAAACCAACCTTCTTTATAATCCCACTAATAAACTCTTATGGTACTCTCTGTAACTTTGCCTTCCATTTGGCTAATACTGGGTGTCTTTTGACTTCTGACTTTCAAAAGGAAGGCCTTTAATAAGAACATATGCAAACTTCAAGAATACTCTGTTTTGAAAGTGAACAGATCCATCTCAAATCATCCTTTGTGGTTTATTTGCTGAGAAATATTCAGACAATTAGTTCACATCCAAAGGCATTATGTTTTGAACTTTGCTAGGGAGAGAGGGAGGCATGCAGACCTGAGGAATGTCCTATCATGAGAAGCACCCCCAAGATAGGTAGGTTTGCCCTCATTTCTGTTCCCCATCTTTTCACAGCCACCCTTGGCCTCCCTGGGCCTCGTACCAGTTTTTAGACTTACACTGAAGACAATCAAAATGGTTCATTGAAGGCACAGAGTTTCAAACTACATAGTTGAGCAAAACTTTAAACACACTGGTGGAGGGAATGAACTAGGGATATGCATATGCACCTTTTCGGATAACTTGACAGATAATTTGTTAGACATTAGTTAAGCAATTCTTTAATATTTCTCAATATATAAACTGAGATTATCAGGTGCAACTACTCAGGAATCCCAACTATTCAGGACTCAGAGATCAGGAGAAATACAGTTCAAGGATGCCTTTGTAAAAAAGCAAGATCCCCATCTCAACCAATAAACCAAGTCGAATCATACATGTTTGTGATCTCAGCTATGTGGGGTGCTGGACGCTATAGTTAGGAGGATCAAGGTCTGATGCTGGTCCCTTGTAAAAATGAGAGACTTCTACCTGAAAAATAACTACAACAAAAAAGGCTAGGGCATAACTCATGGAAGAGAGTTCCTGCCTAGCAAGTTTGTCTTGAGTTCAAACCCCAGTACTGCCCCAAACAAAACAAACAAAACTAAAAAATAACTCTGAGATTGCTTGTTAGGCAGGCAATGTACCACTTAATCCATAACCTCCAGCTCTGAGATTGCTTTATTTTTGTAATCATTCCTACTTATGTTTCAATCTGTTGATGTTTTAGTAATATTTTGTTTATGCCAACAAATACAAATCAGCAAATATTTTCTAAGACTCTAAAGCCTGCTCTGTGTGTGTGTGTGTGTGTGTGTGTGTGTGTGTGTATGTCCACGTTTATGGATTTGTGGGTGGGTATTGAGAGGAATATTAGAAAAAATACAAACTTGAGGAAAACTATGATGAGAAAGTGGAAAATTAGTATTTCTGTGGCAATGTGAAAATGGTCATGTGATCCATTCTTTCCTTCTATACTATATGTTGGATTTCAAGAAGCAATTTCTGAGTTCACTGTGTGGCCTCAGATGATGAACTCTGAATGTATGGAGATTTTACATGCATTCATTTAACTTCCTGATCTGATCTTAGCACCTGTCACAGAATAGGCACTGGATAAACATTTGCTGAGGCACGGGTGGCTGCTGGACACTGGCTAGATCCTGAGGATACGCTGTATAAAGCATGCTTCTTGTCTCAAGATGCTCACAGGCCACTAAAAGACACAAGTGTGGCCTTGAGTGAGGAAATGATTCCCCTTGAGTGAGGAAATGATTCCCCTTGAGTCTCCTTGTTTAGTCTCCCATCACCCCTAGGCTGGACTGGTTACACGATTACTTCAGACACTATGTCTTATCTTGTCTTCTGGGGCTCTCATAAACCTCTAGGGAGGTCCTTCTCTCTTATTGTACATCTCTTCTCATTCTCTGTTTCCCAGGATCCATATCTTCTCACTTTTCTCTGGATTTTTCATTTGGAAGATTCCTGAGAAAGGATACATGGTGTTGGGATGTTTCTGAGGCCATCACTTCTCATGGAACTTTTCATCTTCCTCATACTTATTGCTGAAATGGCAACTCAGGGCCTGATGCTTGGTGACGTCTTCTAAGAAGTTCTAGTTGTCCAAATTTTAGTTGATAAATCAGAGGGATCCTGGGCAATGTGTTTGCTGCGCGAGTGTGAGTTTCCGAAAATGTTAAGATTTATTTTTCACATGCTAGGAGAAAAGACACCATGACTTGTATGAATCAAGAAAACATGAGTGCTGTGGGGGAAGGGGGGACAGGAAGGAGAGAAAACACAATTGCCTGGTTTTCTCTTAAGAAACTTGTTACCCATAGGTGTCCCAGGGCTTCTACATGCTAGGCAAGGTCTATGCCACTGACCTGCACTTCGGCAGCATTAGGCATGTTAACCACAGAGCTAATGTGGTGTCTCCATGGAGGGTAGTTGGCTCACTTTTGATAGGAGAATCACTGATGATTAATGCACCTGACAACCTTTACAGGATCATCATGAGCTTGTAAGACTTTCATAACGTTGAATATAATTTTACAATTTACATCATAATCTTGAGTGCTATGACTGCTGGCTTAGTTAGAAATCAAATACTTTTTCAGTTAGGCAGATAAGGAGAATGGTTTGATTAAAAATGGAAGAGGTAGGCCAGGCACCAGTGGCTCACGCCTAGAGTCCTAGCTAACTGAGGAGGCTGAGATCTAAGAACCTGGTTTGAAGCCAGCCATGGCAGGTAAGTCTGAGACTCATATCTCCAATAAACATGTCAAAAAATGCTGGAAGTGGGGCTGTGGCCCAAGTGGTAGAGCACTAGCCTTGAGCACAAAGAGACTCAGGGACCTCACCCAGGCCCTAAATTCAAGCCTCAAGCCTGGCAAAACAAAACAAAACCCAGACATTTGAGTCTAAGGATTGCAACTCACAGATCACCCTGTCTAGGTGTTTGTCTGCAGGGTCACTATAGGCATTTCAAGCACAATCATGTTCCATTATTAAAGATGCCAGAGCATTACCAGAGGTTTATTATCCACATCCCATGCTCACTGAATGCCATTTGAACCACCTAGAAATTACAAGAGCAACAGAAATCTCACTCGGAGGAGCGGCTATCACTTGGTAGCACAGCTGATCAATCCACTCACCCCTGATGGTGGGGGTATCTTTCATTTCCTCTCAATTGCAACAGGTCAATCAGGCTGGTCTCTAATGTCCCAGCAAGGAAGAAATCACCACCTCCTAAAGCCACATCAGAATTGTCTATTGAATCTTTACTTTCATAGAACCCCCCTTCCTCTAACCTCCTTCCATCCTTGGCCTTTCAGTTGGAACACAGAGTTCTTTGTGCAGCATCCTCTACCACATAAATGTCCTTCAGTATTTGAAAGTGACTACTGTTTCTACTATCCCGTGACAACCCTCCCCTCTTTTTTTTTTTTTTTTTTTTTTGGACAGTCCTGTGGCTTGAACTCTGGGCCTGGGTGCTGTCCCTAAGTTCTGCAGCTCAAGGCTGGCACTCTACCGCTCTACCTCTTGTGGTTTTCTGTTGCTTAACTGGACATAAAAAGTCTCACAACCTTTCCTCCCTGGGCTGGCTTTGAACTGGGATCCTCAGATCTCAGCCTCCTGAGTAGCTAGAATTACTAGCATGAGGCACTGGTGCCCTTCTCTCGCCTCTCTTTTTTTTTTGGCCAGTCCTGGGCCTTGGACTCAGGGCCTGAGCATTGTCCCTGGCTTCTTCTCGCTCAAGGCTAGCACTCTGCCACGTGAGCCACAGCGCCGCTTCTGGCCATTTTTTCTGTATATGTGGTGCTGGGGAATCGAACCTAGGGCCTCGTGTATCCGAGGCAGGCACTCTTGCCACTAGGCTATATCCCCAGCCCTCTCGCCTCTCTTGAAAGCTGGCTGTGCTATGTGCACAGGTTTGCATATCATAGGAAAGCACTTGGCATGCTACAAAGTAAAGGTTTGTCCACTTTATAGATAAGGAGATGGAATGTTGCATTCAAATGATTACCCAGGGTGGCACTACCACATGACTTACTTCCTACTCCAAATTCAGGGTTTTTTTCCCCCCACCAACATTCCCTAACTTTTGTCCTGTCTTTCCCACTCTGATGTCTTTCCATCTACCTCTGTTTGTTTTCTGTGGTGGAGCATCAATGCTCATAATTTTTCATCTTTCATCCATCGTCAAACGGCTTTGCAAGTCTCTCTGTTCAACAGGTGGCATGTGCTGCTCCACTCTTGATGTTGGATTCAGTAGAATAAGGTGAAAATGTACTTGGTCCATCTCTGACCTCAGGCCTCAAGAAACCTGCATGTTTCCCCTCTGACCCTCAACCTAGGCGAGGTGACCTTTAGACTTGTATGGGGAAATTAGTTGTTTTAAATTATTGAGTTTGGGGGAACCCCTTAGGTGACATTTGCTAAGCTATGGATTTCTCCAGCTCTGGTAAAAGCAGACCTCCTATTCACAGATCAAAGGAAGCCATCTTCCCAACCAACATCCTGTGGGAAGACACTCCACTCCTGGTTTCCACGTTCTTCTCAATCCCGGCAGTCTCCGCGCGAGGACATCCGGGGCTATGAGATTCCTCCTTCCTTCCTCTTCATCTCTCAAGCAATGGTTCCCTGGTGGGGTTCGTCTGTCTCAGCCTGGGCCCTGTGCTCCTGGCCTCTCCCGTTCCTCTGTGGATTGCTTTGTCCTCTCGGTCTCCCCAGCCCCGCGTCCTTAGTCTCTCCCTGCCCCTCTGGGGGTGTCCTTTGTACCCTCTGACTCGTGCTTTGCTTCGGGGAGGGGGGGGCACATCTCTTCCAGTGACCTCAAGGCCCACTTAAAAGGCGTGTGCGCATGCGCACATTGAGCATGCACTTTACTGTAGGTAAAGGCCTGCGTGAAAATGGAGTGGCTGAACCCGAGTATCCACTGGCAGGGGGTGGGGTGGGGTTGGGGGTAGGGGCGCTTTTTACGTTCTTTCTGTTGTTGGAGCCTAGAATGTTGTTGGAGCCGGGGCCTAGAATATGCCAGACTAGCGTTCTACCTGTGGGCCACACTCCCCGCTTGAAGTGCTTGGAGTCTGGCTTGAGTTCACATTAACCCTAGTTAGATTTAGCCCAGACTGTGGCCTCAGGACTTTATTTTGCCCACTGGTGACATCCGTCTGAATCAGCAGCTCAGAGCTTTCTTCCCTACCACCTACCTAAGGAATCCCTTGAAGGCCAGCACTAAGGAGCATTCTTTATGTAAGCCACCAGAGGGCGGCATTGATGCAAGAACTGGTGCAAGGGTGGTTTAAATGTGAACTAAATCGGCTTTGGGTTCCACTGGGATTGGGTTGCAAAAGTTGGGAGGGAAGGATAGGAGAGGAAAGGAAATGGGGTTCATTTGGGAGCTGGAGGTGGGTAGTTGGCACATCGACAGGCAGAGAGAGGGAGAAGCAGCTTGGGTGGAAGGATGACACTCACGAGGGCCTTGGTGGACCTAGCCTCCAGCATCAGCGTGGACAGCCCTTCAGAATAGGGAGTGGGGGAAGCTAAGGGGAATTGGGTGACTAGTGGGTCGCACAAAGTGTGAAATGAGGCGGTTCTGAGACTCCTTGGAACAGCCCAGGAGGATGAGGAGCCATGGCAAGAGTGGACTGTGACAATAGGCTAATGTAAGCCTTACCATCCCATAGGGGCCTAGATGGAATAAAAAGGGAGGGAGGGAGGAACGAAAGCCAGTGGGTACAGGTATATTCTTGCCCTTCCCCTATCTTCTCTTCCTCTCCCTCCTGGTTACCAGGAGGGGGCCAGCTTTCCTCTTCCTAGTCCTTTTCCCATAATGTTTCTGTCTTGCCACGGGCCTAAGAGCAGTAGCGCCAGCTGACCTTGGACTGAAACTTCTGAAACTGTAAGCCCAAATAACTTTTATCCTCTTTTAAGTTGTTTTACTCAGGTATTCTGAGAAACATGGAGATCAAGGGGAATCTGTTTAGGGTGAGCGCATTTAGTAGGAATTGTGATGAGTTTAGGATTATGGTGCATATAAAAATGTAGAGGAGGGGCTGAGAATGTGGTTTAGTGGTAGAGTGCTGGCCTAGCATGCATGAAGCCCTGAGTTCAATTCCTCATTGCCACAGAAACAGAAAAGGCCGGAAGTGGTGCTGTGGCTCAAGAGGTAGAGTGCTAGCCATGAGCAAAAAGAAGCCACCGACAGTACTCAGGCCCTGAGTCCCAGGCCCCAGGACTGGCAAAAACAAAACAAATAAAAATGAAGAGGAGTCCAGAGGCTGTTGGAAATTGAGAGTGTGGTTGAAACACACATGATGTGCATGAAGAACTACTTGAAAACTTAGAAAGAGAAGCCAAGACACAAGAAGAGCACTGGGGATTCACTAGTTGGAAATAAGGGGATGAAGAGGCAATGAAATAACGTAGCCTGGAGGAAGGCACTCTCCCGAGTGCTGTGAGGATGGCATGAGGGTAATAGCAAACTTGAGAAAGATGGGTGAAGGGAAAGGCTTGCATAGAGGGAAATAATCACGGATGGACACAAACATTTTTGTTATGCTACTTAGAGTGTATTTATTTTGTAAAAACGATACATTAGGAGCCAGTGGGGATTGATATGGTACAATTATACAGTAGAATACTATACAACCATGAAACATAAATTAAATAATATGGAAAATGCTCATGAGATAAGTCATGAGAACACGTCAGAAAGCTGGGGATGTAGCTCAGTGGTAGAGGACTGGAAAAAAAGCCACAACAGTATTATAATTTTGGTTGAAAATTGTAAACATCTATGCTGATATCATTCACATATTGTGTAGCTTGTTCATTTAAAATATATAATTCAATGATTTTGGCATGTTAATTCATAGATATGTGTGACCATCACCAGTCAATTTTACCTCAAAGAGAAAATTCTCTTCAGTGATCACCTTCTGTGACCCTGTCCTATGCCCCATCCTCAAGTCCTAGGGCCCACTAGTCTTAGATTTCTCTGTACTATGTTTTTCTTTTGAATAGACTCACAGGGTTTTGTTTAATGTCATTACCAATGTAATCTTTTTAAGAGATGGTACTTTAAGAGATTTAATGATTAGTTAAGGGGGCTGTACCCTCTAGGGAGAGGTTAGTTCTCTCTCTCTCTCTCTCTCTCTCGCTCGCTCGCTCGCTCTCTCTCTCCCTTCCTCCCTCCCTCCCTCTCTCTCTCTCTCTATCTATCTATCTATCTATCAAGTCAGATGTGGACCTTGAACTCTGGGTCTAGGTGCTGTCCCTGAGCTCTACAGCTCTACCTCTTGAGCCATGGCGCCACTTCTAGTTTTTTGGTGGTTAATTAGAGATAAGAGTCTTATGCACTTTCCTGCCCAGGTTAGTTTTGAACCAGGATCCTCATATCTCAGCCTCCCGAGTAGCGAGGATTACAGGCCTGAGCCACCAGTACCTGGCAGGTTGGTACTATTACAAAGAGTTTGGTCCCTTGCTTCCATCTCTCACCTTCTTTCTTTCTGCCATATTAGGCTTGAGTCTGGATCTGGCTATGCCTGAATCTGATCTTCCCTTGGTATGTGCATCTGGAATCTTCCCAGATGTGTACATAAGTGTATATATGAGGTTAACTTGGAATGTAGTTCTACCACTTGCAGTTTGAAAAGGTCTTGATTTACCTTCCACACCTATGATTTGGTCATTCTGAGCTGAGTGCAGCAATTGCTTTAAAATGTGTTAGAGTACATGCATAAGTTGCAAAAGATGGAAGGGAAAGAAAGACGGTGGCTAGGAAAGGTTACTGCAGTAGGATGTGTAGAGCACGACAGGTGGTGGAGGAAGGCTAGCTCCAGACAGGGAGCACCAAGAAGCTGAACAGTAAATTTTTCAGAACAGAGATGAAGGAGAAGTGTTCAAGGTAAATAGATGAGCTAATCTTGGAAGGCTGGCATTCTCTTCACCCTGCCTGGAGGAGGAGAGAGACAGACACGTGGTGTGTGTGTTAGATAGGGAAGAGGAAGATAGCCATGTGCATGGCCTTGACCTCCACAGTAGTTTGTGGAACCCAGAGATACTGTCTCTTAAGGAAGTAGCTGAGGGTTATGGATGAGTGTGGCCAGGAAAATAGGCAGACAAATAAGACAACCATGACCTGGTGGCTCATGCCGGTAATCCCAGCTAGTGAGATCTGAGGAACAGAGTTCAAAGCTAGCCTAGGTAGGAAAGTCTAAGACTGCCAGGCTAGATTTATCTCCCCTGGTGTGGAGATGCTAAGCTTACTCTCTTATCTGTGCTCCCTTTCTCACCCTCTCTCCTGGCTGCCCGACCTGCAGGCAGGCCAGGGTGGAGTAGGGGAGTTAGGGTAGGCCTCAGGTGCACACAGCAAAACGAGATCCCCTTCCCTCCCTCCCTCCTAACTCACGAAGGAAGCCAGGCGCATGCGGAGTCTCAGAGAAAGCTTCAAGAGCAATCTGGTTTAATAAGGGGAGGGGCTAACAACTTATACCAGGAGAGATGACAAGGAAAGGGGTGATAGACCAGGAGCTGGCAATAGGCCAGCGATCTTGTCAGTCCAAGGGTGGCTCCCCAGGACCCCCCCCCCCATGGGCTAACATCACTCCCATAGTACCGCCCTCTTGGGTGGGGGGCTGGTCACAAAGCTACCCCTTCTGGTTCCCGACCCAGAGAAGTGTGGCTTGCTTCCACACTGCCCCAGGGCTGGGGGAAGGGCAGCATCTCCGGGTAGCTCTCCTTGCCCTTTCCCCCTCAAGGCCAAAGCTGAATCCCCAACATAAGACCCTTACCTCCAATTAACCAACCAAAAGCCAAGAAGTGGAGTGGTAGCTCAAGTGGTAGAGTGCTAGCCTTGAACAAAAAAGGGACAGCACTCAGCCCAAGATCATGCCTCAATACTGACCCTGTTACAGCTCTCTTACGGTCCCTTCTTCTGGCTTCTTTAGTCATTCCTGAGAACCACCAGCCTTTTTTCTTGGTGTGGGCCAGTTCTCTGAGCTAGGTTTTGAGCACCTTAAGCAGGAGGTATCAAACAAGGAGTCAGTCCACTGGTCCTCAGGGCACTCGACCCCTCAGAGCAAATGGTGTCCTCACCTGTACCCAGCAGGAGGCAGCAGAGATGCAGCTGCTCATCTGTGCACTTCAAGTCAGGCAGTGAATGTCCCTGAGTGCTGAGACACTGTTCCCGTTGGCCCCATGGAGACCTGAGCCAGGCTTGGAAATCTAAGATGAGACAAGACACTGGCTGCAAGGCACAGGCCTCATCCTGGTGTTTCAGCCTGGTTGGTGCAGCATTTAGACTCTTACAGGCAGCTGCTGGTGTCTGACCTCTAGCAGGTCTCCTGTGACTGCTTCCTTTTGTGAAAAATTGGTGGACTTGCTTCCTGGGGCTAGTTCTTCCCCAGGGAAGAACCCCTTTCTCAGGACCTTGCCAAGAGGAAATGGACAGCACCAAAGCAGGAGGAGCTGGATCTGTGGGACAGCACCCAGCCAAGCTGGGCCTGCTACCAGCCTCTCCTTTAATGGAGGTGCGAGGGGTCCTGCCAGACTCCCCCTCCTAGTGCTGTCTTGCTCCTCTTTGTGCCAGCTTCCTGGCTCCTAGTCACATACTACATCCAGATTCAGATGAGCCCAGCAAGCTGACAGCTGAGTAAAGCTGCTGGACTTGGGAACAGTCCCTGGTCAAGGTGAAGGGCACAGCTCATGCTGGCAGATATCACTGGCTGGCTGTGGGCACACCCTTCTCCTTCTTCCACACCCAGGCAGCACAGACTCTCATTCATCCCCTAGGTCATGGCCATGTGAAAGTCACACTCTGCACCTGGAGAAAAGAGAGGCTTTCTTCCTCCACAGGGACTCCAGTCAGCACCTGGGACCTTGCCCCTACCCTGAGTCCTGGAATTATAGAAGCTCACATGGCCCTCATACCCCTGTTCTGCTAGTGAGGAGCTCTGCCCTGAGGCCATCCACTTTGTGCCCAGGGAACTTTTTGTTGTTGTTTTGAGAAGAGCATCTCTGTGTTATCCCAGGTGGTCTCAGGCTCTTCAGTTTCAGTGATCCTCTCTCTCTGCCTCCTGAGAAGCTGGGATTAGAAGTGCACCACTGTGCCAGCTTTAATGACGGTTTTGTTTGTGGTTTTGCTGCTCATGCTAGAGCTTGAATTCAAAGTCTTTACACACTTCTTTGCTCAAGGCTGGTGCTTTACCACTTGAGCCACATTTCCATTTCTTTTTGGTCAATTGGAGATTAGAGACTCATAGTTTTTTGTTGCTTTTTTTTTTTTCCTGTCTGGGCTGGCTTCCAACTTTGATCTTCAGATTTCAGCCTCCTGAGAAGCTGGGATTATAGGCAGGTTTGAGCCACTGGTGCCTGGTTTGATGACACTTTTTTTGTTTGTTTGCCAGTTGTGGGGCTTGGGCTCTGGGCCTGGACATTGTCCTTGAAGTTCTTTTGCTCAAGGCTAGTGTTCTACTGCTTGAGCCACAGCACCACTCCTGGGTTTTTTTGAGTAGTTTATTGGAAATAAGAATTTCATGGGCTTTCTTGCCTGGGCTAGCTTCAAAGGGCAATATTCAGATCTCGGCCTTCTGAATAGCTAAGATTACAGGCATGAGCCACTGGTACCTGGTTTGACTTTATTTTTGACAGTACTAGGATTTGTGACACAGGTATTCTACCACTTGAGCTATGCCTTGAACTTTATTTTTCAGATAGTTTCTCACAACTTTGCCTGGGGCTAGCCTGGACCATGATCCTATCCATAACTACCTCTCACGTAACAAGGATTACAGAGGTATACCACCAAGCCCAGTTTATCTGCTAAGAAAGGGAATCTTGCTAACTTTTCACCTGGGCTGATCTCAAACTGATCCTGTTCATCTTTGCTCCCTGAATAGTTTGTATTGTAGGCATGAACTCTTGCTTCTGGCTTGATTTGGCTTTCTTAAGCTCCACGTTCATTTGTTGAACAGCTTGATTGGACATCTCACCATAGTTTCTTAGGAGCTGGGTACTTGTATGCCTCCAGCTCCATGTCTCAATCAAGTAGGTCACCAGCCCACTGGCCTGTTTCCTCTAGAAGGGGCCGATCAACAAGGCCTTAGCTTTGCAATTGTTAGGGCTGACCTGAAAACCAGAGTAACTAAATATAAGTTTTAGTGTTAAAATTATAACAGCTTCTAAACCCTGGTGATGACTCCATGCTAGAGGGCTGCACCCCACCCGTGAGACTAGTTTCTTATAGTTTGACATTTAAAAATGTAGGGAGCACTTGTTCCCCTCTGTACCTGGGTAACAACCATGGTAACAGAGAGTAAAAAAAAAAAAAAAAAAAAAAGATCATAGTCATAGACTATAGAAATAACCATAATAGTAGTAGAAATGCCATGGTAACTCTCGGGTTGGTATGACTTATGACTGAGTACTGGATTGTTTTAGCCCGTGCAAGCTTGCTTAGTGGTAATGTGAAAACATGCTCATAATTGTTAAAGTTGGTACTAGGTCATCCTGACTGCAGAATTCTGCTTCTGTAAATTTCTTGCTTAACCCATTTGTGACTTACTCTACCCCCTGCACTAACCCCCTGCATCAGTGCTACGTGACCACCTGTTGTCAATTCCTGCTATCAAGGCCAGTTCCCGATATCAAAGCCAAAATCTATTAACTGATAGGGTAGATAGCCAATAGAAATAGGACAAGACTTGCTTGCTAAATGCCATCCAATCAAGTATCTGCCAAGTTGGAAATACCCTGCCCCTGTTGTAATCACAATAAAAATCCTGCCTATTTGAGGGTCAGGACTCTCAATCCAGATCTGCTGCGTTGGTGACAGTTGGGAGTCCAAGCTTGAGCTTGCAATAAAGACTCTGGTGCGTTTGCATTGGTATCGGCTCCTTGGTGGTCTTTGGGGACCGGAAATCTAGGCATAACACAATCTTCTCCAGCTGCTAAACTCCAGGCTGTGGAGTTTGTACAGTCCATTGTACAGTCTTCTCACTGTACAGTCTTGTGTAAATGGCCCTTTCTGCCCATTTTTTGCATCCCTAAAATTGGGGTAATCATTGATACGTTCCTAAGGGCTAGTAAAGCATCTAGCAGGCCTGACGGAGTAGTTGCCAAGTGGGCCTTAGAGGTTCTCATATGGTCCTCATTGCCACAGATTTCTCTTCTTTTGATTTCAGGACCCAGGACCAGCTCTAGAGCCTTCTGTTCAGACATGCAGTATTAATGTCACTTGCTAATTAAAGGCCAGCTGAAGCAGTTAAACTCTTAGGTGGGGTTTCAGGCTCTTCTTTCCGCCCTCCTTCACCTATATACCCCTACAGGGAGTCCATGCCTCACATTTTATTCCCAGGCCATGCTTCCTGCCCATGTCCCCTTTGTACACTGAATTCTCTCTCTTGTCCATCAGTGTTGATTTAGGCCTAGCTTGCTTATTCTCATGCCCTGGTGAGGCTAGGCTTTTACAGTGAGGTTTGCCTCCTGTTGCCTGCTTTTCAGGTAACAAACCCAAGCTTGGGCTGAGAATGTGGCTTAGTGGTAGAGTGCTTGCCTAGCATGCACGAAGCCCTAGATTTGATTCCTCAGTACCACATAAACAGAAAAAGCCACAAGTGGTGCTGTGGCTTAAGTGGTAGGGTGCTATCCTTGCACAAAAGAAGCTCAAGGACAGTGCCCAGGCCCTGTGTTCAAGCCCCAGGACTACTGGCAAAAAAAAAAAAAAAAGAAAGGAGGGAAGGAAGGAAAGAAGGAAGGAAGGAAGGAAGGAAGGAAGAGAGAGAGAGAAAGAAAGAAAGAAAGAAAGAAAGAAAGAAAGAAAGAAAGAAAGAAAGAAAGAAAGAAAGAAAGAAAGAAAGAAAGAAAGAAGAAAGACAGACCAAAACTTGATGGATAGGGCTGGGAATATGGCCTAGTGGTAGAGTGCTCGTCTCGTATACATGAAGCCCTGGGTTCGATTCCTCAGCACCACATATATAGAAAAAGCCAGAAGTGGCGCTGTGGCTCAAGTGACAGAGTGCTAACCTTGAGCAAAAAGAAGCCAGGGACAGTACTCAGGCCCTGAGTTCAAGCCCCAGGACTGGCAAAAAAAAAAAAAAAAAAATCAAATCAAAGCTTGATGGTTGTCAAGAGGAGCTGCGACTTAAGTGCAGGTGTGACTGAAGAAAGAGAAAGAAAGAAAGAAAGAAAGGAAGGAAGGAAGGAAGGAAGGAAGGAAGGAAGGAAGGAAGGGAGGGAGGGAGAAAGAGAGAGAGAAAGAAAGAAAGAAAGAAAGAAAGAAAGAAAGAAAGAAAGAAAGAAAGAAAGAAAGAAAGAAAGAAAGAAAGGAAGAAAAAGAAAGAAAGACCAAAGCAAGAAGGTTCCCAAGAGGAGCTGCGACTTAAGTGCAGGTGTGACTGCTGCCCAAATCCATGCTCTTCCTTCTGTTGGCATAAATTTCTTATGAGCAGATGTCCTATGGAAGGTAAAAAGGTATGGACAGTTGGAGGACATGTCAACACCCCTTCCTCTGTGCAGAGGAGGGTGGCATGGTACTGAGTGGTAGAACACTTCTACAACTCCTTATGATCTACAATGAGTTAGGGTTGGTGTGTGTGTGTGTGTGTGTGTGTAGAGATAGAGAGAGAGAGAGAGAGAGAGAGAGATTTATTTTGTTTTGTGTCATTAGATAGCCTGAGATGACCTCGAACTTGTGGTCTTTCTGCTTTAGTCTCCCAAGACCTGGAATTCTGACTGTGCCATTGACACCCATCTTAGAGTGCCAGCTGCAAGGGGAGCAGGAGAGGAAGGGTTGATATGGTCACAGCTGGCCAGTGTTGTCACAGACCCGCAGGGTGCCCTTGAACTGTCTCTTTTATCTTCTCCCAGTTTGGGGGCGGGGGGGGGGGTGGTGGTGTGTGTGTGCCCTGTGGCATTTTGCTCAAGTTCTGGCTGACACCAGCCCAGCGCCAGTGTGTGGGACCCTTCATCTCTCACATCTACAAGAAGCCTACCTCTGACAGTAACCCCATGGGCCACAAGAATTACTCTGATGTTCTCCCTCATACCTATCCCTAAGCAGAATGCAGAGTTCAACAGATGTTGGATAAGTGAATAAGTGAGTGTTACTCATTCATTATGGCTATTTTTAGCTTTAAACTTCAAAAGAACTAAAACTAGGCAATCTTATTTTCTTTCCAGAAAGACAAATTATGTCATTTATACACATTTCCCAAAGGGCCCATGTGACCCTGTCACTGCATTTTAAAGGTGATTCACCTTGTGCTGGTTACATTACATTGTATTACTGATGGTGGAGGGTTGTGACTGAGACTTCATTCTGGCCAACAGGACTGCTTGCGCGTGCTTTCAGCCACATTGGGCTGCTGAACATGAAACGAGAAGCTGGCTGTGTTTCAACTGTTCCTATCAGGAAATTGAAGCCATTGATATGCTTGCTGACTGACAAAGCAGGCCAAGGAAATACAGCAGGTGCAGAATTGCAGCCTGAAATTCCTACCTCCGTAGAGATGATGGAGAAGTTCAGGCTCAAATGATCCACCCAACACAGAAGTTGAATTTAATCTCTAACCATCAGACAACAGGAAAGTCAGCTTAGCCAACATTCTGAAATACTTCCATTTGCAGTTTTCCCCTACAGCTGGCATTCAGAATTCTCTCTTTTTCTCAGGCTGTGAGGAAGTGGCTTCTCTCAGGGGGAGAGTAGAGGACAGAGCTGCAGAACAGCAGCCTGGACTTGCAGCCTGGTTCCCAGAACTTGGACTTTGACCCTAAGTCTTGCCTCTGCTGCAGGCTGTTTGGTCAGAGCAAGCTACCTAATTAGCCCTTCAGAGACTTCACATTCTCCACCACGGGAGACTTGACTGAGATGTCTGCCCAAGTCCAGCACAGGCCAGGCTTATTATTCCACCTGCTTTGCTCTAATCAAGGAACCACATATTAGCATTTTCTATATTGCAAAACTAAATTATAAATGGGTATGGTTGGCTCATGCCTATCATCCCAGCTACTTGAGAGGCAAGGACAGGATCAAGGTTCAAGGCCAGCCTGTCATTCCAGCTATGTAGGAGGAATGGGTAAGAGAACTGCAGTCTAAGGCCAGCCTCAAAGTATAAAAAAAATTACAAAAACAGAGGTCTGGAAGTATGGTATTTAAGCTCATACCAACACTACCAAAAAATAACAAACCAAATCACATTCATCTTCAACCTTTTCAATTTTCATAGGCACATCAACTCTAGCTTTTCCAGGTCTCCTTGTTATGGTGTATGTTTCAGTCCTTCATCCAACTGTCAGTTCTCTCTAAAATATCCAAAACCTTCTGAAAGAACACACATAAGATGATTATTCATGCTACACATATAGTATTCTTTTGGATAAAACAGAAAGATACAAAATCCACAAACCTTAATTTCCTTTAATACAAGTATCATATTCATATATCTATCATATCATAGCAAGACCCATAAATGAAACAATTGTCTTTTCACATTACCAACAAATCTCGTAGTTTTAAGTTTCATTCCCTTTGCATTAATCTAATCACTTCCAGGCTCTGTGTAATTTCCCGAGGGTACTGTGGCTCACAGCAGTTGAATCTCATGGAAAAGGCGTGGGATAACCAGCATGGCTAGTTATGGAGGCCAACAAAGGATGAGAAGGCTTGAGGCTAGGAGACTGGCATTTTCAAGGGGTGTGTGTTCAGAGCCTCTTCTCCAAGTGCAGTCCTAACTTTTGGGCAGATGCCGGACTTTGGTGGAGAGCTTCATCCAAGAACATTATGATCTCAGTCCTTACTGGCTTTATTCCAGTTCCCTGACAGCTTGGAGCCTCCCAGGCAGAGCACTGGAGAGCACCATGTACCTCCCAACACCCTGACCTTTTCCAGTTCACAGGCCTGTGATGGAGGAGGAAAAAGAGCAGGAACTGGGCCTTAGGCCAGCATGGTTTCTGTGCAGTATGTCCCACCCTAGATCTGGAGTAAACTACTCAGAAGCTCCATGTCCTCATCTGTGACATGGAGGTTCTGAGCAGTTACAGCTCAGATGTGACATCCATTTTGGCTGGAATGCTCTGGAAGATGTTCCTGAGGCCTCAGTATGGCCTCAGCACCCCACCCTCCAACCTGGGGCCTTCCCTGCTTGAAGCAATGACAGGCACGCAGCCCCACAACCCAGGCAGAGGAATGAAATCAACTGGAGTGTATGATGTCTGCTTTATTTAGTCAGTCTTTATTTAAATGTGTGCTTTGAAATGACCTATTAAATATTTTTAGAATTCAATTCTCACAATATTTACAGTGACCTTTGTGCAAATAAATTTAGACTGAGAATTTCCTGCTCCCTTTTTCAAGTTAATAGTGTACAAACATCACAACAAAACCCCCAGCTACTTCACTTCATTTTACTGTGTCTGAGACTCTGATTTTCTGATTGACAGATATAGGAGCTAGGATAAGGGGATGCTAGGAAGAGTTAATTCATGCTGAGAGGAAGTAAAGTGTTTTCTTTATTACAAAAAAATTAGAATAAGGCCTTCATTTCCAATTGAAAACATGTATTTCATCTTATGGAATCCTGTGAAGTCACTGAATCCATTTCCAGTGGGCATTTCACTTTGGTTTTTAGTGTTTACATTCATCTCTTTTTATCAAGTAGGTAGACTATAGGAAATGTCATGAAGATAATCTGACTTTAGCACTGAAGAATGCAGGTCAGCAGGGGCTGAAGCTGATCCTCCCTTGCTGGCTCCAGCCAAAGCTATGATGAGGAGGTGAGTCACATCCCCCTAACCTTCTGCTGTAGGCTCCATGCTGGACCCAGATGTCACATACCTGTGCCCCAGCCGAGAGAGACACCCTACCAGGGAATTCTTCAGGCACAGAATCTACAAAGGGCAGGGATCCTGGGGAACATGTTTCTCTCTGGGTAGAGAATGACTGAGGAAAAGGAACACAGTACCAAAGTATAGTAAAAACTGAGGCAACATAGGTGACAACTCATGATTTAGAAATAATTATTAAAAACGAAACAAAAAAACAGATTTGCAATCATACCTTTAAGGTCTTGTAAATATTTTTTTTTTTGCCTGAAAATAAGCCATGGCCTTTCACAAATTGATTTTGGTTCCCATGTAGATTAAAGCTACACAAATTAATTCCTTAATTATCAAGTATGCAAGAGTGTATTTGGAATGGACCAATTTTTAATTTTTAAAAACCTTTTACTGACTATTTTGATGAACAGCTATAGAATGAAAGCTAATTGAGAACTTTTTCATGTACAAATCATTGCCCCTTCAAGGGCCATGTCACCATATTGGTAGAAATCCCCTAGTGCAGCTGCCTGGGCCCATCTGGACCTGCTGCCATCCAATGCAATGATTCCTACTCCTAAAACACATGATCATCACTACGCAATCATGAGAGATTATGACAATTATCTAGAAGTTGATGTAGAACACAGCGAATTCTCAAACCACCTGCTTAGTTCTCTTATGAGCAGGTTATTCTCCATGTTCCTCTAGGGCCCTGTGGCCATGTCAACCCATTCTTGTCCTGCCTGGGTGGGATGGAATGTGGGCTGGTGAGCAGACAGTGAGCTAGGAGGTGGACTCAGGAAATTAGGAATGACTAATTACAGTCAGAGGGTATCAAGTAGGGAGCAAAAGGATACTCAGGATAGTCAATGCCTTAAGAAACCTGTCTGTGGAAATGCAGATGGGCATAACTTCCCCACCTCCTGGCTCCACAATCCAGGCCTCAGGATGCAGAGGAGCCACCACCACTACCCTTTGGTGGCTCCTAGTAGCCCAGGCTTCAGCTCCATGATGCTAAAGTTGCTTTTGTCAAATGCCTAATATAATAGCTCTGATTTCACATAAATAATCACTTGATTAAAATGAATATATTATTCTAGATTATTATTTTTTCATTCAAATGTTTATCCCATCTATCCCAAACAATTAATTGAGAAAAACCAGGCACCTCCCAAGCCTTCCCAAGAACAATGACTTTCTGAAATGATATTATACAAACAGGGTGAGGGAGACAAATGGCGTGGCAAGGCAATAGCAGGGGCTTCATGGGGCTGCTTTCTTCAAGTCACGAATCTGTTTAATCAAGTAGTTCTTCTCGTCTGTGAACTGCTCATCGTCCGTCCTTTCTTTTTGGAAGCTGCTCAGAAACTCAATGAGTTTGGGTTGATTTTTCAGCAGAATCTCCACAATTGGCTGTGTTTTGTGAGGACTAGCCACAAATACCTGCAACAAGAGGAAAGAAACTCCTAGCATAAGACCACACACAGGGACCTCGGGTCTCCTACCGATCCATGCATACTTGAGTTACAAATGCTCAGAAAGCCCTGACAGATTCCTCCCTAAAGATCACCACCTCACCTACACACCTCCTTGATAGCATGCCAGGAGCACAGCAGAGTAATCTGTGAGCATCTTTGGCTTTTACTTTGTTTTTGTTTTAAATAATTGTTTTTAACTATAAAATTGTTTAGACAGAAAATAACAGATACCAATATACTCACCTCACAGATGAATGGATTTTGCTGTTTTGCCTCTCTTCTTTGAAACCCTTGCTCTCTCCCTCTCTGGCCCTACTCCCAGTTGCCAGCTATCATCTCCATGCAGGTTTGGAACAGTGAGTCATAGGGTAGATAGTGT
The DNA here is from genome assembly GCF_023159225.1 of Perognathus longimembris pacificus. Taxonomy (NCBI): domain Eukaryota; kingdom Metazoa; phylum Chordata; class Mammalia; order Rodentia; family Heteromyidae; genus Perognathus; species Perognathus longimembris. The sequence goes on from NC_063163.1 coordinate 44,316,036, forward strand.
GTGAGAGAGTCCATGAGTCATGGAGAATATTTAGTTGTTGCCTTGAACTCATGGCCTGGATGCTATGCTTGAGTGTGTGTGTGTGTGCGTGTGTGCAAGTCTAATGCTCTACCACTTTGAGCCACAGTGCCACTTCCGGTTTTCTGGTGGTTAATTGGAGATAAGAGTCTCATGGACATTCCTACCCAGCCTGGCTTCGAACCGTGATCCTCAGATCTCAGCCTTCTGAATAGCTAGGATTACAGGTGTGAGCCACTGGCACTGGGCCACATATGTGGCAGAATAGAAAATATTCCAGGATCATGAAATTGCACCAATGGTAGTCCCACTATGAGCATAGACAGGGCTGTGGGAACACAGCTGCAGGGAGTGTGGGGTACTCAGAAAATGCACCCCAGATTCTCAAGCTTTAGTTTAAAGCACATGGGGCTTACCTGCTTCCAGGCTCCACCTCTCCAACTTACTAGTGGTAAATCCTTTCACCTTCTGAGCTCAAGTTTCACTATTCAGAAATAAGAGGAAGTCTATTTCACTGGCTGAGGATGTGCTGTAGGATGCCATGTCTTAGTGTCACATTCCACAGTCTCCTAAGGCCTGAAGTATGCAGACATGTAGCACTAAGGTGAAGCAACTGACCTTGATTTAGGGCCTTTTACAACCCCAGCATAGGTGACAGTCAACTGTGTACCAGGGCCTTGTGCTGCCTGTTTAGAGGCCTCACTCACTGACCTTAGGAAATCACTTTCATGCACATCCGCCCTGAGTTATAGTAACTGTCACCCTTGTTAATAGGGAAATCCTGGGGAACCAGAGGTTTATTTTTATTTTTTATTTTGCCAGTCCTGGGGCTTAGACTCAGGGCCTGAACACTGTGCCTTGCTTCTTTATGCTCAAGGCTAGCACTCTGCCACTTAAGGCACAACACCACTTCTGGCCATTTTCTATATATGTGGTGCTGGGGATTCAAACCCAGGGCTTCATGTATATGAGACAAGCACTCTTGCCACTAGGCCATATTCCCAGCCACAACCAGAGGTTTATGCCTGTCATCTTACTCAGGAGGCTGAGACCTGAGGATCAATATCTGAAGCCAGTCCAACCAGTAAAGTCTGTGAGATTCTGGCCCATCAGAAAGCCAGAAGTGGAGCAGTGGTTCAAGTGATAGAGCACTATCCTTGAGTAAATAAAGCTAAGGGATGGCACCCTGGCCGAATTCACGACCCCTCTCACCCCCTACCCCCACTCCTCAGGAAACCATAGCATAGTGAAGTCAAGAAACTTGACTGAATAGCATTATGGTTGAAGTATGCAATCTGGGGCATACTTCATGGGTCCAAACCCCAGCATGACTGCCCATTAGCTGTACAACCCTCTAAAATCTCTTTCCCTCTCTGTACCTCAGTTTCTTCATCTGGAATATGGGATTAAGATACCACCAGCTAACTATGAGGCTTCATGAGAGCACTACATGCATTCTCATATTTGCATTATTATAGTGCCAGACACGGAGCTGGCAGCTTGTGGACACCTGCCGTAGGAGCTGGTGTCCTTGCTGGGCTCCCAGAGCTAATGAGGCCTGAAACTGGGACCATACCCAGGATGCTTGTTTGCATTTGTGAACTCTGAGAAAACATGTCATTTGCCGAGTATAGGCTCTGTGGCTCACACCTTTCATCTTAGCTACCTAGGAGGTTGAGATCTCAGGATTGCCTGCTGGGACAGAAAAGTCTATTAGACTCTTATCTCCAAGTAATCAGCAAAAAGCCTGATGTGGAGGTATGGCTCAAGTGGTAGACTAGCAGCTTTGAGCAGAAAAAGCCAAGTGAGAGATTAGGACTCTGAGCTCATGCCCCGGTATTGACATAAAAAAAATAAAAACCAAGACAACAAAAAAAATAGGACACCTGCCAAATGAACTACTGAATCCAAACCTCTCAGGCTGATTTTTTTAAATTAATGTATTTCTAACCAGTTTTTTTTCTGACATGAATACTGTCTATTAATTCTTGATGTTTCTGTTTTTCCCCTCAAAGGCCTTGGGACTTTCACTCAGTAAATGCTGAGGAGTACTGAGTACTCCCTAGGAAGGCTGTGTGTCTCTGTGGTTATTAGTGGCTCACAATAGAACAATCTCTGGAAGCCCTCCATGCTTATTTATGCTAAACCCAGCCCAAAGCCTGGCCAAGTGACCTATGGCAGGGAAGGAAAGGAAACTCAAAGATTTCTGACTAGTAGGTCTAGAACTATGAAATGATAAAAAGGATCTGACTTTTCACCTTCTGAACTATAAAACACCTGATTCCTCTTAAACAACCTTTGGGACAAGTAAGTCACAAGGGAAATTAGAAAGCACTTTGAGACAAATGAAAACAAAAACACAACATGGAACTGAAGAGGTGCACCAAAAACAGAGCTAGCAGGGAAAGCTTAAAGCTGTAAGTGCACAGATCTAAAAGGTAGCTTTACATCTCAATGGAATGGGAAAAAGGAAGAAGGAAAACTGTGTGTGTGAGAGAAAGAGAAGGGAATAGAAAGATTAGAGCAGAGATAAACAAACTAGAGGAGAAAAAAACTACAGAATCAGTGAAATGAAACCACAAGTTGATTTAAAAAAAAAAGATTAACAAAATTGACAAATCCTTTTTCTTTTATTTTCTTTTTTGGAGTACTGGGGCTTGAACTCAGATCTTCTCTTTGCTAAGCTGGGTGCTCTACCATTCGAGACACACCATCATCAGTTCAACAAGCCTCTAGCTAGATTGATAAAAATGAAAGAAGATTCCTATTACTAAAAGCAGAGAATGAGGGACGAGGTACCAAACAGTACAAGAAATGTATCCAATGCCTAATGTATGAAACTATAACCTCTCTGTAATTCAGTTTGATAATAAAAAATATATATAAATAAATAAAAGCAGAACTGAAGAATCTCATAGAAACAAAAAAGGATTATGAGAGAATACAATGAACAACTGTATGCCATCATATTAGATAACCTGATGGAATGGCCAAACTTCTCAAGAAGAAATAGAAAATCTGAAGAGACCTATAAGAAGTGACCAAATCAGTAATCAGAAACTCCTAACTCAGAAAACCCAGGGCCAAGATGACTTTCATCAGTAAATTTCTATTGAACATTTAAAGAAAAATTAACACTAATATTTCTTGAATTTATTCTCAAAGAAGGAACATGTGCTAGCTTATTCTATGGGAAGGGCAGCTGTACCCTGATAATTAAGTCAGACAAGAGAAAACTACAGTATCATATCCTTTATGAGTAGAAGTGCAAAGCCCAGTGTCTTTAACTCCCTCTTCCTGCACATGGGAAGCAGGAAATGTTTCTCTCTCTCTCTCATTTTTCCATACTTTAATCCTGCCATGCTAAAATGAATCCTTGCTAGAACTTCAAATGCAAAATTATTAGTAAAATTTTAGTTAACCAAGTCAGTTGCATATGAGAAGATTATATTCTGTGACCAGGTGGGGTTTACTTCAGAAACATAAGGGTAGCGACATAAAAAAATCAGTGTAACATCATAAGTACTGGTGTTATGTTCATCAAAATATATGTTCAAATTCTAACCTTTTCAGTACCCCTTATGGAAATAGGAAGTTTACAGATGTAGCCAAGTTGAGGTCAAACTGACTTAGGGAGCCCCAATCCAACCACTGGTATATACACATGATCAGGAACTTTGTGCACAGGGCTGTAAAGAGGAGAATATCACAAGAAGAGGGAGGTGGAGAGCTGAGTGATGTATCTACAAGCCAAGGAATGCTGGCAACGTTCAGAAGCTAAGAAAGAGCAAGGAGATTCTCCCTTAGCCTCTTACACAAACCAACCCTGCTACACCTTAGCCTTGGCATTCTGGCCTCAGAAGTGTGAGAGATTAAATTTCCATTGAGGTAAGCGACTGAGTCTGTGGTGCTCCTTTATGGCTACCTAGGAAACTAATAAAGTCAATTAATTGAATACAGCAAAAAATTCATCTCAATGAATTCAGTGTTTACTTGGCAAAATTCAACATCCTTTCATGATAAAAGCATAAACCCTGGACACTTGGAAATCCAGATGCAAAAAAGAAAGTTGGGAGAAGGGAACTTAAGGGAGAATGATGGAGGATGTGAGTCTGATCAAGGTATACCATGTGTATGTATGTATGTCTGTGTGCGCATGCGTGTGTGTTTATATACACGTGTGTGTGTGTGTATATATATATGGACATGTCAAAATGAAACCCCCCTGTATAAGTATTTGATGCTAATAAAAAATGTAGGAGGGTTGGGATGTAGCTCAGTGGCAAAGTGCTTGCCTAGCAAGTGCAATATCCTGGGTTTGGTCCCCAGGACCAAAAAACAAGACACACACACACACACACACACACACACAAAAAAAAAAAAAAAAAAAAACTTGAAAAAAAGTGGGAAAAGGAGAAATAAATGAAGCTGTGACTTTACCTTATTAAGTATTAAAGATCAAAAAATAAATATAACAGCTAGTATACTTTTAGAGAAAAATATTAGAGTATATGTTTATAAACTTGGACCTTTTAATGACACCTTAGATAAAACACCAAAGGCACAAGCAACAAAAGCTAACAGATTGAACATCACCATTTAAAACTTTTGTGAATCAGAGGATACTAGAATAAGAAAACCCACAGTATGAGAGAAAATATTTCCCCATTACACATGTGATCAGTGTCTTTTATTTAGAACATACAAAGAAATATGTCAGCTCAACAACAGAAAGACTAACCACCTACCCAAAGGGCAGAGGACTTGATAAACATTCTCCAAAGAGGATACACAATGGCCAGTGAGCATGGACTAAGGCTCCAGATCATTAGTCATTAGGGAAATGCAAATCAAAACTATATTAGGATAGTTACACTTAAAAAAAAAAACAACAAACTTGATAACAAGGATGAGGATGAGAAAAATCTGAACCCTCTACTTTATAGGTATGAATGTACAATAGTGTACCCCGGTACAAAAGTCTAGCATTCCCTTAATTATAATATGTTTGAATAATTCTATTCCTAAAAAAATGAAAATATTTGTTCTAATAACAACCCTGTGCTCTAATGTTAAAAGTAGGACTATTTATACCAACACAAAGTGTTATCACCCTAAGTACTCATCAACTGATGACTGGAGTTCTATGTTAGGGAATATAACTAAAAGGGATGATATACAAAGTTATCCAAAATAGGCAGATCCAAAGAGACAGGAAGTAGACTGTGGCTGCCAGAGGCTGGGGCTAAGGGAAAATGGGGAGGGATTGCCTTGTGAGTACAGGCTTTCCTTTTGGGGTGATATTCTGGCACTATACAGTAGAGATGGTTACATGGTGTTGTAAATATGCTAAATGTCACCAAATTTTGCAATTTAAGATGTACAATTAATAATATAGTAAATTTTCTTATGTAACCTTTACTGCAGTAAACTAAAATTATTACTTGCTAAGAAAAGAGCATTCAGACTTGTTTATAGTGCTACCCCAAATGCCTGGTGTTTACATAACACCTATTAGTATGTTAGGAAATCACACACAGGGCCAAGCAGCCTCTCTGGTTAGCATTTGTTTACAAGAGAGTTGCTGTGAAGTTCTGGCTAAAAATTGCCTGGCATTTTGTGGTTACTACATAAATAATTCACAACAGCATTTCTAAAAAAGAAAAAAAAAGATGAACTTTATTGGACAAACTAGGTCTCTGTTTCCAAAATGTGGAGTTTTAGACTAGCCTCATTAGATTAACTCTACTTAAGCCTATACCCTGGAATATCAACCTCAGAAAATTGCTGTTTGTTCTCAAGAATATTCTATTCTTCTGTTTCTATGGCTCTTGAACTCTGGTCCTCTGAAGGTGAAGGTGACTGCTCACTGGAGCCAGCTGTGCCCAGGTGCAGGGTGCTTGCCTGTGGGTAGTGGGCTGCTAGGGGCCCACGGGAACACACTTTTGCTTAGCTGTGGGAACTGGATCTCTTGACTATTAGGTCCAGAACAGATTCTTTATGCTATGCTGTCCTCAGTTATTCAGAAAAGTCTGTTTGCAAAGCCCCAAACAAGGTAAACTAATAGAACTGCCTGTGAGTCCTTTCTAAATTGTGGCCTTATTGCCTGTATCCCTCCATTTATATAACATGCCTCAGAAATGTGATTTATGGAGCTCTCAAGCATGAGAGAAAGGCTCCAACTCATTCCCCAACTCTGGCAACTCTCTCTCTCTCTTTTTTTTTTTTTTTGACAGTCTTGGGCCTTGGACTCAGGGCCTGACCACTGTCCCTGGCTTCTTTTTGCTCAAGGCTAGCACTCTGCCACTTGAGTCACAGCGCCACTTCTGGCCATTTTCTGTATATGTGGTGCTGGGGAATCAAACCCAGGGCTTCAAGTATACGAGGCAAGTGCTCTTGCCACTAGGCCATATCCCCAGCCCTCTGGCAACTCTTAATCTATTTTCTACCCCTAGAATTCTGCCTAGTCTAGAGATTTCATGCTGATTGAAATCTTACATGTGGTCTCTGGCTTCTTAGCATGATGTCTTTAAGCTCAGCCATGCTGCAACATGTACTAGTATTTCATCTTTTTCATTGCCAAAACTTCATTGAGTTTTGAGAGAATTAAAGATGACCCTTGCAAGTAGCTGGGATTATAAGCATACACCATCGCAGTGGTTTAGGACTGATCCTGCACCACATATTTTTTTAGCTGAATTGTTAGGCTGGCTTTTGTATTTTGAAGAAATGGAACTTTCATGCTAAAGGCTTTTGTGGCAATGGCTGGGATCTGAGAAACAGCCGTGTACTCAGGACCATTCCTAGCATTGGCCATGCCTGAGTTCTAGCAGCTCTGAGTGTGAGACCCATTCCACAGGCGACCCCCTACAGGGTTTGATAGAAAGAGACAACATGATTCTTGGCAACTTAGAGAGGGTATTAGGGCAAAGAGTGGGGACACATCAGACACAGGTCTCATGACCAGTATTTAGAACTAGATTTTAGATTTTTACTGCTGTTTTTACAAGTGAGGAAATGGCTTTAGATGGCTATGTTCAGAGCTGCTATTAGCAACTGAGGAAGAATAACATGGGTCTCCTGAATTTTATTCTTTTTTTTTTTTTTTTTTTGCCAGTTCTGGGGCTTGAACTCAGGGCCTGAGCACTGTCCCTGGCTTCTTTTTGCTGAAGGCTAGCATTCTATCTAACTTGAGCCACAGCACCACTTCTGGCTTTTTCTATATTTGTGGTGCTGACAAATCGAACCCAGGGCCTCATGTGTACAAGGCAAGAACTCTACCAGTAGGCCATATTCCCAGCCTGGGTCTCTATTTCTGTGGAAGGCTTTTGCATTACACCCTACCCTGCTGCTAGTGCTACAGAGCACATAAGACATGGCATCTTACTGGAATTCCTTACTTTATTGGCAAGTTAATGAAAACGAGCCATTAACAAATAACCCAGCCAACACAGTACTGTCTTTGTACTGTGTCCCACATTTTCAGCACCTTTATAGAAGGTACTTTGGGAGAAAAACTATTAATAAAGAACTGTGAAAATTTTAGGGCTCAGCTGTTACATTTTTTTAATTGCAAAATATTATTTTTGGAATGTAGACAACTGAGTTCCTACTTCAGTGGAAGGAACATTGTTGGGGTACAGGGTAGGACCAGTTTACACACACATTCAAGGAAATCAGGGATCCACTATTTTTAAATGCTCCTGCTCTGTCCAGTGATTAAGGGATCCAAATTCGGATCTGAAAATGGAAGTAGGTTATTTCTATCTTACCACCCACTGAATCTTTCCATAACACTGCAGTTTTGCACAGTATTATATAAAGCTTGGTCTCAACTCCGACAACAGTGGCCACTTCTATGGGGATTGAATGACATGGCCCACAGCCTTCCTTCTACAGTCCCTTCATTAGAAAGGTGTTGAGGCTGAGCACTGGTGGCTCATGCCTGTCATCCTAGCTACTCAGGAGGCTGAGATCTGAGGATTGCAGTTCAAAGCCAACCCGAGCAAGAAAGTCTATGAGACTCTTATCTTGAGATAACCACCAGAAAACCAGAAGTGGTGCTGTGGCTGAAAGTGGTAGAATACTAGCCTTGATTGAGCAAAAGAGCTCATATATAGCAGCTAGGCCCTGAGTTCAAGCCCCACAACTGAACAAACAAAAAAGGTGTTAAGGGCTAGTTGCTGAAGGCTCAAACCTGTAATTCTAGCTACTCAGGAGGCTAATTCTGAGAGACACAGTTCAAATCCAGCTTGGGCAGAAGAGTGTGAGACTCATCTCCAATTAACCAACCAAGAGCGAGAAATGAAGGTGTGGCTCAAGTGGTAGAGTACCAGTCTTTAGTAATGTCCCAAGCCTGCACTCAGGACCCAGACTCTACCTCAATCTTTGGTGGTTCCAGCAACTTTGAGGAGATGGTGACACATATTGTCTCAGTGGGAAATACAGGGGTTTTCTCTTAGAAGCAAAAGAAGCTCTGAGCTCAGTATAGGACACAGATCAGCTTTATTGATGTCTCCATCTGGCTGCTCTGGTGACCTCTGGAGACCTTTACCCACGGACACAAGCCTCCTTTATTCAGTGATTTTTAATTTGAAAACCATCATTTAATTTTGGAATTAGGTATTAGGGGACAGGCTCCTTGAGGTCAGGTCACTGTGCCTATGAAATTTCTCTGAATTTATAATTCATATGTAATGGTAAGAAGCAGACTAACCTAATGGCAGCACTTAAGTAGTGAATTTATGTAATTAAACTAGTGCAAGAACCTAGTCAGAAAATAAATATTTAAAAAGAGAAAATATTTAGAGATCTGAATTAGTTATCAAACATTTGTAAAATCATAAATAAAGCATTCATTGCAGTACTTCTAAAATTTCATTGAAGTCATCTATATCACAAAGATCACCTATTTATTTCCCACTCCTGCCTAAGGGAAAGGACAAAGCAGGGAGCTTGTCATTTGAAACTGAAGGAAGGAAATGCCCCCAACATTCCTTCTATAGCTTGTACTTTACCTTAAAGACGTGAAAAGCTTCAAACTGGATATTGGGGCTTTTGTCCCGAAGGAGGTTCATCATGAGTTTCAGGTTCTCTGGCTTGCTGATGTATTTGGTCATAATGGCAAAGTTGTGACGATCCAGGATCAGTTCACCTAGCAGCTACAAGAAAACTCAAGGTCAGAGCTATGATCATAGTCAATTTTATTACTCAAATATACCTCCCTTTTTTTCTCACTCAGCTATAACAAACAAATGTAACAACCGTATCATAAAAATAAAAAAGCTGAGGGAGAGTGCTTAGGTACCTATTTAAAGAACTGGCAGGCTGGGAATATGGCCTAGTAGCAAGAGCGCTTGCCTCCTATACATGAATCCCTGGGTTCAATTCCCCAGCACCACATATACGGAAAATGGCCAGAAGTGGCGCTGTGGTTCAAGTGGCAGAGTGCTAACCTTGAGCAAAAAGCAGCCAGGGACAGTGCTCAAGCCCTGAGTCTAAGCCCGAGGACTGGATAAAAAATACAAAAAAAGAAAAAAAGAACAGGTATAAGCCAGGGTTGCAGTATGTACCTATGGCCCCAGTTACTGGGCAGACTAAGGCAGGAGGATCACTAGAGCCCATGAATTTCAGGCCAGCCTGGGCAACACAGCAAGAAAAAAATCCAAACACCAGAAACAAAACAAAAAAAAAAACAGGTATAAAAACTGTGGTTGCTATTACTTTAAGCTTTTGCTATTGTCAGTACTTAATGCAGGTGTTTAGCCAGTCATTGCTGCTGAAGAGACAGCCAGGAAAAAAAACATCTTTTCATCTCTTACTGGAATTATCTTCACAACAATGTGTTACTCCTCAGGCATTCAGGAAAGATGGGGATAACAACATTGACGCTACAAATACCCATCACTTCCTTTGGCTAAGATCATATAACTTTTATTATAAAAGCTGATCCAAAGGGATTGTGAGGGGGGACAACCGCTGACCTGAATCCATGTTAAGATTTTTGTTTGTTTGTTGATTAGGTTTTTGGGGGGTTTTTTGGCCGTTTTCTGTATACGTGGTGCTGGGGAATTGAACCCAGGGCCTCATGTATAGGAGGCAAGCACTCTTGCCACTAGGCCAAATCCCCAGCCCCATGTTGATTAGTTTTTTTGAGACAGGATCTTTTGATTTCGTTCAGACTGACCTTGAACTAAACTCCACCTGCCTTTGCCTCCTAAGTGTTGGGAATATGGTCGTGTACTACTGTGCCTGACCATATCCATATTTAAGTGCTGTAAGTCTTTCTTCTCTTTTACTTCTTTTTTTTTTGTGTGTTAACTAGGGCCTCATATTTGTCAGGCAGATGCTCTATCACTTGAGCTATACCTCCAGCCCCTTTCTGCATCAATTATTTTTGAGGTAGAACCTTGATTATACCTGGACCAGCCTGGTCTGTGATCGATCTTCTTATGCTTCCCTAGTAACTGTGGTAACAGGCATGTACTACCATGCTCAGCCATTGGTTGATATCTATGTACTCTTATGAACTTTCATGCCCCATCTGGCCTTGAACCAATATTCTCCAATCTTTGCCCATCAAGTAGCTAAGGAAGTTTTTGTAAAAAAAAAAAAAAAAAAAAAAAAGCCAAGGGATAAGGGGAGTGGTTCAAGGGGCAGTGGTGACTATCAACTGTGAAACCTTACCTTCAGACATCAGTACTGAGGCTGAGTGGGTACCTCATGCCTTTAACCCTACTTACTCAGAAGTCTGAGATCTGAGGATTGCCGTAAAAGCCAGCCAGAGAAGAAAAGTCTGTAAGACTTATCTCCAACCAACTACCAAAAACCCTTCCAAGTAGAGTTGTGGTAAGTGGTACTGCACTGGCCTTGACCAAACCAAAGCTAAGGAATAGCACCTAGGCCTAGGCCCTGAGTTCAACCTCCATTACTGGCATGCACACAGCCCGCCACACACAAACACATAAAATAAAACAACAAGCTAGGTACTGCCAAGATAAAAAAGTAAAGAAAAACATATTATACTAATGGATGAATAGTTCCCAAAATGTAAGAGTATTCTAAAACCAGTGCCAGTGCTCACATCCATAATGCTAGCTACTCAAGAGGCTGAGATCTGAGGATCAAGATTGGAAACCAGCCTGGGTAGGGACAGTGAGTGCCCCAAGGTCAAGACCCAGGAAAGACAGGAAACAAACCAACAAAAAGAGCCCACAGAAACACGCCACAAGGTTTAATGTTTGGAGACCCTCTAACAATATGGCTGAACGCACTGCTGCTATAAGAAACTTGCTTTTACTGGAGTGTACTAAGTCCTAAACCTATAGCAATCAGATGGTGGAAACATAGATGATACATAGTAGATATACTCCACTAAGGTTCTGCCTTGAGTCACAGCTCCACATTTGGCTTTTTTGGTAATTAATTAGGGATAGGAGTCTCCTGGGCTATTTACATCTGAGCTGACTTCAAACTGCAATCCTCAGATCTCCTCCTGAGGAGTTACTGGCATTACTGGCAGGAGCCATTGGCACTTGGCTTACTTGGCATATTGGGATGAGTGGCTGGACCCAACATGTGGAACTTCTAGTTATAACAACATTGAAGAAAACACAGCATTTCATTCATTCTAATACAAAACATTATAAAGCAATTCTACTCTAAGAGCTAGGGAAAAAAGATAATACTTTGTCTATTTAAATTTCCTAGTGTCTATTCCTCATGGCAGTAGTAAAACTGAGCAGCAAATGGCACTGAGAAGTTTTTTGTAAGTGTTTTAATGAAATTGACCAGATCCAAATATTCTACTGAGCTTCTTTCAAATTATAATCTTTCTTGCTATTAATTAAATGGTAGACTTCAGAGAAGATAAGAATTTACTAAACTCGGTCACATGAGGTAAAAATGTTCTGTTACTTTTTGTTGATACCTGGAAGCAAAGCACTCCAAGACCAAGACAGTCTAGGAAAACTTAGAATAGGATTAATGGGAGTAGCAAGTGCCAAATACTTTAGGATCAGAAAATAGACTAGAACTCTAGCCAGTTTATCACTTACAACGTTGATAGCTATAATAATAACCTAACCTCTCCCATTTTCTACAATTATGAAACATCTGTATACAAGGTCTTATAGAATCTACACAGGCAAATATGATTCCATCTGATCAGAATCTACTGTTACACAGATCTAATTACCAAAAGGAAAAGTCAAAATGGCACCAGCAGAACTCCCCAGAACATTTGTCTATCAGAGTAAAGAACCTGATACTCCTGTACAAACACATTTTTTACAGTGGTCTTACCTTTTGATTCTTTTGAACAGGGTGGCACCAGTTCATTTGAACAACACCACTGTCTATAATCAATCCAGCATATAAAAAAAAGTAAGCTCTTTCTGAAGTAACCGTCTTTATCAGTTTCTACATGTTTTACCTTTGCTTTATCTGTTGTTTTTACTATTTAGCTAGTTTTTTGTTTTACAACGTTTTAAATCAAATATATGTGGTGTGAGACATCTAAATGTTAAGGATTAAGGGTAGGAAAAGTAACCAGTGTCACAGTTCTGAATGGCTTAAGAACAGGAAAAATCCCTCAAGAGTCGAGAGGCATTTGTAAATAAGGAAACAATAAGTTTGGAAAGGGAGGTGTATGTGTTCCAGTTTAGAGCTGGGGAATCATAGGAAAGAGGAAGAGACTGGGTGCTAGAATTGAGCATTAGGTAGCATGTAGCAGTGAGTGCTTCTTGCTCTGTTTAGGTACTTCTCAAGCTTGTATGAGGTGTTTTTTTTGGGGGGGGGCAGTTAACATGTGTGTGCTGCTACTGGACCTTGAATATAGGGTCTTCTGCTCTTGTTTAGCTTTCTCATTCAAGGGGGGAGGGCACTCTGCCACTGTAACCACACCTCTACTTCTGCCTTTTGTTGGTTAATTGGAGATAAGTGTCTGCCTAGACTGACTTTGAACCTCAATCTTCACATCTCAGTTTCCTGAGTACTTAGGATTACAGAGTTAAACCCCTGGATCCTGGCTTTTCTCCTGTTTTATTTTATTGTGCACCACTAGGGCTTGAATTCTGAGCCTTGAGCTTGCTAGGCAAGTACTCTACCACTTTAATCATGACATATACCATATGCTTTAGATTGACAGGCTTTCATTTTTAAACACATGTACATGTTGGTAGGAACCCAGTGGCATTCCAAACCCCAAGCCCATGTTTATTCAGACGATTCAATCCCTTCCAGAGATAATGCATCATAGGAATAATGACTAGGAGTATTTGTTGAATTTAGTTTGATTTACTTAATAAATACATATAGTTCTGGGCTAGGGGTGTAGCCCAGTGGTAGAGGACTTGCTAGCATGTATTATTAGGTCCTGGGTTTGATCCCCAACCATCTATTTCTCTTTCATACACACACACACACACACACACACACACACACACACACACACACAAATAAATAAAAGTTCCACAGTTCTTACCATGAGTGGGATTCTATCTCAACTAGTTTACAAATAAGAAGTGTTTACTTGGTGATGATAAGATAAGAAAAGGCAGGAAGGAGATCTGGTCCAATATTTGACAGACTTGGACTAAAAAGGAGAGGGATTTGAGAAATTTATGAGCTCTTTTACACAGTAGACCTTTGTTTACTAGACCAGTTACCATCTTCCCCCTAGAGTCCCCATTATTTAGGGACAGGATATCCTTATGAATTCCATTCTATAGGTAGGTGGATGTGGAACTAGGCTGCACCATTATGTCTGCATGCTCTTAGCATGTCCTGTGGATGTGGGAGGGTATGGTGCTGAGTCACTGCCTCTGCCTGGAGGTGAGTTCCATGGCAGTTTGGCCTCCTCACTACAAGTGTGGCACAGACAGCAGCACTCACAAGGCTTCCCTAGGTGGGTCACCTTGTGCACATACAGAAGGACAATAAACTGTGTTGACTGACTGGCTCAATAAACTGTGCTGATTGACTGGCTAAAAAGTCATCTGTTGGTTACAAGAGAAGCTAGACCAGCAAGGACATAAACACATGGGAAAGTTGGCATAGCCAATGTGAAATCACAGATAAAGTAAATGTTTAAAAAGTGTGGCACAGGGCTGGGGATATGGCCTAGTGGCAAGAGTGCTTGCCTCGTATACATGAGGCCCTGGGTTCAATTCCCCAGCACCACATATACAGAAAACGGCCATAAGTGGCGCTGTGGCTCAAGTGGCAGAGTGCTAGCCTTGAGCAAAAAGAAGCCAGGGACAGTGTTCAGGCCTTAAGTCCAAGGCCCAGGACTGGCCAAAAAAAAAAAAAGTGTGGCACAGCTGGGAGCTGGTGGCTCTTACCTATAATCCTAGCTACTGAGGAGGCTGAGATCTCAGGATCTAGGTTTGAAGCCAGCCCAGGCACACAATCCTACAAGGCTTTTATCCTCAATTGACTAGCCAAAAGCTAGAACTGGAGTCACATGAGTGAAAAACCTGAGAAGATGAGCCCCTTTGTTCAATCCCTAATACTGGAACATAAACAAAGAATTGCCAGCTTAAGACTGTATTCAACTTTTAGAAATAAGTGGATTGTCATGAATGTCATCATCCTGACTTGTAAATAATATACCTGTACTTTTAACAAGCTAGATCAAATTGCTTGACTACAATTTCTTGTAACTATCGGGATGTGGTCTGTGGGCAGAGTTAGAGCTCTAGCCGATGCTCCCCACCTCCCCTTGGCCAAATAGCGACTTCATCATTCATCTAGGACAGGAGTCATGGACTGGCTTTGAATCCTAATCCTCTAGATCTCAGGATTCTAAGTAGATAGGATGTGAGGTCTGAGCTACCACACTTGACAAACTGTCATCTGTGTGTGTGTGTGTGTGTGTGTGTGTGTGTGTGTATGTTAGGATTACAGGTGTGGGTCACTAGCACCCAGCTTAGCTCATCTTTTACCCTCTTCTCAGATTCTTTTTCGGTGTAATCTGGCCTTTTAAAAAAAAATAAAGCTTTGTGCATTTGATTATGTAGCCTCACATATGTGTTTCTTAGGTTTCTTTCATGGTGCTAAGGATTGAACCCAGGACCTTGTGCAAAATAGGCAAGTGTTCTACCACTGAGGTATCTTCAGTCCAGCTGACTTGTGAAAACATTATTCTGTTAATTCTTAGGGAATGCTGTTTCATATTCCAGAGCCTTTGTTGTAACTGTAATTTGAGCATGTTATTTGTTCAATAGTAGACGTATTTAAAGCAATCTACAGTAAACACTGGCTGACTAGAGAGCTCAGAGAATTAGATCTGGCAATACAATATGATGAAGAAAATATTCTTGGGACTGGTCCCAGTGTCTCTCATGCCTGGATTCGTAGGAGATTCAGACTGAGATTAAGAGGATGGTAGTTTGACACCCACCTGGCCAAGAAGTTAGGGAGTTCGCATCTCAACTACATGCCTGTTATCCTAGCTACATGGGAAGTGTAACTAGGAGGCTAACAGTCTAGGCCAACCCAGGCATAAATATGAGACTCTATTCTGTAAGATAAATACCACTTCATCATAAAATAGTTATTGACTCATTCAAAAATAAAGGATTAAGAACTTAATCTGTTACTGAGCGTACATTTTGAAGAGAAATCTCAGTTTTTCACTTTTATGTATCATATTTTGTCTTTTTTTTTTATTCTCCAAGATATCTCTAAGTCTATAGAAAGACTTGGGAGAGACAAGGTCTGTTCTTTCTGCCTGTTGTGCTAGTACTCTACCACTTGAACCATAGCACTTCTTCCAGCTTTTTCTGTGTATGTGATACCAAGTTATTAAACCCAGGGCTTCGTGCATGCTCCCTCTACCACTAGGCCAAACTCCTGGCCCTCTATAAGACATTTATATAGGAGCCTCACCGAATTTTCATTCTGAAATCCATTCCTATATTCATCCAGGTAGTTCTTTTCATCTAAAAAAATACTCCCTAAGGCTGGGAATGTAGTTTGGCGGTAGAGTACTTGCCTAGCATGCACGAAGCCCTGGATTCGATTCCTCAGCACCACATAAACAGCAAAAGCCAGAAGTGGCACTGTGGCTCAAGTGGGAGAGTATTAGCCATGAGCAAAAGGAAGCCAAGGACAGTGTTCAAGCCCTGAGTGCAAGTGCCAGCAGTGGCCAAAAAAAAAAAAAAAAAAACTCCCTAGGTGTGAACTATAGTTCTGCACAAAATAACTTGGGCTTTCTTTTATTCCTTAGCAGAAAAGCTGTAGATTCTACTTTAACATTAAATTTTACTTGCTATTTATAGTTACTTAAAAAATCTATTTATGTAACTGCAACTTCTCTGTACATCACTTTTATAATAACAATTTAAAAAATAGTATCTGAGGTAGGGCCTGTTAAGCTACTCAGGTAGTGAAATCTGAGATCATGGTTCAAATCCAGCTGGGGGAGAAACATCTGTGATACTATTGCTTGTTTGTTTGGCTGGTTGCCAGTCCTGGGGCTTGGACTAAGGGCCTGAGCACTGTCCCTGGCTTCTTTTTGCTCAAGGCTAACACTCTGCCACTTGAGCCACAGTGCCACTTCTGGCCATTTTCTGTATATGTGGTGCTGGGGAATCGAACCTAGGGCCTCATGTATATGAGGCAAGCACTCTTGCCACTAGGCCATATCCCCAGCCCTCTGTGAGACTCTTATTCCCAGTTAACACTGAAAAAGTCAGCAGTGGAGCTGTGGCTCAAGTAATAGAGTATTAGCCTTGAGTGAAAAAGCTCAGGGACAGCATCCAGGTCTTGAGTTCCAACCCCAAGACTGGCCCAAACACAAAAAAAGTATCTGAGTCAGGACACTTAATATTATTTTGCCACAAAGTACAATCATAGCATAAACTTTACTTTTCAAGTTACACAAAAAAATTATTCATTAAGTTTTCTGTATCTACTTACCAGTAATAGATATAATTTGCTAAGAAGATATCAATTTACAGGGACATACAGAAATTTGGTATTACCTTTAAAGACTGTCTCTTAGTCACATAATTTTCAGACTGCAGCAGTTTTTCATAGTCTTCAAAAATCTAATGGGAAGAAAACAGAAGCAAGTAAAACAGCAGTGAGTTCTCATTAGCTCACTTGGTCCAATCTTCAGGAGGCTGTGTTCATTGTTCTGAGCCCCCAGCTGGTTACTGCTGTCTGTTGGAGGCTAATGTATTGGAGTTTTTGTTGTTGTTGTTGTTTGCCAGCTCTGGGGCTTGAATTAGGGCACTGTCACTGAGCTACTTTTGCTCAAGGCTAGCACTCTACCACTTGAGCCACAGCACCACTTCCGGCTTTTGTTTATGTAGTATATGAGGAATTGAACTTAGGGTCTCATGCATACTAAGTAAGCATTCTACCACTAAGTCACATTCCCAGTCTCATGGAGGCTCGCTTTCTTTCTTTCTTTTCTTTTCTTTTCTTTTCTTTTCTTTCTTTCTTTCTTTCTTTCTTTCTTTCTTTCTTTCTTTCTTTCTTTCTTTCTTTCTTTCTTTCTTTCCTTCCTTCCTTCTTTCTTTCTTTCCTTCTTTCTTTTTTGCTCTTAATGAACTCAGTTTTAAATAATCTTCCTTTTCTTTTTTGTCTGAATAATTTCATATTTATTGTCAAAGTGATCTACAGAGGGGTTACAGTTTCATACATAAGGCAGTGGGTACATGTCTTATACAATTTGTTACCTCCTCTCAAGGCTCACTTTCTTAGCCTCCTTCTCTACAGGAGAAGCTTCTATAGGATGAGAAGGCCAAGGGATACAGGAGACATAGTTTATTTCTGTGAATTAGAAATTAACTCAAAAAATATAATTTTGAGTTCTCTCATTATATCCTTTGGGTAAAACATTAAAAATTACAAGATAACTCACTTTATGATACTTAAAAATTTTGTTTATTAAGCCTGGCAGTGAGAGTATACAAACAATTTGGGGAAATAGTAAACACACATTGGGGTTTACTCAGCAACTTATGAAGGGTCAGACTGTCAAGTCCACAGTGTGAACAGCTGAGGTGTGAAGTTGACCATGCTAACCCCATCAGGCCTTTCTGGAGCACTTCTAATCAGAAGTGATGGACACTGGCACATGAGCTGCCAGTATGTTTTCCTGTGTCCTTATGTGGTCACCAATTATGCTCTAAATCCTTCACTTTAACACAGAGCACAGCAGCTGGGGAAGCTTGGCATCCCCAGGCAAGCTGGGGCATTCTGCTCAGAGACACTGCCTGGGAGGAGCAAGCAGTCTGGATGAAGGCAAGAGAGTTCAGGATAAGAAGAGTACTGCCAGCCTCTTGAGAGCAGAGCAAAAACTGGGGATACCTGTGTAGTAGGGCAAGCTGTGCACACGGCTGAAGGCTAGTACTATACTACCTGAACTACAGCACTACTTCTGGCTTTTTCTGTGATTAATTGGAGATAAGAGTTTCACGGACTTTCCTGCTCAGGCTGGCTTCAAACCACAATCCTCACATCTCAGCCTCCAGTGTAGCTAGGATTACAGGCTCTGAGTAGCTAGGATTACAGGCATGGGCCACCAGTACCCAGCCTCTTAATACCTTTCAGAGGTACTAGGGCAGAACCCAAGATCTTTTTTTATGGTCAATAAACACTATGATTGACTTAGACCCCTGAGTTTTTCTATTTAACATCAAAGTAAGCAAGTGGTGTCATCCCTTGAAGTTCTACAGCACAACAGAGATATGAAAGATGAGAACCCTGACCTCCTACCAACCTGTTTTCCTAAATTATCAGGTATATGATTGAGTATGGTTTATTTCACTTATGGATGATAAATAAGAATCCTTGCCTAAATATTTAAGATGGGAAAGTGAGACAAACAAGGATCCAGTTTTCCCTAGGAGACTAGAGCAGGAGCTGACTGACCACGTTTAATGATTGTCAAATGCTGTGAGGCATTGTTAAATGCTGTTGAGAATGTTTTTTATGTTGAGCTCTTTAAAATAAGTCTTCATGGTAAGCATCCTGCAGTTCCCCACTACCCCCTACACCTGTAGCTAAGTAAAACTGACTCTGAATGGAAGTGGGCCTGGCAGCCTGGAGTGAGGAACTGAGCTGAGCAGTTTTATGTCTCAGGCAACATCATGGCAGCATGGCTGATTTGGACACTTAATACTCTGAGAACACTTTACCAGTAAGGACCACTACAATTGATGCTAGGACTGCTCCAGGAGTCCTTGCTTTAGTCACAACCACATCAGATAACTTTCACTGGCATTGAAAGGCAGAATCCCAGGCAAGACAAGCCTCAGTGAAACTACAGTGATGCTACAACTATTCTTACTCATGATGGGAGAATATGTTCCTCCTTAGTACCAAAGCAAGAAGCCTATGGTTGGTAGAACTTGAAGCTGTGCTTAATTTGCATGCTACCCCCACTTTCCCAAACCTGGCTGTATAAGCTGGATGTTCAAGTCGAATCAAAATGGAAACACCCAATTGCCTCATGGTATTGTGATATTGGGCCCAAATGGCCTTTTCTTGCCTGTTGGTGACTTCAATCATAAGTGGAATTGGCTGGACTGATAATACAAAGAGTGGCAGTGAAAATGGCAGTAGTAGAGAATGTGGCAGGTGTTGAAGGACAGTGGGAGTACAGAGAAGGTCCTGGTCATTGAAAGAGTTCTAAGATTTTCCATGTCTTGAATGCTAGGAAACTGCAACACCCAAGGCTCGAGAACTGCAGCACTAGCTGGCCCCAAGTTTTGCCAAATGCTGCTATGTTAGTTGCTGCTCAGTGCTGAGGATTTTGCTAGCTACTGAGTGCTGGGTCTCTGGCAATTAGAACCAAAAGCAGTAAGCTTTTGAGCACAAAGGTCTGTAGGTCCCTACTTCTAAGGACTGGATTCCTAAGTCTCTAGTTCTCTGGGCTTGGAGTTGTAAGCCTCTGTGTCTGTCTGCACAGCCCATAAGCCTTTGGCACACAAAGACTCAGAATAAGCGACACTAAAAGAACTCTACGTCACATACTTGCAATTTCTATCAAGTACAACAAAAGGACCCCAGCCAGCTCCTTAGTAACAAGATGAAGAAAGATGTATAGTCTTAAAAATGATTTATACTTACAGTGTCATAATTTTGTTCTAAGAAATCTGCGACCAGCACTTTATGTCTGGTTAGTAAATCCTAGAAAGAGAACAAGCAAATAAAACAAAATTATTATGGCTAGTAAATTTTGTATAGTTAACTAAAATTTAAAATAAATCTTTATTTCTATGTTTTGAAAAATCCATTCATTTGAAACCTGTAAAAGCTGCAAAGACTATTTTGTTTATACAACCAAATTAATTCCATTCTTATTGTAGTTTATGATGAGAAACACAACTTTATTTCAGGTTAAAAAAACAATACATTATTAAGATAGAGTTGTAAATTTACATTACTGTTAGATTATGAAAGAAATATGTAACTGGTAAAAGTATTATACAAAAGAGCTGAGTTTATAGTGTAATTCTTCAGTTATTAACTCTACATTGCAGTTATCATAAAATTAAAATGAAATTTAAGATGTTACTAGTAACCATTTTTTGTTTTTTGAGACAAGATATTGCTGTTTCTCAAGCTAGTTTCAAACTCCTGAGCACAAACAATTCTCCCACTTCAGCCTCCTGTGTGCTGGGGAATACAGGTGTGAATATATATATATATGTATGTATGTATATATATGTATGTGTGTGTGTATATACACACACACATACATACAGGAATACAGGGCCTGGCTTAACTTTTGTTTTTTTCCACTAGGGTTTGAACTTGGTTCTCATATTTGCTCGATGGGTGCTCTACCAATGGAGTCACACCTTGAAGCCCTTTTTGTTTTAGTTTATTTTTGAAGTAAGGTCTCACATTCATTGTCTGGGGCTAGCCATAGGCCATGTTCTTACTACTTAGACCTCTCACATAGCTGGGATCACAGACTGGTGCCACTATACTTAGCCTTTTTACTGAGATAGGACACTAACTTTTTGCTTGGGCTGGTCTCAAACTTCAGTCCTTCTGCTCTCTGCTTCCCAAGTAGCTATAGGATTACAAGTGTGAGCCACTGTGCATAGCATTCCACTCATTTAAAAAAAATTAAATGGTATAAAACTTTTATCTCACAAATTTTACATATTTTGAGGATTTAACCTCTCATTACTTTCCTCACAACTCTTAAATGGAGGTGCTCTGGACCTGGGAGACACAGGAATGACATTTAACAGGGGCATCTCAGAAATGCCTTATTCTCTGATGAGTGTGTAGTGCCAGTTACTGTCACAGAGCATCCTTTCACAGAGGGAGAACATTGTTTCTATCTTATTACAGACACAAACTATCAGAAAACCATGCAAAAGCATGAAGAAACTTTTGGATGTTTATCTCACCTAAGTGATATCCTTATTTTACCTTCATGTGAAAGAAAATGAGTCTTACCCAATTCCTTTTATATGCTTAGAGGCTAAATACCCTGTTGAGGTGCTGTGTAGAATTTAATTAAGAAAATAACTTTAAAAAGTTTCCCAAAATAAAGACTTACACTTTAATACATATTTAATTAAAACATTCCAAAAGCATATCACCAACCTCATAGAAAAGGCAAAGCAAAACATTTAAAGCATTTTGACCTACTATTTTTCCCTTGGTGCTGGGGATTGTGCCCAGGCCTTGGGTACAAGCCCTAGTACCAGCATACACACACACACACACACACACACACACACACACACACACACAATTTGAAGTAATGTGCTCTTTCATCCTACTACCTAATAATTCTGGCTGGATATGGTTAAGTTATGCATACTATAATAATTATACCAAAATTACAGTAAAAATCTGACATTGACATTTGTAGCAAATCTGCTTAGGAGACACTTGGGGCAAAGTGACAGATATTCACACGGATGGATGAGGCTGTCAAGCCAATGACAGTTGCCACTTACTGAGGGCTTGTGAGGTGCTGAGGAGTGTACCAAGCATTTGACGCATTATTTCTGATCTTTGTAACAACTATGCAAGGCAGGGATTATTTTCTGCATTTCACAGATGAAGAAAATGAAACCCAGAGTAACTTAGCTCAAGGACATATAGCCAATCCGGTGGTAAAGAGAAGAAATTCAAGCCACTCAATTACATAGATTCTTGGAAGGAGCAATAAATTAGAAGATTGTAAAGAATATTATTGAGAGAGGGGTCTACATTGGAAGCGGAGATATAGCTTATGTGGTAGAACCTCAACCTTGTGGGAAAAAGCCAAGCAAGAACACAAGGCCCTGATTTTGTGTGCCAGTACCAGCCCACATATAAAACAACAACAACCCCCCCCCAATTTATAATTATACCAAATCTTACTTCCATTTTTCTTTTTCTTCTGGCTTCGCCTTTTCTGGAGGCTGATGGGTAGCCACAGTGCAATGTGTGATTGCCAGTGAGCCTGAGCTGTCTGTAAAATGGATGAGGCTCCTGATGTCTCATGGTCTCGCGCCCACAATCCTTGGAGTTTGTTCCCAGATTTTCCTTCCTGTCTTTACCTCTCTCCCCTCATTCTGCTCAGCTCTGGCCTTCCATGTACTCCCTTCTCTTTAATAAATACCCTTTGTTGGATTCCACCTTAATATCACTACAGACATCTTGGTCATAACCTCCATCCTGCCTGCCAGGTGACCTTGGCTTATAGCCCAAACCCAATAGAGTAAATAAAGTCATTAAGATAGACAGCCAGACCCCTAGACTGTTTAACTGGTGTTGGACATGTTAATAGTTTTTGAGAAAGGCCAGGTACATTCCAGTTGGCTGCAGCCTACCTGGCTGTAGCTCACATATAAACCCCTTCATCCCGTGTTAGGTTGCAGGAATTTTTTTCTTGCTGCTGCCCAAGACACACTTTCTTGAGTCTGTAAGGCCTTAACAAATTACCCCGTGTACAACTGTGGATCTGTCTGCCTTGCCTCAGTCATCTGGCACCTTCCACTTTTGATGGCCAGTTCCCATCCACTGGCACTGAATTTTTCTGAAACTCTATTTCTTTGCTTCTTACTGTGTCCTTTCCTGTCTTGCCAAGACTTCCTGGCATGGGAAGTCCTCTCTCCCCAGCTCAGGGAGAAGCTAGGAGGCAGGCAGGCGGGATGGAAACGTGTGGAATGTTGGAACAGGCTGTGCCCATCCTCACCCCTAATCTCTCAAAGCTCAAAGAAACTGGCCACTTATACGAAATAACTTTTTGTTTTGTTGTGCCAGTACTGGGGCTTCAACCAGGGGCCTATCACTCTTGCTTGGCTTTTTTGCTCACAGATGGTCTTCTACCACTTGATGCAGGTCATTCAGTGCTGCTACCAAAATGGACACCCATTTGTCACAACAGAAATGCCATAGTTAACTAATACCCCTTATAGGCCACTGTAACAAACAGCACAAGTTGTTTAAGCATGCCTCTAGGATCCCCCACCCCACCCAGATGGCCTTCCAATATTCCCATCATTCTCAAACTGTATTCTCTTGACAGGAGTTCTTGCCATTTAATTCCATCATTTTCATTATATTTCTAGAGATGCCTTTGTTTTCCCTAGATTGCAATGCAGGCAGCTGCTCAGACCTGCCTTCCCAATCTGAACAAGCTCAAGGTTCACTTACCACTGCTCCATTCTTATTACACTTAAAAGATCCTCCCTGCTCAGCCCACAGAGCCCTCACCACACAGATCATGCTCAATTCCTTTCCCTCCATCAGCTCCTTCCTTTTCCTTAGGCTCTCTCCTCTGCCTCACTCCAATCTCTGGCCTATTATTCACTTTCTACTCTCTCACACTCTTTTTCCCACTTATGACCACATGAGCTAACACACTTAAAAAACAAGCAAACAAACAGATTTAAAGCACCTTCGCTAAACAGGCTGAGTAAATCCCAGCCTGCATATAATACACTTTTAAGCACTGCAAATCACTTTCTCCTTTCTCTGGAAAGCTATTAAAAAGTGTTAAGACAGGCAGTGGTGGCTCACACATCTCACCCTGGCCACTCAAGAGGCTGGGATCTGAGAATCAAAGTGGGAAGCCAGCCCAAGGAAGACAAGTCCTCAAGTCTCTTATCTCCAGTTAGCCAACAAAAATCTGGAACTTAAAATGTGGCTCAAGTGGTAGCTAAGCAAAAGCACAAAGTCTTGAGTTTAAAGCCCCAGTACTGGCACACACTATAAAAGAACTGTCTATCATTTAAGTCATAGGCAACATTCAAACACTGTCCATATGTACAGACAATATAAAAATCCAACATGCAACTGAACACCTGGGGGGGGAGGGAAAGGGGGGGAGGGAGGGGGGCATGAGGGACAAGGCAACAAACAGTACAAGAAATGTATCCAATGCCCAATGTATGATACTGTAACCTCTCTGTACATCAGTTTGATAATAAAAATTTGAGAAAAAAAAGAAATAAAAACATAACAATTCAAAAAAATCCAACATGCACTACTCAATATTAAACTATACATTTATGATAAAAAATTTGTCATATGAAAATTTTTGTTATAAGAAAGTAAAAAAATTAAGTATATAGTTTCAAGATATTTATATCCTGAGAAAAATCACAAATGTATTGAGTATGACATAGATAGAATTATTAAATTTCTAGGGTACATTTAAAGAAGTGAATCTGAATATATACATTTAAATGAATCTTATCGGGCTGAGGATATGGCCTCGTGGTAAAAGTGCTCGCCTCATATACATGAAGCCCTGGGTTCAATTCCTCAGCACCACATATATAGAAAAAAGCCGGAAGTAGAGCTGTGGCTCAAGATGTAGAGTACTAGCCTTGAACAAAAAGAAGCCAGGGACAGTGCTCAGGCCCTGAGTCCACACCCCAGGACTGGCAACAAAACAATACAAAACATAAATGAATCTTATCTATATTCAGCCTCAATTGTTTTCAATGATGCTTTTATATTATCAGCTTACAATATTTTTACAATTCTTCTGATGAAGTGGCCTTCTGAACCAATTTGATACACTAAAGAAAATCAGACTGTATTCTAATCATCTTTATTTTATCATTGCAATGACTGCTATTTACCAAATCCAAACCAGCTTTAGCTATGTTGATCATCCCCTCACACACTAACCTCAATGCAAACAGTTTTCTCTTTCTAAAACTTTATTTATAATAATTTCAAAATACATTAAATAATGGCAGAGGCACAAATATAAGTAAATGTTATTCTAAAATGTGGACCTTGAAGATAATGAACACTGGATGTGTAAGTCTGGTAAGTCTTATAAATTAGTTCTATGTACTTTTCTGATATGAGCTCTGAATATCTTTTTGATGGGAAAATACATAAAAACAGAAATAGTAACGGTAGACAGGGACTATAGGGAGGAGTAAATGGATTGTTGTTTAGAGGGCATAGAGCTTTAATTGGAAGATGAAAAAGTTCTGGAGATTGGATACTCAGCAGTGAATACAGTACTAAACTATACTGAAAATGAATAAGATTGTAAAACAAAAAGAATTAACATGGTTTGTTGTGCCGTAATTAAACATTTTTAAGTTAAAAAATAAACAATATGTGTGTTTGCTACATGACAAAGTAGATCATAGATGATAAAAGTATGGGTGATTATAATTATCTGTACCATCAAGTACAAATATACCGAGATGACCAATCATACCACCAAAATGCCAATGTAATTCATTAGTATTGTGTTTAACCCTGTGAAAATTTAACAACTACAGTGACAAAACAATGCAATGGCCTTCATCTTCTAAGCTGGAGTTCTCTCTCTTCTCTCCCTACCCAGTTCCTTTCTTCCTCTCCCTGGGAGTAACTTCTATTGCTGCTTCCTATATCTTTCCAGAAGTATTCTGTGCATATGTATCTCACATAGAAGCTACACTCTTTCATCTGCTTTTCACATAGATAGCATGGCAGAATAATGTATATGTTACACTGTTTTCCATCTGAGCTTATCTTTTTCCACAACATTATAGATTAGCTTCACAGGCTGTAATTCATTTACTGATGCCTCTTATGATCCAGGTCACATATATGGTTGGCCACAACTGGGCCTTAGGAAGAAAAATTTTTCCTTTTAAAATTAAGATGCCTCTTTAGAAGTTAAATGACTTTGACTAAATGATCTGATTCAGAAAAAAAATTACCTTAAAGGTAGCAAAGGCATCTGATGCAATATCAAATGTTGACAACTCCACATACTTGAAGAAATCTCTGAATTGATCGGAAAAGAGGATGATTTTGGCAAGTGGTTCATGTCGAATACATTCTCTCAGCATAATCCCACAACGTAAGGCAATCTGTGGGGCTTCATATCTAAAGCAAAAACAAGGTAGGAACAGAGAACTCTTGTTATCCCATTAACAAAATAACATCAATGATTTCTAAAGGACCATTTCAATACTGCTGCTAATGGAAACAGATACTATTTGTTACAGCTTATTCAGACACTACTCATTCAACACCCATTCTCAGTAACGTGCCTGGAACCACTCCAGATGCTGGGGAGACAACAGCAAGCAAGCCAACGTCATTGCCATCACTGCCTGCTTATTTTAGTGAGGACACAGCATTTTGTGGGAGGAAGAGGCAGCATATAAACAATGTAAATTTGTTTTATGTACTCAAGTGTTGTGAAAACTGTAGATGAAGTGGTTAATATTACAGAATGCAAGTATGTAAGTTGTGTGTGCGATCCTTTAATTTTTATTTTAGATTGAAGGGAAGGGGCCAAGTATTCTAGGCAAAGGTGCAATGGCTCTAAGACAAAAACAAGCTTGAGTTGGAAAAAATGAAATACAGTTCAGGTGGTGAAATATAGGTTACAGTAGTGAGTGGTGTCACAGCAGGCCATAGAGGAGGACAGGGCAGGGCAGGGCAGGGCAGGGCAGGGCAGGGCAGGGCAGGACAGGGCAGGGCAGGGCAGGGCAGGGCAGGGTGAGATCATGCTTAGGCTTACAAGCCAAGAGAAGCAATTTTGTTTTATCTTAAGGGGGATAGGAAGCCTTTAGAGAGTTTAAAGGAAGAAATTACCCCAGCCTAATGGCTCTGGGGCTGAGCTATTGCTCAAAGCTGTAGCATGTGTCTAGCATGAATGGGAGTCTGGGTTCCATTCCCTGCACTAAAACAAAGGAAGGGCAGGGCAGAACTACATGTGGAAAATGAACTGTACTGAACACAAAGTGGGCTGGGGAGCTGAGTAGAATGTGGAGATAAGGTAGGTTGGTAACAGAAGCTGAGCAAAGGCAGCTCACAGGAGGGTGGCAGCAGACACAGGGCTGTGGGCCCATGCTGGATACTGTCTTGAGGAAGAGCCAACATGGGCTGATGTTGGAGGTAGGGTTGGGTACAAAATAAATTTGGAAACTCAGTTCAAGAATGATTCCTTGCTTTTAGCTTGAATAAATGAGGAAATTGTGGTGGCATTTAGCAGAATGAATAGACCAGCAGAGGAATGGGTTAGAGAAGAAATGAAAAATTACTGTTGACTATGTTAACTTTGAGATAGCTCATATCTAAGAAATAATGTCTTCAGGAGACAAGAGAGTATCTCCATCTGGAGTTCAGGAAAAGACAAGGAAGATTTATAAATAGCTATGACCAACAGACAAGAAGTTTTCCACTGATTGGTTCATTGAAATCATTGCAAAATGACTGTATATGACCCAATATTGGGGCTGGGGATATGGCCTAGTGGCGATTCCCCAGCACCATATATACAGACAACAGCCAGAAGTGGCGCTGTGGCTCAAGTGGCAGAGTGCTAGCCTTGAGCAAAAAGGAAGCCAGGGACAGTGCTCAGGCCCTGAGTCCAAGGCCCAGGATTGGCCAAAAAAAAAAAAAAAAAAAAAAAAAAAGACCCAATATTTGTTACAGGAAAAAGTTTGGGACTGGCACACTAAATCTGTTCCATTTCTAATTAATGACAGTCTCTCAAATGTCAAATTCAATATCAAAATCAATTTAGGTCTGAGTCACATGTGTGATAAGATTTCAAGGAAATGAACAGTTCTTAGCCCAAATAAAGACAAGTCCTGGGCTGGGGATATGGCCTAGTGGCAAGAGTGCTTGGCTCATATACATGAGGCCCTGGGTTCAATTCCCCAGCACCACATATACAGAAAATGGCCAGAAGTGGCGCTGTGGCTCAAGTGGCAGAGTGCTAGCCTTGAGCAAAAAGAAGCCAGGGACAGTGCTCAGGCCCTAAGTCCAAGCTCCAGGAATGGCCAAAAAAAAAAAAAGACAAGTCCTGTGGGGAAATGACACATTTGACAATTGTGTGGCAAATTAAGGAAGAATAGAACAAAAGAAGTTACAGTTGTAAAAAAAAAAAAACCTGACAAGTCTCATCACATTTTTAGACAGATGAAATCATTTACACTACAGTTGAATTACAATTCTCATTTTTATGGTATTAGTATAAGGCTCATTGGAAAGTGTAACTTTGTCTCAAAAATCCTTGAAGAGGTCTTTTCCTACTTTGAGGGGGGGATAGGACAAAAATAACACTCATAAGGATCTTTCAAATTTAGTATGAATTATTCAAAATGGGAAAATACCAACAAAAAGAATCAAGATTATATTTTAATAGGGAAAAATAAAATATTTGAAAACAAAAAGCAAACCACCCTAACATAAAACTTGGAGATGGTTTGTTACTCAGTAATAATGTTTTGCTGAATAATAATGAATAATATACTTTGACTGACTTATATAACTGCAGCCCCTCTTTTTAGCCTTTTCAACTTAAAAAAAATGTACCATTCCTTATAAGATCATAGTATTTGCATGAAATTCAGATTCAAGAATAAAATCCCTTTCCCACAATTTAAGAAACAGGCTACTTTACAGTATTTCGTCTCCTGCTTTACAAAATCAGGAGAGGCAGTAGCAAACAAGGGCACCATGATAATACTTATTTACTTTTGTCTTGCTTTTACTGAATGAAACTAAGTTTTATTTAAATACTGTGGAATAACAGTACCATTAAGTGCTAATATATTCAGATAGACACAATTCTTTCTACAATAGCAAGGAATAGCAATTTATAGTGCTAGCAATTTTTCTTATCAATAGAATTTGAAAACCAGTCTACTCATACACATGAATAGTTATAAAGAATATTATTATTAAAGATGTAAAAGGGATATATTTTCTGAAATGCTGATAAAAACACTGTCAATCATTGATAGCATATTTAAGATACTATAAAATAAAGGGTGTTGACCAAGAGAAAGACCAAGATACAATTTAAATCCAGGCTTATTAGTAAGATATTTGTGGACTTTCCTAATTTAGCCCTAAAGCTAACTTCTCTATTTCATTTCCCATCATTCCCCATTTCTCTGGGGTATGCCATTCCCTTTGATGGTATGCCTTTATCTGCATCCACCATTAAAACCTCTCATTTTCAAGGCTTAAGTTCAAACATCTTCTTGACATCTTTTGTAATCACTCATCATTCAGGAATACTCTTATTCGTTCACATTCCCACAGCAGCTATTCTGTAATTTTATTTGAGCACTTTTCTCATTCTCTAAGATGGCATGTTGCAAGAAGTTGTTATAAGTCTGTTTCCTTCGCTTCATTCTAAACAAATTAGTTGCTGGAGATCTATTTTACCTATCCTGTAACTTTTTCCTTTACCTTTTCTCCCATTCCCATTTGGTGCCTATGTCTTATTTACTGTTCCTTTCTCCATCATTACTCCAACCCCAGAGTGGATAGCTTTAATGTGTTTTCTCACAAAGTAGCATTTTGATGAATTCAGTTTAAATTCAAACTCTGATTGAATTTCCTGGCCCTAGTAGACTCTAATGAGAGTCAACTTTGGCTTAAACAAAAGCTGCATAATCCCTAGCCAACATCTTTCTTTCTGAATTCAGTTTTCAAGCTGAGACTATCAATAAAAATGTTCCACTCCAAGTTTTAATATAATTCTTTCTCTTTTTTCCTTCTATTTGGTGAAGTTTATTAGAACCATCTGTGATGCAGTGATGATTTATTCTTGAGGACCAAAAGAACATTTAAAAAAGTATTCCTCCGGGACAAAATACTTAGCAGTTCATCTCAGGGATTTGTCCTCAACAGTTGGAAATGTCATTCTCTAACATGACAACTTCTTAAAGTTAGGAACATACTGGGATATATAGGGAAATTACTGATTTTCCTCAAATACACTTTAAGGAAATTTATCTTTTCAACTTGACAGCCCTCTAGGATACTGACTTCTAGAAGGTTATTGCATAACAAATAAGTGCTCCATAAGTTAATCCGTCTTAAGTTTTAAGTCCCAGTCACATTACCATGCTTAGTTCTGGTAAAGAATCAGTATTTATTTTACCGATCTATCCTACTGACAGATTAGTTTCCCAGAGAAAGAAAACTATGACTAATCACTGTTCCCCACAATGACTACCTATGGCAGATAGCCAGTTATGGCTAATCTGATGAGAAATTGAGTCGCTTTCATAGAATTGAATCACATCCTCCTTCCTGATTTATAATTTGGCTAATATCATCTGGACTATAATTAATTGTGTAAATATAGAGAAAGTATATGACTTATATGCATGCTCACTCAAATCATGATGGCATGTTGGAAAATCCTTTATAAACTTAATGAAAGCCAAAATGTTTCAACTAGCAGCAAGCTTCAGTAATCACTACACAGAAAATGGCAGAAAAAGCTTATGCAAGAACATTTCCACTTAAGAACAAAGACTGTATTATGAAAGGGGAAATGACTTTTCTTACTATTGTTGGGAGCAAACAATGAAAGACGATACTTAGAAAACTTTCTTAAAATGCCATTTACTAATTCTTGGCCTATTCAAGAGTTGAGAAGGTCTGCTTCTAATCTAGAAACATTTTATTTTTAAAAATGAGTTAACTTTTTCCACTGAAAAGGCCTACAAGCAATAACAATTAAGTGTCAATAAGTACTCCTAGAATCCAGATTATAGTCTAAGAATCATTTCTCACCAAAAAGAACCAGGTCTATTCAAGTATGGCCAAGTATATCTTACTGCACCAGAAAACAGTGTCATGTGAAAAGACAGTATCCAAGGGATCCCAGAAAGTCAAATATGCATTAAAAAGAAAATGTATACAATTAAATGAGACATGGAGAACATGAAATCTGTTAGTTAATAAAATGTCAGAATATATGTGTGAAAGAAAGAGAAATAAAACTTATTGAACACCAATGGAAGTTTCTAAGGTAACGATTTATTTCCCTTCCTCCCTCCCTCCCTTCCTTTCTTCCTTCTATTTGTAGGTACCATGGTTTGAACTCAGGGCCTAGCACTTGCTTGGCTTGTTTGTTCAGCTAGTACTATACCATTTGAGATAGGCCTCAAGTCCAGTATTTTGCTGGTTAATTGGAGATGAAATCTCATGGACCTTTCTGCTGTGGCTGGCTTAAAATCCAGTTCTCTAGTTCTCACCTCTTGAGTAGTAGGATTATAGGCATGAGCCACCAGCTGTTTTTATTTTTTAAACAACCAAAGTAGTTTGAGTGTGAGCTATGTATTGGTGATTATAGCATTATTAAATGATAAATATAATAATATTGTAGTTATGTAAAAATGCCTTTAATTTGAGGTGCTTATTAAAGTGGTCATAGATATGCTTTAAAGTACTGCAGACAGAAGAAAAATGGGCAGCACATGGGTGCATTGGGGAGATGGATGAAACAAACAGAAAAATACTGATAGTTGCTAAGGTTGAGTGATAGGGATTTCATGATGTTTCTTGTATTTCCTACCTTTGTCTACAACTGAAAATTTTTGTAATGAACTTCAAGAAAACAAGGTTAGGAGATATTTATGATTCTGACATAACACTCATGGAACATCTGCCAATGGCCATGGTTCTTCATGGGTCACTGAGAGAAGTTTAATGACCTCATCCTCAAGTTCTTGCAGTACCCTGGAGTACCACTTACCTAAGCCAGGAGACAAATTCATTTAGGATAAGAAAGCCCTTTTCATTTGGAGCTTGGGCTCTAAATTTTTTATTCCTTGTTTTATATCACATGTTCCCATTAAACAGACATTTATCAATTTCATTTGGCCTCATGTTCTTTATGTTTAGACCTGAACTCTTACTTTATACTCCTAAATAACACTATTGCTTAATGTGTAAATGTATCAAGCCAATCATGTCCAAAGTTTTCAAGGAATTTCACAAGGTGTAATCAGTAAAGGTTAATCAGCATTCCATGTAGCTGTTCTCATTAGAGCTGCTTGTGGTCTTCCCTGTCCTCAGGAACACCAACAGTTCCATCTTCCTTATCATCTATAGGTCTTTCAAATCTTCTTAAAGATACACTAACAGGAACTAGGCACAGGGCACTGAGACTTGTAATTCTTGCTACTCAGGAGGCTGAGATCCGAGGATCACAATTCTAAGCCAGCCAAGGCAGGGAAGTCAATGAGACTGTTATCTCCAATAAACTACTCAGAAAAAGCCAAAAGTGGCACTGTGGCTTAAGTGGTAGAGCACTAGTATTGAGCAAAAAGAAGCTCAGTGATAGCACCCAGGCCCAGAGTTCAAGCCTCAGGACTGGCAAAAAGAGAGAGGGGGGGGAGAGAGAGAGAGAGAGAGAGAGAGAGAGAGAGAGAGAGAGAGAGAGAGAAATGGAAAAGAAAAAAAAAGATACCCTAACAACAAAAACCATGAGACTTAGATCTGGATTAGAAACGTGGCTTTGTCACTTGTTAGCTATATATCCTATTCAGGTCTCTTGAGTTTCAATTTCTCATCTGTAAAAGGGTAAAAATAATATCTAGTTCTCAGAGTATTATTAGAAAGACTTGAATAATATAAACAAAGACACTGAATGTAATACATGGCACAAAGGAAGCCCTAAATAAGTGGCATATACAAAATGGTATGAAAGAATAAGTTAAAAGTTTGGATAAAAAAAATAGATGAAGAATCATTGTAATAGAGAAGAAAAACCAGAAGCATGATCCCCAAATTGTTACTAATGGTTTCACTGGGAAAGATTATGAGATGCATTCTCTTCTTATTGAACATTTCTAAAATGCTTCCTGGGTGGCTCCCTGGTACCTGCAGAATGATATCTGAAAAACTCAGTGGGGCATGGAAAGCACTTCTTAGTCTGATCCCAGTTTTTCCATTTATATGTATTCTACCTCCATGCAGAAGCAGGACACCTTAGCAGATGCCATATTATTTGAGTTCTCAGAAGTAGAGAGAGAGAGACAGAGCAAGTAAGAGAGAGAGTATGTGTGTAATAAGTATAGACTGGAAATCAAAAGCAGTATAGAATAGAAAGAGAGCAAAAAGTGGAGGAAAGAGAGATAGTAAGTGAAAAATATAACACTTAGAAATGCAAAGGAAGGATTGCCTTGCAGCCTAAGTAATCTTAGAGATATGGAATTGGAAGGGGCTGGTCTCAAACATGGTAAACACCTGTCCTGTAATTCCAAAGGAAAACTGACCATATCTCCCATATCTACCTTTGAACAACTATTTTAAATGCAAATCCTACTTGGAAGGAACCAGGCACCTACCCTTTGAGGAGCATAAACAGGATGTGAGGATGAGCACTAATGTACTCCACAGTAGGACAGCGAGTGCCTATTTGTCTTCTCAGGATGTTGTTAAATATCTGGGTCACATCTTTTTTCCCCTGTTAAAGAAACAAACTACCATTAAATTGTATACTATAAATGGATGCACTGTGATGGAATGTAAAACACACACAGAGAGATAGTGCCGTCCTTTGTAAAACACAAACTCATTAGTTTGTTATTTTCCATAAGCTGTGCTTTAAACACAAAGTCCACAAGAACGGATGCTGCTCCTTCCCAGCTTCCCTGAAACTCTGCACTGAACTTGGGTTTAGTATATGGTAAATGAGGGGGAAAACTCCATTGCCTGCTCAGTCAGTATGGTCCTAGTTCTGACCATCATCTTTCAACTGAACTAGAAAAGAGCTTCCTAAGCTGGGCCCTGGTAGCTTACACTGTAACTCTAGCCACACATGAGGGTGGAGATCCTGCCCAGGCAGGAAAATCAATGAGACCCCTATCTCCTATCAACTAGCCAAAAGCTAGAAGTGGAGCCTTGAGAAAAAAAAAAAAAAAGTCAGTGCCCAGACCCTGAGTTCAAGCCCCATGATTACAAGTCCCTCCCCACCCCACACACTTCTTACAGTTTCTCTACTTCAAGGCATTTTCACTTTGCAGAGACAGCTAGCAAGAAATTAAAATGCAGCCACACTATTCTCTTCCCTTAAGCTCTTCAACATACCTCCTCCTCCCTCCCCCTCTCTCCTCTCTCCTGACAGTAGGTCTTAAATTCAGGGCCTGGGCTCTGTCCCTGGGCTTTTTATTTTAGCTCAAGGCGAGTACTCTACTAATTGAACTACTGACTTTTTCTTTTTCTTAGATGGAGATAAGAGTCTCACAGATTTTTCTAAAGATATCTTAGGGGGCTGGGAATGTGGCTTAGTGGTAGAGTGCTTGCCTAGCATGCATGAAGCCCTGGGTTCAATTCCTCAGTACCATATACACAGAAGAGGCTGGAAGTGGTGCTGTGGCTCAAAAGGCAGAGAGCTAGCCTTAAGTGAAAGGAAGCCAAAGACAGTGCTCAAGCCCTGAGTGCAAGCTCCAGGACTGGCAAAAAAATTTTTTTTAAAGATACTTTAGGGATGTAGCTTAGTGCAGGAATGCTTGCTGGGCAAAGGTAAGGCTCTGGGGTTCTATCTCCAGGACCACAAGAAAATCAAACCTAACTAAAACAAAACAAACCCCCACCAAATTCAGAATCATTTTTTCTCAGAATTTTAAAATCCTAAAGAAAAAAGTGTTCATACTACATGATTTTATTTATACTATGTTAGATTTGTTGTATAAAACAAGCATAGCTATAAATATAAGTGAAGTTTTAATTTAAAGCAATCATCTGGTGTATTCAAGTCTTTCTAGACTCCACCATATAATACTGTGGAACAAATAGCAACCCTCTTTGAAATGTTCTAAGAGCGTGTTTTTCATACCTCCCAGTAAAATGCCACAGAACATTTCCATACAGCATTCCAGTGAACAGAACCTGATCCAACTTTTACACAGAGGAGAACATTCTTCTCATCCATCTGTAAATGTGTGCTGAGGCAAAGAAAGCCCCCTATGGCTAAGAAAAACAAGTTCTGCTACCAAGGACCACTTCTCCAAACAAAGGACAAGATTAGAAAAAAAGTGAAACAGATGCAAGATGAATAATAATCTCTTAATGACATGTAATCTAAGTAATTATTCATTCCTCATACAAAGTCTATTTCAAAACCAGTCTTCTGCAACCCTTATATCCCAGAAGTATCCAGAAAAAAAGGGGGGAGGAGGAAGAAACTAAACAAAAAAAAAATCCTCAAAATACTTTGAACATAAAAAGGCAATATCCAAAAATGACAAAAAAGTTTTAGATTACATACAATGTAACAAGTCAGATCTCATGCCTCTAGCAGTACTTATTAGCTGGCACATTAAAAAAAAAGATCAGCTCTAAACAATCTCTGATCAAATGAATGAGTGAATGGCATATAAGAGATTACTAAGAATCAAATGAGAAAAAGAAAATGAGGGAAATAATCAGAAATAAATGCTGGGGCTGGGAATGATGTTTAATGAGTGCTAAGCCTAGCAAGTGGGAAGCCCTGAGTTCAAACCACACTACCAATGCATACATATGCATGTCTGTCTGTCTGTCTGTTTGTATGTATCTATGTGTCTGTGAAGAAAAGGATATAGAAGAATTTGGGGGAATGGGAACTGTTTAGTACATTACACTTTTATACAGGGTTTGTAAACTAGTTCTGCTAATGGCTTAGGCATCGTTTATTCCTACCAAAACACGTAAGAACTTGTTCCCAAGTTGATGGTCTTGGAAGGCAGGCCTGAGAAAAAATGAATGGGCCATGAGGGGATAGCCCTTAAGTATGGATTGATGTTTCTCACAGATGCTAACTCAAGAGTTAGGCTCCCTTTACTCTCTTCCAAATGTAGCTATTTACTTTCTGCTTTCAGCCATGATCTGATATTAGTCTAGTGTCTCACCAGATACCAAGCAAAGGCTGGTGTCATGTTCCTGAACTTTCCAGCCTCTAGATCCATGAGTCAAATAAAGACCTTTTATTAATTCATTATCCAGTCTGAATTATTCTGTTATGCAACAGAAAACTAAGACAATACTTCAACCACCACAACAAAAAAGCAGTCTTGTTGAGAGTTCTGTGTGGAGAGAAGACTCAGAAGAAACATTTGTACTGAATTTTTTTTTGGCTTTATGGACTAAGTTTATTCATTAATAATTTTTACTTTTTATTCCAAAGGTGGTGAAAGTTAGGTAATGAATACATTTCTTTTTAAACACTGTTATCCCCTCCCTCCTTTTCTCCCACTTATCCCTCCTTACTCAAGCCAGGCCCAAAGGTTGCATGGTTTCCTTCATTTTCCCAGTTCCTAAGTGCATAGGACCATATGTAATGCAGCATATCAAAATGAACTCCAAGGATTGGAAACAAGAGTTTATTTTATGTACTGTATGCAGTTACTTCTATTTATTTCTGTTTTAATTTTATGTACTCTTTGTCTTATATATATAAGCTTAGCTGATCAAGGGAAGGGAAAGGGAATCACAGAAACAGAAGGACAAAGGATGAACAACAATG
Source organism: Perognathus longimembris pacificus (assembly GCF_023159225.1). NCBI lineage: Eukaryota > Metazoa > Chordata > Mammalia > Rodentia > Heteromyidae > Perognathus > Perognathus longimembris. Next base: position 44,352,766 of record NC_063163.1, read on the forward strand.
ATACTCCCTTGACACTTTGTTGCAAATGTACTGAATTTTAACAGCAGGAGCTAGATAGGCACAGAAGTCTGCAAAGGTGATGGGTGGTCACTGTATGAATTAGCAAAGACTTGTGCCAAGGACTAAATTTCAAAGTAAATGAATTGATCAATATTAGGAAAGATTTTGAGAACCCAAGCACAACATATCTCAGAATTAGCTGCTCTTAAAAATTCTTACATAAATTAAATTTCCATATTAAATTCTACCAGTATAGATGGGAGGAGTCACTCCTGCTCCCCCTATAATTTTCATTCTTCTGTCTTTTCTGCAGCTGGCTTCTTCTGCATCAAATATCTTTATCTTGGGGTTAGACACTGGAAGTTCTGTTTCAGTTCTAGGTCCAGCATCCTTGCAGAAAGACTCTACTCTTGCTTTGGTCATATGTCTATGCATAGGCCAGTCAGCTGTATGTTTAGCTGGCTGTTCTCACCCTAACCATGCTGATGAGGGAGAGTAAGTATCTCTCAAAGTGGAAAGACTGTGTAAACAAACAGTTGCATTAGAGGTGGTCTGAATAGTTTTTATCCTATGGCAGATCACATTCCTTAACAACAACGGGAGGGGCAAACTAAAATGGTCTTGTCTTAAATATATTACAACTAATAGGCTTTGCTTTGCTTCTGATTAAAAACCTAATGCCAGAAGTCGTGTTGTGACTCAAGTGGTAGAGCGCTAGCCTTGAACTGAAGAGCTCAGGGAGAATGCCCAGGCCCCAAGTTCAAGCCCCACGAACAACCAAAAAGAAAAACAAAAAAACAAAAACCCAATGCCAAGTATCATTTTAATAACACATAAATTATGTAGTCATTACAGATAAAATCTTGAAGCTTGATTTCATTAGTTTTTAGAAAGTAATAGGATAACTAACAAAATCCATTTACTATGATATGGTATTTCCCCACTTGAGATTGTACACTGTTTGTCTAAACAACCTAACATAGTCAATGAACTATGAATATGACATTTCAAATTACTAAATAAATAATATAGTGAAAGTTTATATCTTAAGATTTTACAATTTTGGTCTCATTTTTGCAGTAATAAAACCCAAAGTGAAAGACTACTTTAATTAAGAGATGAAATAGCAAAAGGTTTTAGAGGACAAAAACACTTAAAACCTCAAGAGAGCTATTAAATATCTTAATGAGAAGATAATCTGGCAGTGGTTGTTTGGCCAATTTCTTTTCAACATACTGAAGACATAAATTAAAGACAATTCCTAGGGTCTACAAACTGTCAGGCCTGGGAGATATACCAGGGAAAGCAGTCATGTCCTCTAAGATTCTCAGGTCTGAAAATCTGGTTAATTTTAACTTGTAATGGTTCCATCTTATTTCTTGTAGAGAGCTATTAGAGTAATAAATAACTTGGAGAATGCCATGTTAATTAGTCCCTAATGCCGTACTGCTTATCACTATATGAGCATCAACTGTTCTTGTCAACAAGTGCAACTGTGACCACTGGTTTGATCTAATCTTTTTGTTCTTTATATCTATAGAAACAGAGTGCTATAACAGGTCTCTTTGTTCAGTTTTCATAGTTTCAGTTGTTTTGGGAAGGGGGAAACATACAGTAATAGAGGGTGAAATTGATTGGAATATACTATAAATATGCATGGAAATGAAACAATGAAATATGTAACTAATATAAGCTAAAAAAAAACAAAAACAAAAACTAAGCCTTCTGGAATGCCATTTCAGAGCACTTTTGTTTTCTGAGTGATCATTTTCATTCTTGGCTAGAATAAACTTTTGTTATACATTCTTGTGTGAGAATCTGTTCTAAACTGACAACAGCAAGAAGTCATTTAAAGCTATCTATTATCACTGCTTCTTTGAGCTGTTTTCTTACTCAGTTGCAACAGTGGACTAGTTTTGCAAGGCACACTTACCTTTGAAGTGCAAGCATTGCTTCTTACATGTATTTTTTAATCCCTTGATGTCACACCACTTTGTGTTTAGAAACATCAAGGAATCTAAAGACCTGTCTTGAATAGTGGCCAAACTACAAAAGACAGAGCTCTTGGTTTGATCCCGAGCCCACAAAAATCAGAAGCTATGCAGTCTCTGCCATAGTCTTTTTTATTTTTTATTTTTTCCCCATCTTATAATATGCTGATATGATTCTTCTTTGTCAGCAAACTTAAGATTTAAAGAATTAGAAACAAATTAATGGCTATGTAATGAGATTTATTTTAGACTCAAAGATCTGCTTTAACTAACCATTATTCATACAAAAGTAGGATCCTCCAGCATTGTCCCCACCCCAGTAAACTACTCTCCTTTTTTTGTGTGCTGGTCTTGGAACTTGAACTCAGGGGTTAGGCACTGTCCCTTAGCTTTTTCACTCAGATCCTGTGCTCTACCACTTAAGCCACTGCTCCACTTCCATGTTTAATTGGAGATAAGAGACCTAAGTACTTTCTTTCCAAGGCTGGCTATGAACTGTGATCCTCAGGTCTGAGCCTCATTACAGGCCTGCACCACTGGCTCCTAGCTCCTGTGGATTCTTTTTTTTTTTTTTTTTTTTTTTTTGGGGGGGGGGGTGCCAGTCCTGGGCCTTGGACTTAGGGCCTGGGCACTGTCCCTGGCTTCTTCCCACTCTAGGCTAGCACTCTGCCACCTAAACCACAGCGCCCCTTCTGGCCGTTTTCCATATATGTGGTGCTGGGGAATCAAACCGAGAGCTTCATGTGAAGGAGGCAAGCACTCTTGCCACTAGGCCATATTCCCAGCCCCTCCTGTGGATTCTTGATAAATGGATTTGTCACAGAGATTCCTAAGTTAGTCCCTACTGCCCATTCACCAGTTCTAGGCTCCAAATTCCAGCTCCCAGAGACTTTCAACCTCTACTAATCTTGTCGGTCTTTCTTTTCTCAACATGCTGTTTTTCCCTAAGCATAGAAAGTTGCTAGCCTCCTTCATTCAACATATACTATTAGTACTATTAACATACAGTGCTCCTAAAAAAGGCTGAAGGATAAAAGGTAAACATAGCTCATAAAGAAACAACTTCAAGATGGATGTTATGTCACTGTTATTAAAGGTTATAGTCTACTTGATTATTTTTCTCCTGAATCTCCTTCCTAGTATCCTTTCCCTGCTCTAAACCTTTCTCTAATCTCTCTTTTACTTCCTACTCCATCAGTCCTCAGAGAAGACATTTCCATTACTGTACTCTGCAAAGGGAATCTAAGCCCTTTTCTTTCAGTCTTTTCCTTCCAGACACTGTCTGCAGAGTCTAAAAGAAAAAAAACTCCAGCAAGGTGTCATCTAAATAAAAGCTTTTTCCCCCTCGATAAGGAATGTTTGCTCTATCCTCCTAAGTTATCTGGGATGAGCGCTTAATTAAAGTGATACAGTTATCATTCAGAGTAGTCTAGATGGACTTCTAAACGCTATACAAATTTCTTAAGAAAAAATGGCTCATTGGTGTGTCTTTCTTTTGATCCAGTTTCTTATCCTATGCTTTGATCTCTCATTCTCATTCCTACATTCAGCCAACCAACCTACCAATCAACTTGCATGCAAGGTATTGGGAAATACGGTCAAGGTACTCAGGCAGATGGGCTTACCAGTACTCTCTAAGAAATGGGATGGTGATGGTCTATGTGTCTAGAATAAATGTTGAAGGTAAGAATATTTTTATCATGCTATCATCAGGTTATATGGGTGCTGTGGTCTTACAGTTGTGTGTGTGTGTGTACGCATGCAGATACTGGGGCTTGAACTCAGGACCTCATGCTCATCCTTGGCTTTTTTGCTCAAGGATGGTGTTCTACCACTTGAGCCACTTCTGGATACTTCGGTCGTAAGAAGGAAAGTTAGCTGAACACTTTTGTCTCCAACTCACACAGATACACAATACATTTTAGAAGTAAACTAATATTGCTTCCTTGGTCATATTCCTTCCAGTATCCAACTGCAAACTTGGTTAATCTCATAAACTAACTCAAGTGAACAAAGGAATCAATGTTGGCAGTAGTCTAATTTGTACTTATTCTTAGGAGAATGTGAAAAAACAATAGAAAACCAATAGGAATAGGATCATAATCCAAGAGTAGGGGCCATTTTTCATATTTATGGTTACTGTCCAGCTAAACCTAAAGCAAACATAAAAATACAGGGTTGTAAGCTGGGTGCCATTAGTTCATGCCTGTACTCAGGAGGCTGAGAACTGAGGATCTCAGATCAAAGCCAGCATGGGCAGGGAAGTCCAGAAGACTCCTATCTCCGATTAACCAGCAAAAACCTGAATGTGAAGTATGGCTCAAGTAGTAGAGTGCCAGCCATGAGCAAAAGAGCTAAGGGATAGCACCCAGGCCCAAGTTCAAGCTCTAATACTGACATACACACCTATACAAAACCTAGTGTTGTAACCAAACAATCCCACTTATATTATTTAGCTAAGGAAAGAGAAGAAAATAGAAATATATATCTTCTTATATAATACAATGTTTATTTGTACTGCTTTTATTTAGTAAAAGTAAAGAGAAGCTGTTAGTTCATACTATCCTTCTGTAGATGAGAAAACTTGGGCTTGGATAGTTATGACTATCACATAGGAGAAGCCAGATTCCCATCAACACAAGTGTTTCTCCACTATGACACAACTCCGACAAATGTTCATAATATCTAATTTTAAACTAAATAAATGAAGCATAAGGCATATTAATGCTTATAAGAATATGTCTTAATTCTATATATAGCCAATTTGTAAAAAAAAAAAAAAAGATGGTAGGATGCAGTGGTATGAAGACAGAATCAGGAAAAAAATAAAAGATGTGAGGGACCCACAAAGTGGTGTGGAAACAAAGCATTAAAAAAACGAAGCAAGAGGAAAAAGACTATAGGGTAGAAAATGTCATAGATACAGAAATAGCCAGAATAAGGGAGGAAAAGACAACTGGGTATACATGAAACGAACTATGAGTTGAAACCTGAGCCCTTCAGGTTCTCCCTGATCTTGCTTCCAGCCAGAATACCAGGCTGTGCATCATCCCCTGATGGCTTCCTCTGAATTACTCCACCATCACCACAGCCAAATCTCTTCCCCTATCTAATCTGCCAGGAAGCCCCAGACTAGTATTTCCACAGATCCCCAGAGCCCTAACCTTATCTCAACCTAATCACTATAATCACAGTAATTAGTTTTCCTTCCACTTGCTCAGTGAATAAAACTAAAAGCAATTAACTTGAGAATCTGCATATCTCATCTGTCTCTGAGACTGTGGAGAGTCTGAAAAAACAAAAAGTATGATGGTAGAAATAAAGCAATACACAAAGAGAAACTAAGGCATCTATCACCTACACAGTGAGTGCCTCGACTTACATATAGATATATTTTTCACTGTAGTATCACTCACTGTTAAATAATAAAATGCCTATATATATTCACACTTTATATTTCTATGCTTTTTTTAATTTAGTCAACTGTTTAGGTGAACTTGGTTGAATTGCTGCCAAAATTAGAAAAACATTCTGTAACACATTTAACAAACTTCCCAAATCATAGGTATACTATTTTAATAAAAATAACTTAGTAGATACAGTGTTTGAATTATAACAGATAATTACTTAACATTTTGGAACTTTAGGTTCTTCATCTATAAAATGGGTACAAGGAGATTATTTAAAACCTTATGTAGCTTTAAGAACTAAATAAGTTGCACTCAAAACTGTACCTAGCATTATAATAAGTACTCAGCCAATGTTAGTAGTATTAGCCATTAATCCATTAACCTAGCTGCTACCTACCGGTACAAACTTAATTATAGTATACCTTTAAAAGTAACATAGATGAGATTGCAAATGTCTTTTAAATATAATATATGATTAGCAATCATTTTTTAAAGTTAAATGTTGATAGTATATATGTAAAAACAGAACAGTTTTCACCTCAAAGTCTATAAACTGCAGGTCAGCTATCAGTGTCACCAACAGCCCACTGTTGTAGAGTTCTTGTGCTAGTTGAGCCACTGCCTCTGTTGGGGGCTCCTTGTCATTTGTACCACACAGAATTTCCTTCATTGCTTGCAGTGCTTTTGACACTTCTTCTGAAGCCTAGTGATCAAAAAGTATGCTAACAGTTAAAAAGAATATCAATTTCAGGCCAAAAACAAATCAGCAGAAGAAACATCTTTTAGGCTTTATTTATTCATAATCAAAGACCATTTCATAGCTATGAACAAACTATTAGTGGCACTATTTTTTTGTTTAGAAAAATGTTACTAAAATTTATGTAAATAGATCATAGATCTTGTATTTCTTCTTAGCCAACATAACCGAAGTAAATTTTCCTTAAAACATATTTATAGTCTAATTTCAATAATAACTAGAAATAAACAATATATAGCAACTTTACTCTTAAAAATTAAACATTCTGTTTTGAAGATTCATCCACACTTAATAGTCATTATTTACAGTATTATGTTAAGGTTTTTCAACAAATTCCTATTATCCTAATCTTTTACTGGTCAGGTATAAATTCACAAGTTGTAAGAACTTGTAAGTTTTGTTAGTTTATTCCTCAAATGTAACTGACTTTTAGCACTTATGAAACTTAAAATAATTCAATTACATTTAAAGAATAATAAATCCACAGAGGCAGAAAGATTAATAGGTGTTAAGGCCTAGAGGAGGAAATATGAGAATGACAGTAAATGGTGCATGTTTTCTTTTGAGGGCAATGAAAATGTTCTTGAATTAAGATAAATGCAAAAGGGATAAGTAGAAAAAGGCAAGTGATATTAAAATAACGTAAAGCAAGATAACTCCTTTTTTTTGGCCCGTCCTGGGGCTTGGACTCAGGGCCTGAGCACTGTCCCTGGCTTCTTTTTGCTCAAGGCTAGCACTATGCCACTTGAGCCACAGCACCACTTCTGGCCATTTTCTGTATATGTGGTGCTGGGGAATCAAACCCAGGGCCTCATGTATATGAGGCAGGCACTCTTGCCACTAGGCCATATCCCCAGCCCCAAGATAACTACTTTTAAAAATGAAGGGCTGGGGGCTACTCTACCACTTGTAGAGTGCTAGCCTTGAGCAAAAAGAAGCTCAGGGACAGTGCCCAGGCCCTGAGTTCAAGCCTCAGGACTGGTTTAAAAAAAAAAAAAAAGAAATTTTCTGTCAAGTGGTAGAGTGCTAGCTAAGCAGGCAAGCCCAGCAAGAATAAAAGCCAGAATTCAAACCTTGGTAATGGCAGAAAAGAAAAAAAAATTCCAGATGTTTTTATGGCCCAAATGGAAGCAATCTTTAATTTATTAAGGGATAAAATATTCCTTTGGGGGGGGCGGGCATTGTTTGGATTTGAACTTAGGACCTAGAACTTAGGAAGCAGACACTCTACCACTTAAGATATGCCCCTGATCTGGGAAGATTATTATATTGTACAATATATCCACAAAAGGTATTTTAAATATATATAGAGATGAGAATTATGAAGCAGACCTCTTTGTGATCATCTCTCAGAACTTTTCACTACATCCTAAGATGTAAATACTTTTGTGTATTTCATGACATTGCTTTAAGTTTGGATCTTAAAGGTTCCTCAAGGTCCATATGTTCAATTAAGGCTTACTCCTCAGCCTTGGTTCTTCGGCAAAGTGGTAGAAACCTTAATGGGAGGTCTCTTCTAGTTATTGGGGGTGTACCCTTGGAGGGCACTTTGAGTTCCCTAGATTTTCCAGTCTGAGCCATGAGATAAATGATATTTTACTATTCCATGTGGTCCTGTCATGATATGCTATCCTTGCCAGAGGCCCCAAAATTGTGAGGATCATTTAAGTTTCTATTCTGGGCCAATATTTGGCTCAATATTACAGAGAACACTAAAGCTAAAATAAAGTACTTTACATCCCTCATAGAATTTAAATTGTATCATATACTAGGACAGAAAATGACTATGAACTCATGGGCATAGCTTTGTTGAATCATATCACAGCCTAGTTATTTGGAGAATAATGAAGGCTGCACTGTAGTACAATCTATCTGCCAATTTTTAACTAAAACATTTTTGTCTTTCATGTCAGTATAACATGATACACGAGTACAATCCTGAGATCCTTAAACTCCACAGTGATTCAACAATAGGCCAGATGCTCAACAGTAAACCAAGAGGTCAACACGGCAGAATGCACAATTATCAGGTACATAAAACAACCTGAAGCCAACGTAAATTTTCTTCTAAACACCCTATTTGTCTCTCAAGCCTTGCTTGGGATCCTCCATTAGGCTCTTATAGTGTTTTGGCCTTAAAATAGATGTTTTTCAACAATGTTTTTGTCTTAGTTCATACCTTTTCTGTCTTTTTTTCTTGTTTTTCCAAAATGGCCATGTTGTCTTTCAGAATTTTCACAATTTCTGCTGGATTTTTGTGTGATTTACTAAACAAAGGCATTTTTCATGTATAAAAATCTCTTCTTCCAATATGGAATGCTAAAAACAGACAAGGCAACAAAAATAATAACTTTAATTCTTAATGTACTTAAATTACCAATATGTGGGTTTTAAAACATAACATTAGTTCAATAATTTGAAAACAAGAGATCAAATGATAATGAATTTCAAGTCTTATGCCAAAGTAAAATACATATTAAATCTTTATGAAAGGTATTTTAAAATCTTTACCTAAAAGTTTTTACTCAAGAGTTTAAACTTACAGCAATAGAAATACAAGAATTATGCAAGAATAAGAATTATTTCACTCTTTCCCTGCCGCCGCCAAGCCGCGCGGAGGCGGAGGCTCGGGTGCGCTCAAGATTCGGCTTCACCCGTAATCCACCGCCATGGCCGAGGAAGGCATTGCTGCTGGAGGTGTAATGGACGTTAATACAGCTTTACAAGAGGTGCTGAAGACCGCCCTCATCCACGACGGCCTAGCACGTGGAATCCGCAAAGCTGCCAAAGCCTTAGACAAGCGCCAAGCACATCTGTGTGTGCTTGCATCCAACTGCAATGAGCCCATGTATGTCAAGTTGGTGGAGGCCCTTTGTGCTGAGCACCAAATCAACCTTATTAAGGTCGATGACAACAAAAAACTAGGGGAGTGGGTAGGCCTCTGCAAAATAGATCGCGAGGGAAAACCCCGTAAAGTGGTTGGTTGCAGTTGTGTCGTGGTTAAGGACTATGGCAAAGAGTCTCAGGCCAAGGATGTCATCGAAGAATACTTCAAATGCAAGAAATGAACAAATAAATTTAAAAAGTTGAAAAAAAAAAAAAAAGAATTATTTCAGAGAATAGACTGTTTAGAATAAAAAAGAGTAATAATAAAATAGATTAAGCTCAGAATTCAGTTATAAAGCAATATTTAAATGTATATCACAAAGTACTCCACGGTAATTATAAAACTGCAATGTAAAATTAATTGGAGTCTGTTCATTATTTACTCTTTAAATATTCAATTGTCTATAATTACTTGTATCCTCAAAGCTATAGTGGAAGGTGAGGAGAGTATAGAAAAGAAGTATTCTAGACTGCTTTGATAAGGTATGATGGAAAAAAAAAAACCTTGTAACAGGAGGCTTTAGCTAGTAAAAAGATGTAAATTTATTAGTAAAATATATCTCATATATTATAGAAATATGATGTAAAAAACAAATCTCAAGCATTCAGAAATGAAAGCCACTAGTTTCAATGTATATTTAAACCGAACTAGAATAATATTAGACATAATATTAGGTAGCTTTCCTCTACTTTTCATATCCTACATATCATTCCAGAAGTATGATTACATATATTACAATATGTTAGTAGCAATATGGTATGCTAATATATAAATACATCATTTTTACCTATACCTTATCAGTGGATATTTTTAACTAATATCTTATTATTTGCATATTTTAAAGTACATTTTTCCCAATTTTCCTTCCTTCTTTATTTTTTGGTTGTACTGGGGTTTAAACTCAGGGACTTTGTGCTTGCTAGGCAGGTGCCCTAGTACCTCAAGCCTCTTTAGTTTTAGTTATTTTTTCTATAGCATGGACTGCATTTGTCCTATCTATGCCTTTAGCCTACATGTAATGACAATGACAAGTATGTGTTACTATACCCAGGCTTTTTGTTGGTCTTGCTAGTTTTTTGCCCATACTGGACTCAAACAATGATCCTTCCAGTCTCCACCTCTTGAGTAGCTGGAATACAGGCATAAGCCAAAATGCCTGGCCCATTTCATCAATAAATGATGATACAGTTAATCAATGAAGAAAAAATATTATACCCAAATGCATCTATCAACTCACAGAAGCACCCTAACCAGCTAGTCCTGCATTAAAACCTGGAGTGTGATAGCAAATCTCTCATCTCCTAGATTCAAATCTGCTTCTCTGAAATCTATTTTGCAAGCCTTTCTGTTTTATATGAAAACTACCAATATGTTCCTTCAAGAAACAAAATCAGTATTTATTGTTTATGATCAAGGGTTCCAATGGATATATATGTGTACAGTGAAATCTATCACCAATCTATGTATGTATGTATGTATGTATATATCTATCTATCTATCTATCTATCTATCTATCTATCTATCTATCTATCTATCTCTATTTAATTTATTGGTGCTGGTCCTCGAACGTCATTGAACTCAGGGCCTGGCCTCTGTCTCTGAGCTTTTGTGCTCAAGGTTAGTGCTCTACTGCTTTGAGCCACAACTCCACTTCTGGCTTTTTGGTGGTTAATTGGAGATAAGAGTCTCACGGACAGGATTTCCTGCCCAGCTGGCTCCAAATGGTCATCTCCAGATCTCAGCTTGCTTAGTTGCTAGTTAGAGGTGAGTCACTGGCACCTGGTACTTTTTTATAATTACTTTTTTTGGGGGGCCAGTCCTGGGCCTTGGACTCAGAGCCTGAGCACTGTCCCTGGCTTCCTTTTTGCTCAAGGCTAGCACTCTGCTACTTGAGCCACAGCGCCACTTCTGGCCGTTTTCTGTATATGTGGTGCTGGGGAATGGAACCCAGGGCCTCATGTATAGGAGGCAAGCTCTCTTGCCACTAGGCCATATCCCCAGCCCTATAATTACTTTTTAAAATAAATTTATTCTGAATGTCTAATAGTCAATGCTCAAATATTTGGTACTGAAACAGAATTTTAATTTTAACAGAATGTGTAACTGTTTTTCCATGTATTATTACCACACCAAAGTAAACAACTGTTAACTGAAGGAATTTCAAGTAAATATTTCCTTGATATTGAATATACATGTATACATACACCTATGTATGTAATATGTGCATATATATATGTATGTACACACAGGTATATATATGTATGATTTGATATTATCTGTTACCTGTTGGTCTGCTTTGTTTTCATTGTATCAATCTAATTCTACTGCTAACCTGCTGCAATTACAAATATCTTCAGGATTTCCACGTTAATGTCAACATAGTGGTTAGCTGTAGCTTGTTCGTGCATTCATTTTTTCATTGGATAAATAACCTAAGTAAAGCACGATACACAATCACCTTGCTACTAAGAGTAGAATTGTGGACAGAAACAAAAAATTAAAAAATCCCTATTCTTTGGTGCTTTTTAAGTGGAAAAGACAAACATTTTAGTGGCAATATGTAACAGCTAATACTATGTAGTGCTTCTTAATATAGAATCCTTCCTGGAAATACTTTAAATGTGGCATTTATTATAATAATTGTAAAATAAAATTTATTGAATAATGTTTAAAGTTTCCTAAGATTATTCTTCAATTTTAGAACCCACGCATTGAGGGAAATCAACACACACTCTCAGATCATTACAGTTCTATCCCCCAAAGCCCAGCAAATTAAGGCAGAACTTTTCTGCCTGCCCTACTCTCCTAACAGTGGGTAGCACCACTCTACCCCCAGACAGAATACTTCTATCACTGGCAAGCTTAAGGTACTACTCGTGGGGCAACTGCACATACATGCAATGCACACCATTACATTTGAAAAATGGGCCAAATGCACTCAGAACCACATGCTACACAAACATTGGATACCAAAGCTCAGGCTATGGGTATGGCTCAGTGGCAGGTATCTGTCATATATACATAAGTCCCCAGAATCACACACAAAAAAGATATTTATGCACCCCCTTCTAGTCTTAGTGGAGAGACTAGATTCAGAAATTAGCACTCGTATCTGGCTGTCATTTTTTCTATTTGTAAAATGAAAGGTTCTTAAAGTAAGATAGAGCATCAGATTATGAAATGAGATAGGCCATTTACCATGAACTCTGGGTTAATCAGTCTTATATTCACTCCAAGTCTTTAACACCTAGCATCTATCATTGCCAAAGATAAAATGCTTAAGATGGAAGATTCCAGAAACTGGTGGTTGTAGGGGAAGAGATGGCAGTTTACTTCAGAGTTTTAAGAATATACCATGTTTGTATTTCAGCAAGGCAGTATGCCCTGTTAGTTCAACAGACTGACTATGATGAATGCCTTCTAGGCTTTGAAAAGAGCTAAGGCCACCCACTTCGACCTGCTCCAGCACTAGTACTGACATGGGACTAGCACACAAAATGTTAACAGACTGATACTGGCCCTTCTGCACTTTTCCACTTTCAAGAGTAAATGAATATAATAAGCAACAAATTACATGTTCTAAAGAGACACATACCCTGCTAAAGGGCATCAGGGAGACACTGAGGCTCTGACAAAAAGAGAACAGTATAAAAGCAACATACACAAAAAATGCACATATGCACGTGTATACCTACATGCCCCAAATGTGTCATAGCAACCCCAAATCTATACAGCAGAAATAACTCCTCAGAAAATTGATTGAGGGCCATCAGAAGGTACAGAGTTAGTCTACATTTATGCATTCAAAGAATATTTACTACAGCTGGAGATGTAGCTCAGTGACAGACTGCTTACCTAGCATGTATGAGGCCGTGAGTTGGATCCTCATCATGAAAAAGAAAAAAGAATTATTGGGCACTTGTGCCAGGCAATGAACTAGGAAGTATAAAATAAATGAGCCTCAGAGAACGCACCATCTTACTACACTTGGCCTTCCCAGACCAGAAAAGGAAAACAGATAAATAGAAACAAAACAAACCCTAAGATGATGGCGTGAGGATATTGTTAAATGTACATCATGATAGCTGCATAGATATTTTACAGCAGCATGAAGAAGACATAAGTAAACAACAGTGGGGTAAGGGAGAGTAAAATGAGCCAGCATAGCAGAAGTACATACCAATAAAAAGATGTTAAAAGATGTTAATAGATGTAAACAGAAAAAAAGATTGAAACTTGATCATGTAAAAGATTTTTCTAGTCAAGATTAAGGACTAATTGCAGAATTCAGTATGTGTTCTGGCTTTTAAAAGAAACAAATATTTCTCTTTCAAGCACATTCCAACAAAAATGACCTTAACAAGAGAAACAAAGACCAAATTCTCTTTGGCCTTTATACAACTAAATGCCTAAGATAATGGGGAAATCTACAGACTATAACATCATAATTAAATTACTAGCTAACATATCAGTTGTGTATGAATAGGTTATATATATATATATAGCTAAAAATTTAACAAAAATGAAATCAAGCCCACAAAGAGCTTAACAAAATTAATGCTAGAAATCAAAAGCAGTTTTTGAAAGGAAGCCTTGATAGTGTTGGCAGGACATGTGGGAGGGTGAAAATCTACAATTATAATTCATTCATATGGGAATAAAAATAAACAAGAACTGCACTAAAGAAGTTAAGAACAAAACCTCCCAAAAATCTCTAAGAAAAGAAGGAAGAAATAATAGTGCTAGAAGTACAAATAATGGAATCAGAGAAATACGAGGAAAAGAAGAACATTTCTGGGGCTCTTTGATCCCTGTTTCTTCTAGTGACAGACACAACTGTGTGCCCTACTTCCCATCCCACTCCACAGAAATGGGGGAACATGAACCAGGCACGGCCACAGTGTTCACAGTGTTTTGGTTATGCCCATGGTCTCCCAAATGGGTTATGACCCAAGAAAATCAAAGTTTAAAAGATGAAAGGTAACAATTGCTGGTAAGGATGAGGAGAAAAAGAAATTGGTATATATTGTTAGTAGAGATATAAGTTAATATAGCCATTATAACTACCAACAACCCAGTAATCCCACTGCAGGATATGCATCCAAAGGAACAAAATCAATACATTGCAGGAATATCTGCATTCTTACTATCAAGGCAGAATTACTTATACTAGCCAATATACTAACTCATTCTAAATGTCCATCAATGCATGAATAGCTAAAGAAAATATGGCACATACACATATGGAATGTTATTCAACCACAAAGAGGGAGAAAGTACTGTTGTTTGTGACAAAATGAATGAACCTGAAGGGCATTATGCTAAGTGAAATAAGCCAGGTAAATAAAGACCAGTACTCTATAAACAGTTGAGCTGATACAAGTAGAAAGCAGGATGATGTTACCAGAGACCAGGCGGCTGAGAGGAGTAGGGAAAGAGGAGCTGCTGACAGAAGGGTGTCAGGTTTCAGTTAGACAGGAGGAATAGGTTTTGAGATGTATTGTCCAGCAAAGCAACTACAATCAATAGCAATGTATTCTATATTTTAAAATGAGTTATTTCAAATGTCTTACCATAGCAAATGATAGACGAGGGGATAGATATGTTAATTAGCATGATTCAATCATTGCAGATTATACTTCAAAGCAGCATATTGTGTTGCATAAATGCACACAATTATGATAAATCAATTAAAACAGTATTTAAATTCTCCAATGGAAGAATTCTGATTTTTTTTTTTTTTTTTTTTGGCCAGTCCTGGCCTTGGACTCAGGGCCTGAGCACTGTCCCTGGCTTCTTCCCGCTCAAGGCTAGCACTCTGCCACTTGAGCCACAGCGCCGCTTCTGGCCGTTTTCTGTATATGTGGTGCTGGGGAATCGAACCTAGGGCCTCATGTATCCGAGGCAGGCACTCTTGCCACTAGGCTATATCCCCAGCCCTGAATTCTGATATTTTAAGCTAAATAGTTTAAAATCTCATCAGTTCATTCATTCTAACATTTAATCAAATAAAATATTAAAGGTAGAATGAAGTAAAATAGTTAAATAACTTATTTTTTTTCTTTTTCTTTTTTATTTTTTTGCCAGTCCTGGGCCTTGAACTCAGGGCCTGAGCACTATCCCTGGCTTCCTTTTGCTCAAGGCTAGCACTCTGCCACTTGAGCCACAGAGCCACTTCTGGCCGTTTTCTATATATGTGGTGCTGGGGAATCGAACCCAGGGCTTCGTGTATAGAAGGCAAGCTTTCTTGCCACTAGGCCATATTCCCAGCCCAACTTAATTTTTTTTTAAGAACTACAGAACAATATACCAGCACTCTATACATTTATTATTCAGCTTAAGAAGCATAAAACTGAAAAAAGCAACATTGTTGCCTGCGGTAAAACATACTAATGAATGCGTATGCCACAATTTTATTTTATCTATTCTCCAGGTCTTAGTTGTTTTTAATGTCTACTAATACAAACACTACTGTAATACACAGTCTTTTGTTTTTCCACTTGCACATTTGTATGTGAGTTTCTTCATAGCAGTGGTTTCAACATTTTTGTTCTTAAGTAGAACATTTGAATATTGTTAAAATGTCATTTACTTCTAAAATTCCTGGTTTGATACAGTTCCAATGATGTGTTCAATTTTTTTTCATGTGTATTAGTAGTGCAGATTAAACTTAGAGCTTCAAACTCTTGCTCAGCTCTTTAGTTCATAGCTAGTGCTTTACTACTTGAACCATGCTTCCAGTCCATCATTTTGCTGGTTTAATTGGAGCTAAGTCTTGAGGACTTTTCTGCCCAAGATTTTATCTCAAAAACAACTACAGTAAAAGGGTTAGAGGCATGGCTCACAGCACAGATGACCTAAGTAGCAAACTGAAGCCTTTGAACTAATAACTAACCCTAATACTAATAACAAAAAAAAGACTTTTTTTGTAACTACATTTATTAACAATTCCACTTCTAGTTTTCTGATAATGAATTGGAGTTTCTCAGGCGTTCCTGCCTGGGCTGGCCTTAAATTGTGATCCTCCTTTGATCTCAGCCTTCTGAGCAGCTAGGACTACAGGTATGAGCCACAAGCACTGAGGTATAAGTATATTTCTTTTTGGACAGTGTCACCCTTCCTTCACTTTCCCCTAGTTTCCCTCTCCTGCCCCTGTCCACAAGTTGCATAGTTCATTTTTCACACAGGGTACACCATATTCTTACAAGACAAATGAAAATGAAACCCCCTTGATACTAATAAAAGTGTGGAAAAAAAAGTGAATCAATGAAATAGCAAATATTTTGTTGCTGTTTTGACAAAACTGAAATTTGATGATAAAATATCAGGTCTCTCATTCCTTACTGGTAAGAATATAAATATAAATATAAAAATTTAACCAGTTCTAAGATATGAAAATGTTCATAACTTCAGACTTAGGAGTAAATACACTTTAGGCAATCTATCCTAGGAAAATTAAATAAGGTTTTTGTTGTTATCCTACTTTTACATAATAACAACTTACATTATGTTTATTGCAATGTTTATTGTAACAGTGAAAAATACAGAACAGCCTAAATGTCTCTAAGAGAGTAATGAATAAAACTATGATACATTCACTTGATATACTATTAGTTTATGTCACAAGCTTTCTTAGTTTTTGAAAAAAAATTACAAGTTAATACATCTCTGAAACTTAAATGTGACATACAGATAAAAGAACTTCACACTAGGGCAGCTTCCTCCCCCTCACCCCAGGGCTGGGATTTGAACTCAGGGCCTCATGCTCGGCCTCCACTGCTCACTCCACTAGCCTTCTCCTATTAGAGCTATGCCTCTAGCCTGGCTTTTTTGCTGGTTATTAGTGGCTTCAAACCAATATCCTCTAGATCTCATTTTCCTGAAGATGAGATTATAGGTGTGAGCCACCGGAGCCCAGCTTCTTCTTTTCCTTTATAAATGGTACCTGAAGTTAAAACAGGACCTACAACCAACAGTTTCTGACATTTGATGGAATAGTTCATACTAATTATGAAAATGTGTCCAAAGTATGTGTAACAGAATGGAATTCAATGCCAGGAGTAGTTTCCAAAATAATAAGGCATAACTATGCAGAACAAACAAAAATACAAACACACAAAGCCTATGCACAGGAAAAAAAAAGTTTAAGTTAACAGTGATTGCTTCTGGATAGTGTAGTCTGTTTATGGATAATTTTCTTCTTCATTAAAACATTTATAATGGAAACATTTTCTCTCATATGGTATTTTAAATGAATAAACAAGTAACTATATTTTCTTAAAGCTCAAACTGTAGATTCCAATCATCATGTCCTTCAGAGCATTAGGAAAAAATGATTTCTTTGGTTATGAAGTTTCATGAAGAGTAGTAATTGGCTCAGATTTTAGAGACAAAGCCAGGAAAGATCATTTACTCTGCTCCAAGAGAACTGAGACTTTGTTAATTTTGTAGTAGAATCTAGCAGCATTTCTTTTTCTGATATACAGTAAAATACTTCATATTCCTAATGTGTGTGAGCACCAATGAAAATGACTCAAAGTGTCAAAAAGCAAGTGAAATGGAGAGAACTGCTTAGAAAGGGGATACCTAGAGTATTATAAATACCCTACTTATAATATTTCAAAGGGGAATAAATATCTGTTGGTGGCTGAGTAGTTCCAAGCCTTTAGGTTTAACTTCCCACTGTGCTGTCCAAAAATAGTTCTCATTTCAAAGATTCCCTAGGAAATTTAAAGGAATGGGAAATTTCTCTATGAAGTCATGAGAAACCTCAACATTTCCTTGGGTAAGTCACAAAAAGTTCCTATAAGCCAAGCTATTCAGTCACTGCAAGAAAATTAACTCAAAAATCAACTTTCTTCTCCTTCACATATATTTATTTTAAAATCAACAATGAGATAGGCACATTTCCAAAAGTCTGTCTTATAGCTTAATTTAAGCTAAAAGCGCATGCCTCTTTACTCATACCAACAAATTAAAACAAACTTATTACTACACATTAAAAAAAAATTTAGCTGGGTGCTGGTGATTCACACCTATAATCCTAGCTTCTTAGGAGGCTGAGACCAGCGAATCATGGCTAAAAGCCCTAAAGACCCCCTAAGTGGGGCTTGTAGCTCAAGTGGCAGACCATTAGCATGGAGCAAAAGAAGCTCCCCAGATTCTGAGTTCAAGCCCCAGGACTGACATACACACACAGACAGATAGATACACACACACACACACACACACACACACACACACACACACACACACCACAAAGTCTACCTTGAAGTTGTACTACATTTGCTATATCCAAGAAATCACTCAACCCAAATCATAATTTATAATTGCTTTCCCAGAAATAATAAATCACAAAGTATATCATCATATATGTAATGAAACCAAATCTATTACAAAGCATTATATATATCAAAGTATGGAAAACCAGCATCTTCTTTCAAATTTTCTGTTCTTTGGGTGGTTCTAAGGATTGAACTCAAGGTCTCATATCTGCTAGGCTAGTGCTCCACCACTTGTACCTCCAGGCACTTTTTGCACTAATTATTTTCAAGGCATGATCTTGTTTTATGACTAAGATGGTTTGGGATGTGAGCCTACTCCTTCTGCTTCCCTATATTGTTAAGGATAACGGGCATGTGCCACAGTGTCCAGCCATTGGTTGAGACAGGAATATCTAGAACTTTTGTTTTGTTTTGTTTTTTGCCAGTCCTGGAGCTTGAACTCAGGACCTGAGCACTGTCCCTGGCTTCTTTTTTTGCTCAAGGCTAGCATTTTGCCACTTGAGCCCCAGTGCCACTTCTGGCTTTTTCCATATATGTGGTGCTGAGGAATCAAACCCAGGGCTTCATGTATATGAGGCAAGCACTCTTGCCACTAGGCCATATTTCCAGTCCTATCTAGAACTTTTATGCTGGTCTTGGCCTCAAATTGTTATCTCTAGCTCTTTGTCTCCCAAGTAGCTAGAATTATAGGATTGAGCCACCATGGGCTGCCTCATTTTTCCAGTTTTAATCATATATCGTAAGTATAATTAAAAGCCCCAAATGAATTTTGAATTTGGAGACCAAAAGACACAACTGAAAATCAACCAATAGTAAAGATAAATAATGGTTTTTCACTGAGAACCCTTTTTCTCAGTTCAAAATCATTAAGAATGACTTTCCTTTTCTAAGTTTTACTTTGTTAGCAGAGTTTGAGGGAAAGACATTTTCTAAAACTGTACAATTTACACAAAAATGGAAAACTTGTAAGAGGCCTTTCTATTCTTATTTATCCTTACTTACCTGGAAATCGTGGCCAGACTTTTACATCAGAATAAAAACTCTTTTTTATAAAAAGGAAACCATATCCCTTAATAATCATTCTAATGCCCCAAAATAGTGAAATAAATTTTAAAGCAGAATTAATATATGATGTTAAGATATATTATCTATTATAATACTTGTAGTCCAAGCCCCTACCACAGCTGGTGGCTTACACTTGTAAGCTACTCAGGAGGCCGAAATCTGAGGATCTCAGTTCAGGCCCATCTGGGCAGAAAGGTCCATCAGACTCTTATCTCCACTTAACCACCAAAAAGTAGTTGTGACTAAAGTGATAGAGTCCCAGGCTTGAGTGGAAAAGAAAAACAAAAAGGACAGCACACCTTAGTTTGAACCCCCAACTGGCAGAAAGAGAGAGAGAAAAAGAGAGAGAGAGAACCCCACAATACACACTAAGTACACACATATTACCTATTAAAATTGATTAGAGAGAGTCATTAGTATTAAAACAAAGTTTATAGGTATAGTGGAAAATAAAATTATATCACATCTGTGCCTATCAACTGTCAATCCATCAAAATATTAACATGGGAGAGTAGGAATGAAAGTAATCTAGCTGAAGTGACTTCTCATCCTATAGACATACATGGTTGATTCACTTTTTCTGGATGGGAAGTTTAATATAATCCTATTCTGTCAAAGTTAGAAAGTTAGGTGGGAAATTTAAGATGTATGTCACAAAACTCTATTATCACATTTATAGACAGTAAAGATTTAGGTTTAAGCTGATTATTTTAATTACCAACAGAATCTAAATATGACAAGAATAAACAGACATGCTAATATAGACATGCTAATATAGACATGCTAACACATTGTTCTTTGTTAAGGGAATATATTAGTTAAATAATATGTTAGCCATACACACACACACACACACACACACACACACACACACATTTATTACAGCTACAAATGTGCCTTAATTCATTCAATTGAACAGCCAATGAACCATTAACAAAATGAATAGCAGAAACTGAAACATGTTCTGGGGAAGGACAACAGGGGAGGAACACAGGAATGGTGGAGGATGGGTAAGAAAATGCAGTTATTACATCCAATGCACATTATGTAAAAACTCAACTATGTAAATTGAGGGTAGAGATGGGATAAGGGAGACCAATGAAAGGGGTAGCATTGATCAAGATGCATTATAATCATAACCTGACTTCTGGAATTAAAACCCCTTTGTACAATTACTGAATAAGCATAAGTAAATATTAAAAAAAAACTATTATAGGGGTGGGAATACAGCTCAATGGTAGAGCACTTATATTTAGATTCACCACTATATTTGATTTTCTAATATAGCTCAAGGTAAAAATGGTTTTTCAACAGTGTGACTACGATATCTTCCTATGCTTCAATAAAGCCTGGCAGCCACTTGACAATTGGTTTCTCAAAGAAAATGTGCTTCAAATTCCCAACAACCTACTCACCCATGAATTCCTGAAATATATTTTGTAAACAGGCATAATTTATTCTATATTTATTTTCCTGTAGGATTAAGAAATGGTGCCATTGCTAAGGTAACACTAGTGAAGACATAGTTAAATTTTTTTTTTCTGAAGATTGCCAAAGTGAAATGTAAATTTTCTATCCATTTAAGGATGAAGTGGGAAATTACGTAAGGTAAGTTTGTCTTGAAGTGTAAGAAGGGGTTCAGGAAAAGTATCCAGAGAGCTGCTGGTCTGCTTCTTATACATAGGTCAACAGGCTGGGGGGGGGGGGGGAAAGCCCACAAAACTCCATTAACAAAACCTGTTTGACAGGCTTCTATACACGTAGAGGAAATTTCAGAGAAAGTACAGCCATGTTGTGTCTAAAGTACAACCCTCTTAATGTGTTCACTGACACCTGGCAGAAGTTTTCACTTCAGTTCATTTTTGTTGCCTTATAGGGCTCACTTGAATCAATGTTTTTTTCTTATAGTTAGCATAGGATACAGCAGGAACTTTGCTTCAAATGGGCATCTTTATGAAATGATTCAATTTAGTAATTAACAATACACACTCCCTTCCTTCTACAAAAGCATGATTATGAGCTTCTTACCTATGCCCTGTAAAAGATTATAGATGTACATATATAGATATACATCTAGAACTTATAGAGAACACATAATATATATAAGGATATATAAATGAAGGTTTTGTTGGAATATAAATGATATTTTAGGAAGTTATTTTTCTTTGTTTTTTGCATACTCACACATGCATGCACATCTAATTATAGTAGTTCTTCAGCATTAAAGTGTGATTGTGAGAGCTTGGTATTAGTTATAACAACAAAATAATTCCTTTATTCCTTACCTTCAAATCTATATGCGTTCATTTTATATCAAATGGTAAATTTTCTAAGTAAATTATAATTTTTTATTTTCCTCACAGAATTTGGAAAATCAGGTTTTATTGGCTCTCACAGCATTCAACACCTAAATTAGGATGGAATTATATAACTTATAACAAGGTATAAAACCAAGCATCACAATGATAACTTTAACTGACAGTGTACAGAAAAGATAACTTCAATTTTCATTCAATTGA
Source organism: Perognathus longimembris pacificus (assembly GCF_023159225.1). NCBI lineage: Eukaryota > Metazoa > Chordata > Mammalia > Rodentia > Heteromyidae > Perognathus > Perognathus longimembris. Next base: position 44,374,679 of record NC_063163.1, read on the forward strand.
AAGAGAAACAAAAAAATAGTATTTGGCCACTATTTTATTTTTGGAAATTTTTTGTAAATAAAAACCCATTTCCAAAATAAGATATTCCATGGATACAGAATAGTTGGTTCTGATTCAAGTGCCTCAGGCAACAGAGAAGTATTGTTTTGTAGTTGTTTTTTCAAACCTCTCATAGTAACAGCAAGCAGTTCATCACCCACAAAGAAACAAGGTAACAGCTTAATTTCAAATGAATATGTAAGTAGTAACAGCAGGACCTCAATTAAGACAGAATTGTGCCTTATTAATGACTTTTCTACAGCTGAAACAGGTACTCACCAAATGGTTAGGAAATGTCCAGGCTCATGAAAGCAGCAAAAAGTACTCCTGGTGCAGTGCTGAAGACAGCTCTTCCAGGGCTCACAGCACTTGAGATAAGCCTTTATCGTCCATTTATTAGAGGAAGCCTCCCATCACCCGCACAGAGGAAAAAAGTTTGCACAATTCTGTCTTTACTTTCTGCCTCTCTCTTTGAAGAGGAACAGTTACCCCCGGAAAACGTTAGCAGAAAATGATCACTTGAAACTCACATCAAGCAGCTGTAAATTTCCACTCTGCTTGCTCTCAGATTCCAAGCCTTGCTTGTCTCTTAATCTGTCACAGGCAGTTCTGTTTCTGGTCAAACCAGCTTGCTTATTTGTCTTCCTCTCCCTAGTCTAACATGTGCCTTTAGATACACACCACATAGTCACAGCTTCTTCTTTTTCTCCTTCCCTCCCTCCTCAATTGTGTAAAGTCACAAGAATGCATGCAAAGCAATTAAGCTGAGGTAAAATTAAGTCCTGGGCAAAAAAAAAAGTCTTAAGGATAAACCAATCTTTTTCCAGCACCTTTTCCCTCTCAAGATTTGAATTTATTCATAAGATTTTAGCAACTAACTAAACTGGCTTACCCATCTTGCTTAAAAATGTAAATAAAGGTTTCCAACAAAGCATGTTGACAGTAATAATAACAGATTAGTCTACTCATGTGTTAACTCCATAGGGAAGATGCAATTCTTTAATAGGAAGAAAGCAGAGCAAGTAAATAAATGCACAAGTACTATGAATTTACTGGAGATAAAAAGAAGTAAGGAAGACTTGGGGTTACTTATTTAATTTAACAGGATAACTTAATGCATTTTAATATGGTGTGTTTTGAAAGTCAGACCAACATTGGCAGCCATAAAGGGAAAATTATGAAGAACAGAGAAAGCTACCAACACCAAAAATGCTAAGTGGCTTAATTACTTTAAGTGCAAACTAGATATGGTTATTTCATTTGGATTATTTCATTCCTTTTGGCATTATTGGTCAGGATGTGTTACATCTCTTTAAAGACTGGAGAAACATTTAAAAATTATCTCAGACTTACTAAAGTAAAATGTCTTCAAGTTATAGAATCAAGGTTTGGGGATGAGAAATTGGGTGAAAAACTGAGTGATACAGTAGCTGCCAGGCTGAGGTGGATGGTGTTGGTAGGATTGTCTGGAGTGAAAGACAGTGTACACAGCTTTGTACATAGCTTGGAAGGCATGCAGGCTCTGTATGAACACTAGTCAAAGGTGCTGTGGAATTAACTCCAGTCTCTGGACACAGAGACTCTCAAGTTTTCCTACTAGGAGTTTCCGATCAAAAGTCCTGGACCCTTCTAACAGAGATTGAATCACAGAACTGACAGAAATAGTGATCACACCTACTGTTCACATATTAGTTGTTTTCTTTACTAAACAAAACAACATGAAGTAAATATCTGCTTATAAACCTAAGTAAAGTAAGTTAAATGATTGTAGAACATGCCCAAATGCTAGTACTGCAAAGCAAAAAGAAAAAGGAAAAAAGAGGTTAAGCAAATAAAGTTTGGCCTTAAAAATATACATTTCTTGAGCCAGGTGCTGGTGGCTACCACTTGTAATCTTAGCTACTCAGGAGGCTGAGATCTGAGGATCACAGTTCTAAGCCAGCAGGGCAGGAAAGTCCCTGAGACTCTTATCTCCAATTAACCATCAGAAAACCGGATATGGCACTGTGGCTTAAGTGGTAGAGTGCTGCTAGCCTTGAGCAAAAGAAGTTCAGGGACAGCACCCAGACCCAGAGTTCAAGCCCCACGAATGACAAAATAAAGTAATATGAAATAATATAGATTTCTTAATCTGGTTCATTTAAACATGTTAATTTGGTTATTTCTTGTTTGTTTGTTGTTGTTTTTGCCAGTCCTGGGCCTTGGACTCAGGGCCTGAGCACTATCCCAGGCTTCTTTTTGCTCAAGGCCAGCACTCTACCACTTGAGCCACAGCGCCACTTCTGGCTTTTTCTATATATGTGGTGCTGAGGAATCGAACCCAGGGCTTCGTGTACACAGGGCGAGCACTTTACCACTACGCCATATTCCCAGCCCAGTTTGGTTATTTCTTAACTGATAAGAAATAGGCAACAAGGAAGTCTAAGTATTAGTCTGCCAACTATTATTTCAAGCAGTAGTTTGCAAAAGATTTACTTTTTTTTTTTTTCGTTGTTGTTGCTGTTTGTTTTTTTGCCAGTCCTGGGGCTTGAACTCAGGGCCTGAGCACTGTCCCTGGCTTTTTTTTTGCTCAAGGCTTACACTCTACCACTTGAGCCACAGCACCACTTCTGTTTTTTTCTGTTTATGTGGTACTGGGGAATCAAACCCAGGTCTTCATGCATGCTAGGCAAGCACTCTACCACTAGGCCATATTCCCAGCACCACCACCACCCTTTTTTTTAGACAAGGTCTTACTACTATGTAACACAAACTGGCTTCCCAAGTGCTGGGATTTGAGGCATACACTACTATGCCTAGTTTTTATTTAATATTTTTAAAAGCAATGTTATATGGAAATTGTCCCAAAATAGTAAGGGGAATTAAGTGCCTAACATCTTGCATTATATTCTCAAGAGCTGCACCATAATTAAAGAATTTGTAAGAGTGATTCTTTGAATAATCAGAAGGGTAATACTTTCTAAGTCAGTTTGGTGGATTATACTTGTAACCCCAGCTAAATGGCAGGCAAAGATCAGAAGTATCATGGTTCTACGGCTAGGTTAGGCAAAAGTTATCAAGATATCATCTCAGCAAATATGTCAAGCATGGTGGTGCAGAGTTGTGATTCCAGCTACACAGGTAGGTATTGTTAGAACTAATATCTAGTAATTGACCTAAGAACAAATCTGAGGCTGTCTTTAGGTACTGAGACACTGTCTAAACAATAACTAAAGCAAAAGAGACTGGAGTGTGGCTCAAATGGAAGAGCATCTATTAATAAGCACTAGGCCCTAAGTTCAAATCCCAGTACCAAAAAAAATTGGGAGACTATATAAATCTACAATAGGTTCAGAGTTCAAAATTAAGAAATTTAAAATATATAAAGGCTAGAGTTGTAGCTCAGTGGTACAGTGCTTGCCTAGCCTAGAATTGTAATGGCTTAGGTTCTGATTCTTGATATTATCATCATATCAACACACATCTGTGTACATGTATATATATAATTATTAAGACTAGCTACCTATTTTTATCTACAGATGGTTGTCTTAAAGGGGGTTATAATGGAACATGTCCATTTATATGTAAAGCACATCTTTATCAGAGTCATCCCTTCCATTGTTACCCTTTCCTTTTCCACTAACCCCTTCCGTAACCAGTTATATCATTTTCCACTTCCTTTCTTTATTGGCAGCTTCAACTCAGGGTCTGGGTGCTTGCTGTCCCTGAGCTTTTTCACTCAAGGCTAGTGCTCTACCACTTTAAGCTACAGTGTCATTTCCTCCACTTCCTTTCTCACATATGTACATTAAGTATTCCCATTTCCACTCATCACTCTGGCTCCCCATTCAAAACATATTTCAGCTCCCAGATAGTCATTTTGTTAATCTGTTAGTTGTTCAAAGGGTTTAAACCATGGTGTTTAACTCCTGTATATACTATACTCTGATTGGCTACAGATGATTGTATGTATGTTTAATTCATATTAAACAACATTTTAAAATATATATACCACAAAATCTCACAATGTGACCTTATTAGGCTACAAAAAAATCTATTTATTATTCCAGAAGAAATGAGATGATCTTCATTCTCTAACACTTACACACATTAAAAAAAGCTATTTTTAAATTTTTCAACAGATAAGTAAATGTCCTTTTAAATGTTCTATTAATACTTAAAAATAAAACAACAGATCATTCTTCTAAAACTTACTTGGAGTCAGGATGCAAGGCTCATGCCTGTAAACCCCAGATATGGGAGGTATAAACAAAAAATACAATGATTGAGTCTAGTACAGACAGAAAGTTAGCAAGACCCCATCTCAATCAACAAGCTAGGCATCTATCCCAGGTACGTGGGAGACCCTAGGTAGGAGAATCATAGTCTGAGGCTACCCTCAATGAAAATACACGACCCTACCTGAAAAATAAAGCGAGAAATACGTGGGGAGGGCTTGGCCAGGCATCAAGTGGTAAGCACCTGACTCCCAAACATGAGTCCCTGAGTGAAAAACCTATGATTAACAAATTCAAAAATATATTTAAACAAAGAAGTACCTGTAACTAAGCAATGGGCTGGATTTACTCTCCCATCTTATAAAACTGATAAAATATAGAAAACAACAGTGTTCAGGCACTAGACACAGGCCTGATAACAGTTAAGTGATCCCTGACAGAAAAAGACAAAATATGCTTTAATAATTGCCCCAGGAGAGGGCTGTAGAGACAGCCCTGGAAAAATGGAGAAGGTTCCCTTCAAATCTTCATCAGAGAACTGATCAGCACAAATCAGTGAGAAAACTCTGTTAAGTCCAAGTTAAGGACCACTGAAATGGAGCAGGCAGAAAGATTCACATACCGGGCTGGGAATAGGTCATGTTTCCTAAAGAAATGTCATACAAGAAATTAGGCTGAGTACTCAAAGACCTCAGTATCAGGACTAAATTAGTCTTTATCAAAGATTGTTGTGGTCTCTCCTAATAGATTAAAAATAAGCTTTGAAAGGACCAAACTCTTCACAAATAATTTACTTAATCTCTGAGTAAAATTTAAAATATTTATGGTTATAGCAATTCTTATAAATGTAACATATAACAGCATTAAATTCAAGTGCTGGCTACAGTTTCTGAGGTTGAAGGAGGAAAATACAAAACTAAGAATCAGCAAACATTTAAAAATCAAGAGGAGGGCTGGGGATATAGCCTAGTGGCAAGAGTGCCTGCCTCGGATACACGGGGCCCTAGGTTCGATTCCCCAGCACCACATATACAGAAAACGGCCAGAAGCGGCGCTGTGGCTCAAGTGGCAGAGTGCTAGCCTTGAGCGGGAAGAAGCCAGGGACAGTGCTCAGGCCCTGAGTCCAGGGCCCAGGGCTGGCCAAAAAAAAAAAAAAAATCAAGAGGAGCCAGGCACACCTATAATCCTATTCAAAGCCACCTTGGGCAGAAAAGTCCACGAGACTCTTGTCTCCAACAAACAACTCAGAAAAAGCCGGAAGGGGCTCTGTGGCTCAAGTGCCTTGAGCACAAAAAGGCCCAAGCACAGTGTTCAGGCCAAGTTCAAGCCCCAGGACCAGCAAAAAAAGCAAGAGGAAGGATTTCCCTCCCCCACTTCCCCCTCCCCCATAAAGGCTGTTGTTATCCAATCCTCACTTCACACATCAAGGTCTACAGCATCCATTATTTTAGTAACACTGACCTTTGCCAGTCACAGTGAAAACTAGATATACTCAACAACCTTGTAGCTAGGGTTCTGCCTAAAAATGTTCCATTCATCTTCTAAAAAGCAAACTGAGGCCAGGCCAGCTATACATTGTGACTAGTGCTTACAAGCAGCATGACCAGCTGTCATGTGCTAGATGTCAGTGATATCTTTGGTTCTCTACTGTCAAAAACTAGTTCAAGGGGCTGGGGATATAGCCTAGTGGCAAGAGTGCCTGCCTCGGATACACGAGGCCCTAGGTTCAATTCCCCAGCACCACATATACAGAAAACGGCCAGAAGCAGCGCTGTGGCTCAAGTGGCAGAGTGCTAGCCTTGAGCGGGAAGAAGCCAGGGACAGTGCTCAGGCCCTGAGTCCAAGGCCCAGGACTGGCAAAAAAAAAAAAAAACTAGTTCAAAAATATTCTTTCTGACATTTCCCACCAAAGCTCCCTCACAAAAATAACCACTGTTACAATTTAATCATCATGAATTTGTTTTTCTTATTTTTGAGCTTCTTTGTTTATGGTGTTTAGGTTGAAACTTGCACATGGTTAATAAATGGAATTACACAATATTCAAAAAAAAGCATTTGGGCTGATGTTAATAAACTATTTAAGAGAGACATGCTTTATATCAAATACTTATATCACAAGAGATAGACTTCTAATGACCTTAACCTTCACTTGTATAAGTTAGAATAAATGCAAACAAAGAAAAATCAAGTAAACAATAAAGACCAGACATCAATAAAGTAAAAAAAGGAAAAGAAATTAAAAATATCAATAAATGCAAAATTGTTTTTGAAGACAAAAAACTCTATAAAATTAATCTCTAGCAATAGTGACAAAGGAAAAAGATACACATAACCAACATCCAGATTGAAACATTAGTCCATATAACAGCTATGAGAAGATACAAACATATTTAATCTTTGAGTTCATAACACGGATTTTTAAAACCAGATGTGGGACTGTGGCTTAGTGGTAGAATGCTTGCCTAGCATTCATGAAGCCCCGCGTTCCATTCCTCAGAACCACATAAACAGCAAAAGACAGAAGGCATCGTGGCTCAAGTGGTAGAATGCTAGCCTTCAGCACAGAGAGGTTCAAGGACAGTGGTCAGGCTCTGTTCAAGCCCCAGGACTGGCAAACAAAAAAATAAAAAACAAAAACAGATGTTTCGTGCTTGGTTGTAAGTTCTTTTTAACTTGGAACTGAACAAGTGGAGGTGTGGCATGACTGGTAGAGGACCAGTTGTGAATGAAAAGGCTGAGGGAGAGCACAGGCCCCAGTATTGAAACAAAAAAGAAAAAGCTTAACTGAGTCTGGCCTTTTCAAAACTCCCATATAACTAACTGTCTTACGTGGACCTGGGTGCTGTCCTAGAGCTCTTTCAGCTCTAGGCTAGCGCTCTACCACTTGAGCCATAGCCCCACTTCTGGTTTTCCAATGGTTAATTAGAGATAAGAGTCTCACTGCTCTGCTGGCTTTGAAGGGCAATCCTCAAATCTCAGCCCCCTGAGTAGCTAGGATTACAGGTGTGAGCCACTGACGCCCAGATGAGAATGTGTTTGTAGTGGTGCTATTACAGGTAGGTACTTTGGAACTGCTTTTGCTAAAAAGAACTCACTCCTTACTTGGACAAAATTAACAGCATGAGAAAAGTTTGGCATTTCTGCCTCCAGATGACATCAGTCTCCCTTACTCTGAGTCTCCTGCAATCACCTTGGGTTCTTAGAAGGGCAAGGGCTGATGAATAACATCTTTAAGACAAAGGAACAAAACTCCCTCCAAGGAAAGGAAGCAGCAAAGCATCCCAGGACAGACCTGCTCCCCACAAAAGAAGATAATTACTTGTAAAGATAACACTGCATCCTGGGGCAGGAGGAGTCATCTCCTACAAAACTCATCTGGAGCCCTACAGAACCTGGACTGAGATAACGATCTACAGACCACACTTTGCCCAGTTGTTTCCTCCAATTTTTCCCGAGTTTCAAACTAAAGCTCCAATCTGTACCCTGAAGCCAGGCAAAATGCTCACTTTGCCTCATCCAGGGGTGTTACCATGCTATGTAATAAATTTTTTCTGCCCTTCACTACTCCTTGTCTCTACAACTGTGTATTGGGGTGAGTGGCCAAACCTCTCCTGTTGGAATCCTGAGTTGGGGCTCTGACTTGGAGCTCCAGTTACAGTGTCATTTAACTTGTTTGTCTATCCTCTGTATTTCCTACAAACAGTAAGTTAGGCATAAAAACTCAATGTTTTTGCCAAGGTAATTCCCTAAGTTCACCAAGGGGATATCTGATATTGACCATCACCATTAAGAATCTACTTCTTCTAGTGGAAAGATAACAGTAATGCTGCTAAATATCCACAAGCAAAGATGCTACATCCCAACAAACAATTATCCAGTCAAATCTCAACAGTGCCAAGGTTGACAAACTCTGAATTAAAGCCAGCTTCAGCCAAAGCTTAAACTGTCACTGGAGATACTTCTCTTTTTACACTGCTTTTTCCTATGTTGCCTCCATTTGCAGCATGTCTCTACATCATGACAAAAATGGTCCCTAGTAGAGTAGATGGCCTTTGTCTTCAGGACCTCCAAAATGTCTTAATAACCATATCAATTTCTGAAAAAAGGACTCTGGTCCTACTAGGCTAATGGAAGCCATAAGAATGGGATGCTTTTATTAAGCAGCTTGGCTGCTGAGCATTGATTGCTAAGTGATTGGTAGTCCTAACAAGGGCCCTAGGAACTAGGATCCCTGCAGGAGACACCATGGTGGGAAGGAAATGGTCATCACAAGAGTCCCAGTGCCAGGAGACTTATTTATTCCTGTAACTGGGGCTCACATATTTACTGGCTTTTGTTTTATCTTTTCTATACATTGCAACCCTGCTAGAGGGCAAGGCAGACAATGATTAAGTTTTCCTTTCTTGTCAATTTTAACCAAAATGGGAAAAGAAATTCATTTTTCTGTCTTTGTTTCTTAATGCAGGCGAGTGATTTAGCTAAGCATTATGGCTCAGAGTTCCAGTAACATAAAGAGATAAAGAGATAAGAGAAAGGCACTAGAGGAGGTTCACATTATGTGGCCCTGGAGACTATGGAAAGAGCAACCTCAAGTCTTCTGTCAGTTTCCTTCCAGATTGTCTGTATTATAATTTACCTGCAGAGACTGTACAGCTGAAGTAACTTAGTTATGTGTGTATATTACATAATAGTTCTCCACAATCCCATCTACACTTGCCTTTCTCCCAAATGTATGCTTTCAAAAATGGTCCTGTCTAATATTAGGCAAGTTTTCCAAGTGAGATTAACAGTGAGCTCACTCCTGCTCAGACTCGTTTACATATTGCATCTAGCTCCAAGATCTCCATTGGCTTTCTATGGATAAGATTATAAATTTATCAGTCCACATATCTACTACAATAAACAAGGTAAAGGAAAGCAGGACACCAGCAATAAATATTCCCAAATGAAAAGGGGGAATAAAAAAAAACATAAATACACAGTAGTTTGCTGGGCAGGAATTATTTTGTCAAGTATCTTTCCCCTGCAAGGGAAGGGAAACAAGTTCCTTAGCTCCCACACAGGTTGTTGTTGCCTCTTGTTGGAATGTCTAGGAGACTCTCCTTTATCCACTGTCCTCCAGGATCAAATTTGAGAGGGTACTGTGACTGGTTTGAAACTAGGATTTTAAAACTTCAGGCCTGAAGTCCAGGAGTCCCAAGTTAGGTCCAGCCATTTCCCCCCATATACCAAATAAAGAGACCTGGTGAAGGGCAGAGAAAGATTTATTACATGGTAGTCTTGGGAAGCAGCCATGCCATACATCTTCAGCCGTCTTCAAAGGTACAAACATTGTATTTAGGTTAAATAGGGAGCACTGGGGGGCAGGAGATGAGAAAGGTATGCATATGGAGAGCTGGGGAGCAGTGGATGAGAAAGGTATGCAGTTATGGCCTGGTTGACCATTAGCTCAGCCTTTGTCCCTGGAGGAGTTCCAGAGAAGTTATCATTTTATTACTGGAACAGAAGTGGAACAAGGTGGTCTCCTGAATTTTCAGCTGTTTGCTTTAAGATAATAAGACACTGTTTGTTTGAGAGGCAGTTTGCCTTCCACACAAGATGGTTGCAAGAATCTAGTCTTTCTGGGTGATTGCAAAGTTGACTGCAGCAGAGAATGGCTCAGATCATAGGCTACAGATAAAAAATTGGGGGACATTCAGTTAATTCACAGGACCCAAAAATATTTTTTTTAAGTTGCCTGTTACAGTTCCTCTCTGAGATCTTTCCTGCTAAATAAATGAACTAGTTTTATGGTTACAAAAGAAAGGAACATCACACTGTTTCTCAAGTTTGGATTTCTTTCACAATACAAAGGCCTTAGATTCTTGATTGATTTTTTATTCTTTTTTTTTCTAATCAAAGCTAAAAATTACTGTTGTGGTTTGCCTCTAACAGGCTTCACAGTTCTGCCTAATTACTCAAAGCCCCAGGCTGACTGCTTCCAGCTAAACTCTTCTCCCAAACAAATACAGACAGGCTAAATCCTGGAGGAATGTTCTTTATCAGATGGACTGTTATTCTGGTGTGACTGGGAGGAAGTGGCAGGAGATATTACAGTGCAATCATTTTAATGATAGTACTGAAAAAAAAAAGTAAAGCAGGATGGCGTCAGATTACGGTGAGCCTTAACATTAAGCTAATGAGTTAATATGTAGGCAAAAGACAGAAATGAATAAATGTGGATAGTAACTGAAGCAATTTAAAGATAATACTTTTAAAAGAAATAAAGGCCACAGGTGGAAATAGAAATTTTATAAACTATGACCAATTGTGTTATAGCAAGTCTGAAGTGCCAGCAAGACTTGTGGACATGGGCTCCCATAGCCTAATAAACATACAGAACTAGAGCTGGAGGAGAAAAGATGTATCTGGAATGTGTGTGTATGCACACATGTGTGCCTGTGCATGTGTATAAGTGAGAGTATCTTCCCTTCAACCAGTGGAGTAGAAGAGATGATAACCAGCGTGGTCAGAGGAAAAAAATGATGACTAAGCAGAGGAGAAATGGGAATTGCTCTCACTATGACCAAAACCAGACTCCTAAGAAGTGGTCAACAACTGACCTCTTGCTGGAGAGCACTGTCCAGGCCCTGCTGTTCAGAACCGTAATTCAGTATTTAAGACCTACTTTCAATTCTTACAAAGCAAAGGTATTAGAGAAAAGGTGACCTTCAAAGAGCCTTTTAAAAATTCATACTCCCTAAATTCCTAAAGACATGTGCTTATAATTAAAGAGAACAAATGTAGGTCAAGAGTACCAGAGATAGTGGGTGCTGGTAGCTCATGCCTGTAAACCTAGCTACTCCAGAAGCTGAGATCTGAGAATCTCAGTTCAAAACCAGCCCAGACAGGAAAAGTTCATGAGACTCTTATTTCCAGTTAACTACCAAAAAAGTGGAAATGATGTTGTGTGGTAATTGGTAAATTGCTAGTGTAATATGGAGGTCAGATCTGGCCAGCGCCATCATGGGCTGTTGAGAGGTGTCAGATTGACTCCATCTCAGATTATAGTTAAAGAAAGCAGAAGCCGGCTGGGAATATAGCCTAGTGGCAAGAGTGCCTGCCTCGGATACACGAGGCCCTAGGTTCGATTCTCCAGCACCACATATACAGAAAACGGCCAGAAGCGGCGCTGTGGCTCAAGTGGCGGAGTGCTAGCCTTGAGCGGGAAGAAGCCAGAGACAGTGCTCAGGCCCTGAGTCCAAGGCCCAGGACTGGCCAAAAAAAAAAAAAAAGCAGAAGCCGAATCCATCTTCACTAAGATCTCCCCCGCCCTATCCAGGCAAGTTCCCCTTCACTGTGATAAGATGTGTAAACTGCTTGATCACCCAAATAGTGGAGCATTCAAGGTCAAACCTGTGCCCTCCCATGAGTAGGTGTATCTGCCTGATTCATGTGAGCCCCACCAAATCCGTGTGCCAAGTCTAACTAAAATGATAGGTTGGTTCAAACAGTTGCTATGAGGCAGATTGTAATTCCATTGGCCATGCTCTGTAAGTGTTGTAACCTCATTGGCCACCTGCGTGTGGCAAGCTTGACCATGTCGTATTTGCCTTTATAACCAGACTCCGAGCATAGCCCAGGACGCACAGTCCCAGCTTCTGAGTCTGGGCTGCGGCCCTGGTGGGCCAGCCCGCTTTTTACAGTTACAATCCCAATTCCCAAGTCCAGGCCGTGAGCCTGGCTGGTCAGTATACTTTTTAATTCCCCAATAAATCCATCTTTTTGCTTGAGACTGTCTCTGAGTGGTGGACTCCTGGAGGGATGGGGGATCCCCCCCTTGGATCCCATTATATTGTGGTTCCCTCCCTTGGGGGGACCCCATTACAGCTAGCATTCAGCAAAAAAAGCTATGAGAGCTGGGCACCAATGCCTCATGCCTGTAATCCTAGTTACTCAGAAGGCTGTGATCTGAGGATCTTGGTTTGAAGCCAGGACAGTTTGGGAGACTCTTACCTCCTAGTAAGCACCAAAAAAAAAAAAAAAAGCCAGAAATGGAGCTATAGCTAAAGTGGTGGAGTGCTGGCAATGAGCAAAAAGCTCAGGGACAGCGCTCAAGTCCTGAATTTAAGCTCCAGGACTAACGCAAAACATAAAAAGTGTCAGAGTTTTACTGCCTTACAGAAAAGAATGAAGAAGGCAAACGATTCCCAGGCTAGACCTTTTGGGAACTGGTAATCTTGGCTCTGTCCCAGGAGTGTGGCTAGATTTCCAGGATGAGCAGGTGAATGACATACTTCCTGCTGTTAAAGAATGCCCAGATATAAGATCTGCCATTGGCAATGTGACTCTGCCCTTGGCTGATGATACCTGAGGGGCAGGCGGAGCACCTCCCACCTTAGTTGCATGAAGGTATAAAGACCCCCTGAGAGAGAGCTCCAGTGGCGCCATTTTCCTTTACTCCTCTGTGGGAACTTGGCCTTGCTGGCAATAAACTCTTTTGCTCTATGTGACTTCGTCTAGGGTCTGTGGTTTTCTGGGATAATTTTCCTTTCACCTGCTACATCAACTAGGTCAGAGCAAATTTACTATTACAGAGGTTAAGAAAAGGAGGCACGGGTATCTAATGTTTCCAAGTGTTAGGTAAGAATGGAAAGACAGCATGTAATGAAAGGGGTTTTTGTTTGCCTGTTTTGTTTTCTCCTTTCAATGTTAAACTCTTAGTAGATTGATTGGGGTAGATATGAGGAACATTTGAGATGAGAAGGAGATGAGAGAGCAAGATTCTTGAGCACACAGTGCTTTCAAAGGCTCAAGCCTGTAATCCTAGCTACTCAGGAGACTTAGATCTTTGAATCCTGGTTCAGAGCCAACCTGGGCAGACAAATCTTTGGGACTCTTAATCTCCAATTAACAAGAATTAAAAAAAAAAAAAAGTAGGAACTTTAGACTTGGCTCAAGTGGTAGAGCACTAGGCCCTGGGCAAAAAAGCCAATTGAGATTAAAAAGCCCCAAGTACAAGCATCAGTACCAGCACAAAGAACACAAAACACCAATATGATAATAAAAGCCAAGAGCTAAGACTCACAATTCTACTTCTGTGTCTAAAAATATAACACTAAGTGAAATACAGCTATGGTTTTCTATCAACTTTCCAATTTAAGAAATAACCTGAGACACACATAGAACCAGCATTATAACCCCCAAAATGGGCTTAGCACTACAAACACAGAAGGATGCTGACAGTTCTCATATTTCCCTAATCTTTTTTGCCAGATCTTTGTGCTGTTTTCTTGCTGGAATTAGTTAAGAACACAAATACCTCAATTCTCATATTGTTAGAACTGACACACTATTTATAAGGTATGCCATTCTAAGTTTCCAAGTGTTTTTTTTTCAAATTTTAACTTTTCCACATTTTATTAAAATCAGAACTAAATAAAAATTTCATGTTGGAAAATCACATTATTAGTATAACCTTTAAAAGTATGACTTATGAGCTGGTGCTCTGGAGCCAAGAAGCAAATCAGGATCTAAAAGCATAGAAAAAGCCTTGAGTTATAAATGTCAAGGGAAACGAGTCTTAAAATATCTCTTTCTATGAGGTTAAAAAGCCTGTCAGTAATGGAACTACTTTAGGTGGCATTTAGTTTACAGACTCAACCCAAATCATTAATGGCAATCAAGCATATAGCATTTGCAATAAATCATATTCAGGGAATTTACTGGATGGAAAAAAATCTATAAAGAATTAATACAGGGGGCTGGGAATGTGGCTTAGCGGTATACTGCTTGCCTACCATGCACGAAGCCCTGGGTTTGATTCCGCAGCACCACATAAACAGAAAAAGCCGGAAGTGGCACTGTGGCTTAAGTGGTAGAGTGCTAGCCTTAAGCAAAAAAGCCAGGGACAGTGCTCAGGCCCTGAGTCGAAGCCTCAGGACTGGCAAAATCCCCCCAATAAAACCAAGAATTAATCAGTAATCACAATGGACTCTATTATTATTCATGTTAACACTAGTGTTTGCAGTGTTAGGGATTAAATCCAGGATCTTACACATTATGATTAAGTGTTCTATGTAATCCAATTAAGTGTTATATAATTCAATTAAGTGTTTTATGGTAAAACACTTTGTCATAACTACACACATGTAAAATATGATCAAGTACAGGATAATCACAATACTTTAATTCATAGAAAATGTATTTTCTAAATACAAACAGAACAAGCATCTTACTTTACACACAAAACACAAACTGGTGAACTTTTAAAACTATTGATTCTAAAAACATCCTTTTGCTTTTAAATTTCAAATGATCCTTTAAAAATTTTATTTGATATTCTTCCCTGCCTTCTTCATTACTAATTCCACTCTTCAATGTTACCTCCTATTAACAGTTTAGTGCTGTATTTCCAGATCTTTGTTTCAGGTAAATACAGATATAAGTGTTTGTCTAAATGAAAAAGAACGAGACCAATGGTCCAGTGAACAAAAAAATGATTCAGTTCTTATCATGTACTCCTAATCATTCAGACCTCTTCATATTTTTCAGGTTTTAACCACGGATATGCCTCATGTGGGCCAAAAGGGATACCAACAAACAATAACATTACTTCTCTCTGTGGTGACCCAGGATCAGCTGAATAAACAGCAACTCCTTTGAGAAATCTTAAATATCTCTCTTCAAGATGGGCTCCATAAGATATATCTTAAATAATCTTTTCCTAACCTCAAATCAATTGTTTTAAACCAATTAACACACTGGGCCCTGGCGGTTCCAGATGTCTATTATCAGGCTTTTTGGTGGATATGTGAGAAATGCTCCCTCTAGCGGACTGCTGCAGAAAATTCAGGAAGTCAACTGTTAAGGAGAGGTTCTCTAACTGGTAAGAAAATCTTCATTGCTGTTTTGTTTCTTTTCCTTTTGTTTTGTTTATTCATTTATCTGTCTTTAGGAGAAGAGGGGGCACAAAAATGGTGGGAGAAAGGGTGAACAAATGCAGCAGTGATACTAGACACTATGTTGAAAATAAATTATACTACTTGTGGATGGGGACAGGAAGGATAGACTGGGAGAGAATGAGGGAAGTGGTAGCACTTCAAAAAGAAACGTACTGTCTATCTGACTTATGTAACTATAACCACTCTGTACATCACCTTTACAACAATAAGAACTTTTTTTAAAGAGACTGCATTTTTTCCACATCAAGTAGAGATTGTCTCTTCCTCTTCTAAGTTGGAACACTTGACATACTCACAATAAAGGCAAAACCAAAACAAAATCTGTACACTCTAGTGGAAGAACAAGTTAATGCCACTTCTTATCATGGGTTATTAAATACAAGATAGAGTCAGTTAGCTAAATGCAAAACAGGTTCAGTTAGGTGAAAAATTAAATAACTTATGTAGTGAAGAATTAAATAACTCCCATGAGTCTTCCCAAGTAATAAACTGGACTCTCTGACAAATGTGTATAATAACTGTCATAAATAATTCTATGTGATTTGGTTGGCAAAATCATTTCAAGAAGACAGGATCATATCCTGTACCAAGAAAATCACAATAAAATTTCAGTTTTCACTAATGTGTTGATTTAGGTTCACTATTATAACATGCTAACATATAGTTAATTAACTGTTTGTAGAATATATAGAAAATCAATACTCTATATGTAATTTCCATAAATTTAAAAATAAGGCTTAGTCAATATTGAAAACTTTATTAATATATACATGTACTAAAACATTACATAGTACCTCATATGTACTAATTATCAGTTAAAATGAGATTAAAAATTAAAGGCAGGTAAAATATTTAGGGAATGTCTGAGTACACTAACTTGGCTTTTTTTTGGGGGTGGGGGGTCTGTTGTGGGGAATGAATTCAGGGCTTGGACACTGTCCCTGAACTCTTCTGCTCAAAGTTAGTGCTCTACCACTTTGAGCCACAGCGCCACTTCAGGTTTTCTGGTAGTGAATTGGAGCTAAGAGTGTCTTACAGACTTTCCTCCCCGGATAGGCTTTGAACCGTGATCCTCATATCTTAGCCTCCTGAGTAGCCAGGATTACAGGCATGAGCCATCAATGCCAGCCAAATAACAACATATCTTTAAAGTAAAGGAAGTAAGCACATTTCACCAGAATTATAAAGCTACCATTGACAAAATTTACAAGAGTCCATTAAGCAGGAATCTTTCCCAAACCTTTTTCAGTTGTGGAATGAAATTAAAATATAACCAACACAAACTCAAATTAAGGAAACAATAAAGCAACAGGATCCTAGCATAGCAAGATTTGACCCGAATTGTTATACAGCATTACTTTTACCCCTTTTAGCCTTCTGTGGGTTGGGTCAGGTCAATTCCTGAGATGCCCTCAAAGCATCTTTCCTTAGAGGCCCAGTGCAGATCACTCATCTTCTATTTATTGCCCTAATCTCTGCAGATGCCACATTTTCCTTGGTCTCAGTTCTAAATATGGTCCTTTTCTGGCAAAATGTCTAGGTTTTCGAATTTTTCTGCCTTATTTTTGTTCTTGGTTATCGCTGTAAACCTAAGGGCAGTGACCTTGCTTGGATGCTAGGCTGCTTTGAAATTTTGTTTTCCTATCAATTTTACACCTCCTTGTATAGTCTCTGGGCATGAACAAAATACAGACAAATTCTTTGCCACAATGTAAAACAAATGGCTTCTAGTTCAATTCCCAATAAATTCCCCAGTTCTCATTTGAAATTTTATGAGCAGTGTTTGCTGTCTGCATTCCTGTCTATCAACTTTCTAGTCTTCTGAGCTTACACCAGACTCACACGTTAAGCTGAGTTTGCAACATTTTAGGGCTCCCCTAGTCTGCATCTCTGGATTTTTCCCAATTCTTCTCCCCCACCCCCCCAAAAAAGCCAATTCCATACACTGCTACATTACATGGTCATGAACAGTCAAAGCAATGACTACATTTCTCAACTACCAGTCTTCTGTATTAGATTTTTTTTTAATCACTGTCAAATATCTGAAGCAGTTTAAAGGAGGACATTTTTATTTTAGATGATGACTTTAGAGTTTTCAGTCCAAGATTGATTGGATCCATTGCTTTAGACTCGAGGAAAGGCAGAATGTCATGGAACAAGGGTATGGTAAAGGAAAGCTCTTCCAACTCACAGGGTTCAGGAAGCAGAAAGAGAAAGCCTGAGCCAATTGGCCTCCTTCTCCTCCTTTTAATTCATTGAAGCACCCAGCCTATAAAATGATGTCATCTACATTCAAGATGAGTCTTCCCGCCCAACTTAATCAGTGTCCTCTGCAAACACCTTCCTAACACATCAAAAGGTATGTTTTATTAAGCTACTTTCAACCCTATTAAGTTGATAATCAAGATTTAATCATATCCATCTGATGAAGCTATTTCAATCCAATGAACTTAACCAAGAGATAAGAAACAGCCCCATGAAGACCTACATGTGAATACCTGTAATATCATTATCTATACTAGCTTAAAACTGGGAACAATTATTTCAATCCATAAATGCATAGGAAAACAAATTGTAGCCAGGTGCCATTAACTCACACCTGTACTCCTAAGCTATTCAGGAGACTAGATCTGAGGATCATTGTTTGAAACCACCCCAGGCAGGAAAGTCTGTGAGACTCTTTTAACTACCAGAAAACTGGAAGCATCATTGTGGCACTAAGTGATAGAGTGCTAGGCTTAAGTGAAAAAGCTCAGGGACAGCACTCAGACCTGAGTTCAAGCCCCACAACTGATGACAAAAAGAAAACAAAACACACACACAAACAAATTATAGTATAACCATAAAAAACAATAGCATTAGACAATGAGAAGTAATAAACTATTTATATACATGACAACATGGATGAATCTCAAACTAATTAAGCAGAGAAAAAAACAAAACAAAACAAGTACTTAGACTTGGGAGATAGCTTAAAGTAGAGCATATATGCTTCGTGTATGTGAGTATATAGAGAATACTTATTTAATACCTTCTGTAAAATTAACTACTGTTTTTATTTCCTCATTCCTTCATCTTTTACTGGCTTATAAAGAGACAATCACTTTAGTGGATATATTTATACCAAAAATAGTATTTTATCATGTTTGCTAAAAGGAAGGATATAAGTCTCTTGTATGACATTGGTATGCAAATAAAAGTCTGTTATTCTGTAAGATTTAATCTGTATATTTATATCAGATAAAATATTTAACATGTTCAATGTAGTCTAATGAATCTGTCAAAGAAAGAAGAATCTTGACCTTGAGTTATGTTATCTTACCTTAGAAGTTTTCTATCATTTGCAACTTTGTTTCAACGTCCTCAGCTTTCACTGAAATCATTGATCAACATAGCATCTGACCAATAGAAGTTTCTTAATTAGTTTGGAACATCACATAATAAAGATTTTAACAAATCCAAATTATTGTCTCATTGTTAGCAGGCATAGAGAATCAACAAATTTGATTATATCTCAAAATCAACTACAGATATATAAAAATAAGAAAACACTTCTACCCCAAACACTTTGGGGGTAGATCTTTCAAAGGGCAGCACTGATCTAAATGAAAAAAATACTCATGATCAAGAGAAACCAACAGAAATATGAATGGCTGGCTTGGGTGAAAGGGGATCTAACACTTCTGAAATCTCCACTAGATTCCATCAGCAACAGGAGATAGCTTATTTAATCTGGTACTTCATCTTATGCAAAAAAGTTGGGTAAAACCTTTCCTAAACTAAGAATGTTCTCTATTAGATGTTTGGTAAAATTTTACCTTTCATCTTTATATTGTTTTGTATTAGAAAATATAAAAGAGCTTTGAAGTGTTAGGGACTCAGGAGATTTTTGGCTTTTGCCAGCATCATGAAAACCCATGCCTGCTAAGTTTTGTTCTTTTCTGCCTCACCACACTTGTAGTTGACACATTTTCCTAATTAGAACCATCAGTCACAATCTTGTATCTTTGATATCAATATAAGGATGTGTACCTATTTTCCGATCATAAATAAGGAGTACTTACACTTCTCTCCTTCAGTATATTGCTCTTGCATGAAGAACATCTAAACCAACAATTCAGAGTCTGCATCCTCATTTTGTGAGCAGCAACTACAGGCTAAAACAGACCCCTTCACTTGTGATGCTCCTTCTGCTGAAAGTTGATGTCCTGAAATGATACAGAAGAAAAAGCTCAAGCTTTGGAATCACATAGATCTGGGTTTAAATCTCAGTTTCCTAATTAGTAACTAGATATGACAAAAATTACTTTTAAAAACCCTGAATTTCTTGGGAAAATATCATGGGTCATACTGTGACTATATATATACATATATACACATATATATGTATACACATACACACACATACACACACACACACACACACACACACACAGAGCCCAAACAATGCCTGGAATGTAAAAAAGTACTTTTTCTGTCCTCATTTCCTTTTCCTTCCTTTCTTCCACCATCTTTCTTGTTCTTTTGAGACAGGATCTTACTATGTACTCCAGCGTGGTCTTAAAACTCTCAGTCCTTTTACCTGCACCTCCCAAGTACTGACATTACAAGTACATGCATTGCACCCAGCTCAAGAAACAACATTAGCTCTTTCTGTATAATTCAGTACTTCATTTTCACCATACTCAATCTGCCAAATGACTTTTTAAAATTTAATTTTATTGCCAAGGTGATGTACAGAGGGGTTACAGTTAGTGAGTACGTTTCTTGTCCTATCTGTTACCCCCCTCCTATTTTACTCCCACCTTACCTCACCCACAGGCCTCCCCCCATCAAATGACTTTTCACACTAAATTTTCTTATGTTTGGCCGTGATAAACTTGTGGTTTTTATCCAACAGTTACTGATACCTGGCAAAAATTGTGTCTAATAAAATTCTTTCCAAGCAGTAATATACCCAAATTCTGGATATATAATGGTAAGAAGATACAGTCTAAAATGTGTTCTAACCTCACTAATTCTTTTTCTTGTGTGGTTGTTACCAAGATGTTGTATAATTTTTTTAAATGTCAGTGCATTTTTAGGACAGATTTCTAAAAACTAAATGTTGTGTCTAAGGAAAAATGTGGCTTGCTAGAGGTGGCCAAATTCCTTCCCATGTAATTTGTAGTTACTAAATGGATCCATACAAACAATGAATCAAATTCCTATTTCTCCCACAGTCAGCAGCAAATGCACAGCTTTTGGACTTCAGTGAGAAATGCTTTGGAATAATCGTAATTCTTTGGTATTTCTAGATTGATATTTTTCTTTCAATGACTGAAGCTAGAACATCTTTCATATATCTACTGTCTGTATTGCTCTTCCTATGAGCTGTCTTTTCATCTCTGGCACACGGTTCAAATATATTTCCTAGATTTTCAGCAAGTTGTTTTTTTTTTTTAATTAGTTCTTCATGATATGTGATCAAATGTTTCCACATTTGACTTCACTCTGGCACTTTTCATCATGTAAGTACTTCAATACAGTAGAATTTATCATGACTTTCATTTTTCCTCAAAGTGAGTTACAATTATAAAATACAAGGCTACTATTTCCATAGGCTTATACCATGTTGTTCTATGGATGTTTTGCTCTGTATATCACTGCTAATAATTCTAACATCCTTCAGCCTGAAAGCCCAGAAAAAAATTTCATCATCTTGCCAGGTACTGGTGGCTCATACCTGTAATCCTAGCTACTCAGGTAGCCGAGATCTGAGGACCATGGTTCAAGGCCAGCCCAGGCAGGAAAGTCCTTGAGCCTCTCATCTCCAATTAACCATCAGAAAACTGGAAATGGCACTGTGGCTCAAAGTGAAAGAGTGCTAGTCTTGAGCTTAACAGCTCAGGGACAGAGCCCAGGCCCAGGATTTAAGCCCCACAAATGACCAAGAAAAAAAAAGTGCATTACCTTGAAAAGTCCAACAGTTTTATTAACACAAAATTCAGTCATTCCCAGCACACAATGAGCCTTTTGTTTCTTCTTTTTAATTGGAGGTGGGGTGAAGGGTGGGAACGGGTGTGTCAGAGAGCTGGGAATCAAACCCTGGGCTTTGATCATGATAGACAAGAACTATATTAACAAGAAACAACCTGTTTTTCAGTATAGATTTTTGAATCTTCCCTATTTCCAGAAGGTTTATGGATAGAAATTTAAATACGACAATATTAAATAGTTCTGCTATTGTTTTTCTTCTTAGCAATTAAAATTTTATGATATTGGGGGATGTAGCCTAGCAAAGACAGGGTAGAATTTACACCACTAAAAAAAAAAAAATCTATTTTCTTCATTTGATTTTTATTCTCTTTGATGTCTTAATGTCTTTTCTCAGCACCTGTAATTTAGCCAAATATTTCTCCCTCCTGTACCCTGGAGGATAAATTTTCTTCTTTTGTTTTATTTCTCAAGTTCAGTAAATTTGTTTTCACATCTTCCTCTTTTCGTCCCTTTGTTTTAGGGTTTTTAATTTTTTTTATTCTCTTTTTTTTGGCCAGTCCTGGCACTTGAACTCAGGACCGGAGCACTGTCCCTGGCTTCTTTTGGCTCAAGGCTAGCACTCTACCCCTTGAGCCACAGCGCCACTTCTGGCCTTTTCTATATATGTGGTGCTGAGGAATCGAACCCAGGGCTTCATGTATACGAGGCAAGCACTCTTGCCACTAGGCCATATTCCCAGCCCTAGGGTTTTGAATTTTGAGCTGAGGCTTTTCAATATCTGCAAATCTTGGACTTAACTCAGATTGTGGAAACATACTACAGGTTTTTAGCTCTGTAGTTAAATATTTTGACTCTCATTTTGTTTTTGTGTTTTAAAGATTGACTTAATTTTATTTATGTTTTGTTTATGTGGTACCGAGGAACTGAACCCAGGGCCTCATGCATGCTAGGCAAGCACTCTACTACTAAGCCACATTGCCAGCCCCTCTCATTTTTTCTATTTAAAGTAACTTCAGGGGCTGGGAATATGGCCTAGTGGCAAGAGTGCTTGCCTTATATACATGAAGCCCTGGGTTTGATTCCTCAGTACCACATAAACTGAAAAGGCCAGAAGTGGCGCTGTGGCTCAGGTGGCAGAGTGCTATCCTTGAACAAAAAGAAGCCAGGGACAGTGCTCAGGCACAAAGTTCAAGCCCCAGGACTGGCAAAAAAACAAAACAAACAAACCTCCCCCCCAAAAAAAAATAAAGTAACTTTATATGGAGGTTGTCTGCCCTCTCCTGTTCATTTTGAAGTGTTTTCTTTCTTTCTTTCTTTCTTTCTTTCTTTCTTTTTTTTTTTTTGCCAGTCCTGGGGCTTGGACTCAGGGCCTGAGCACTGTCCTTGGCTTCCTTTTTGCTCAAGCTCAAGGTTAGCACTCTACCACCTGAGCCACAGCTCCACTTCCAGCCTTTTCTGTTTATGTGGTGCTGAGGAATCGAACCCAGGGCTTCATGCATGCAAGGCGAGCACTATACCGATAAGCCATATTCCCAGCCCCAGTGTTTTATTTTTCTTAAACCATGTAACAGGATATGACATATCAGGTTTCTCAATTTAACAATACCTAGTTAAAGAAGTGGGAGCCACGTGCCAGTGGCTAATCCTAGCTACTCAGGAGGCTGAGATTTGAGGATCACAGTTCCAAGCCAAACCAGGAAGGAAAGTCTGTGGACTCTTACTTCCAATTAACCACCAGGAAGAAAACTATATGTGGAGCACTGGCTTAAAGTGGTAGAGTGCTAGCCTTGAGCAAAAAAGCTCAGTGCTCAGACCCCATGACCAGAAAAGAGAAAAAAGAAAAAGTATGGGTTATTTTTCTTTTTACCAATGACTCCTTTTTGGGTAGGAAAGTGTTTATCCAACCTTCTATTCTGTTTCACCAACATTCGTAATTTCTTCTGCTTTACTACTGAGCCCCCACTGCTCGGGTGCCCATTCCAAGAAGCCTCTTTCCCCAGTATGAGGGTTCTGAGACTCCATGCTTTCTACTCCCTTTTGTCTAACAGGTCTTAGCACCTCTTCTATTTGCTTACTCGGGGTGGGGCTTCCTTGCTGTGGGAATTATCTCACCCGGGTTCTGCTGCCCCAAGGTCCTGATCCCCTCTCCTCTTTTCTTCATACTCTGCACCTTACTCACCACTTCTGTGTGGGTCTCGGAGCCAGCTATGCTGGACTGAGGGTCCACTTCACATAATCATTTCAAATGGTGCTCCTTAGCTAAAGTGATGTTAAACTTTGTATGGATTTTTTTTTT
This sequence comes from Perognathus longimembris pacificus, assembly GCF_023159225.1. NCBI lineage: Eukaryota > Metazoa > Chordata > Mammalia > Rodentia > Heteromyidae > Perognathus > Perognathus longimembris. The sequence goes on from NC_063163.1 coordinate 44,398,153, forward strand.
GAGAATATATTGAGAAATTTGGATTTAGGTGGTTGCCTTCATCCTACTGAAATCTAGACATTTTTTTTATTTTTATTACATGTGGTTTGACATTTTTTTCAATTGGGGTGTTATTTATGGTATAGCATATAAATAGACTTAAAATATTCCATGTGGACTTACATACACAGTCTCCATTAGAGGACTGTGAGTTTGCTACATATTTGAAAAAATCTTATTATCTAACTTTTTGTCCACTTAATCTGGCTTACTTTGAGAGGTATATTGTTATCTTAGTACTACCATCTATTTTTTTTCCTTACATCTCTTGTAGTTGTGTTTTACCAAAGCTGTTGTATCCAATGGGAACCAGACAATTTAAAATACCTTTACTGTGAAATGTAGAATTTAACTTAAAATTTATGTCCTCCATCTTAATGTTTTTTGGACTAAAATCTACTTTGTCAATTACTAAGCTGATGAGCCCTGCTTTCCAGAAATGTGCACTTCCCTAGTTTATATTTGGCCTTTATTTTTACTGTTACTAAGAACCTTGTTTTAAATTACTATTAATTCCTTTATTGTTCATGTTTTACAGGTGTAACTGCTGTATATAGCAATCTGATATCCCCCTTTTCATTAAATTGAGCCCATTTACCTTTGATACACCTGTAAGAAGAAAGTGAACTGTTTACTTAGGGGTAGGAAACCTTTTTTCTATCAAGGACCATTTGGATAGCATAACATTTTGGGGATCATGCAAAATGATCAATTTAGGAAGGTAACTGCATCATGTACCAAACAATTTCAAAGGCCTTCTGGCTCGGGGGCCAGATGTTTCCCATGCGTGCTAGACACTCACACACAGGACAGCAAATGTATGAATTTCTTTCTCACACCAATCACTGGATATCAACTGGGTGTCCCATAATTAAATTAGGAGACTAACTGAACAGAAGCATAGAATCAGCACAGACAACCCCTCTGCCCCCACCCCCACCAGAGTATCCACAGCTGCCTTTCACTTCAGACACCATTGCAAGTCCTGTATTGATTGGACTATCCTTTTGACAAACCAAGTACAAGTGCAAGTTTCCCCAGGTTTAATAATTTTCCAGAACAGCTCACAAAACTCAGGAAAAGTATTTTATGTAGTAAACAGGAACCCTAGGAACTAGGGTTCCCTAGTCCCTGCAGTGGATACCACACTGAGAGTGAAAACAGCCTGCCTCAAGAGCCCAGGTGCCAGGAGATTCATGGCCCAGTTTGGCACACAGCCAAGTCTACATATGCATCTCTCCTGGCTTATTTTATCTTTTCTAGAAATTGGGAACTGACATTTTCCCTGTCCAGTTTTGGCTGGCAGAAAAAAATTCATCTATATATACATAAAAAATCCTTTTCTTTTAATGCAAGGGAAAGTGTAGCTCCAACATTGCTTTTTTGGCCAGGAGTTCTAGTGACACTACTATCAGGTTACTAAAAAGAATCAAGACAGCCATTGGAAGAGATGCATTGGGCAAGGGATGAAGAGGCGGGCCAGGACTTCCAGTGCCCTTCTGAGCTAACACTTCCCAGTATACTTTCATGTACTCACTGACAAAGGAACTCCGTTGGATAGGGTTTTAATGAAAGCTCAGTTACGAAGGCAGAAATGTTTAAATCATTGGCCTCTAGTGACTAAATTAGTGATTGCATACAAGTTTTTTTTTCTTTATTTTTAAAATCCGGCCATTTTACAAACTACCCCTCAGTGTTAACTGCTCTAGGACACCTAGATTCAGTGTCCCTTTCAACCTCTGTTAGTGTTGTAACTGTACTTTGATTTTCCAGTTCATTCCTTTGGTTTGCTTATTTTATTGTGGCAAAATGAAGAATATAAAATAAATAATCTTAACCATTTTTAAATTTGAAATCTAGTGTCACTAGCAGTCACAATGTTCTATGCTTGTCAACACTGTCATAGTGTGTTTTTATATTTGGAGAATTCTAGCTTTCTCTAATTGCCATTTCATTTCTGATCCTTTCATTTCCAATTTATATAATTTTTTCAAAGATTTCATCTTTTCTGTAATTTCCCTTGGCTCATTCTTAAATATTTAATTATCTTTGCTTTGTGACCAGTTGTCTAGAAACTTTTAATAAGATGTTTTATGGTTTAATATTTGCCTTACAAATCAGTATGTAGCTAGTCCTACTTACTTTCTAGATATATTTGCTTTATTGTTCCTGTTACATTTTACAGATAAAAAATTAATTTCCCAGTTGATGTCAGAGTTGTTCTAGTTTTGGATGATTACAACTACAACAGCTATAAATATTTGCAGAGGCTGATATAAGTTTTAATTTCATTTTCCATCAGAGAGGCCTACAAATTGGGAGATATTATTCTCTATCTCATATAATGAGGCGAGCACTTTACCAAAAACCCTTCTCATATAATGAATAAAATTTAAAAACAAAAAGTGATAATGCCGGGGCTGGGGATATGGCCTAGTGGCAAGAGTGCCTGCCTCATATACATGAGGCCCTGGGTTCGATTCCCCAGCACCACATATACAGAAAATGGCCAGAAGTGGCGCTGTGGCTCAAGTGGCAGAGTGCTAGCCTTGAGTAAAAAGAAGCCAGGGACAGTGCTCAGGCCCGGAGTCCAAGCCCCAGGACTGGCCAAAAAAAAAAAAAAAAAAAAAAGAAGTGATAATGCCAAGTGCTACAGCAATGATGATAAACCACTAGAGCTCTCATATCTTGCTGGTAAATTTCAGTGTAGGAATAGGATTGTTAAATTATAAGATGAAGGCTTGTTTAATGACTGCACCATTTGTGTTCCCACCAAGAATGAAATCTCTTTGTTGTGTGTGTGTGTGTGTGTGTGTGTGTGTGTGTGTCTCGGGTGGTAGTTTCAGTTTGCATAAGCAACACAAAACTTTGGTTATTAAGAAGCCTATGTTTCTAAATATGCTTAGAAAGAATCCCTTTTAAAAGGCTGAAAAATAGTCTATCATCATAGATGTACCCTAATTTATAAAACCATTCGGCTACTGCTGTATATTTTCCAGTTTTTCACAAATACAAAATTAGACTGTGGAGCCTGGGAATATGGCCTAGCGGCAAGAGTGCTTGAGTCCTATACATGAAGCCCTGAGTTCGATTCCTCGACACCACATATACAGAAAATGGCCAGAAGTGGCGCTGTGGCTCAAGTGGCAGAGTGCTAGCCTTGAGCAAAAAGAAGCCAGGGACAGTGCTCAAGCCCTGAGTCCAAGACCCAGGACTGGCCAAAAAAAAAAAAAAAAAGACTGTGATCGTAAAATTTTGATTACATTTCCTTACGACATTATATTTCCTAGAAAATGTAGGGTCTACTGCATTTTGTTCTTTCTTTTTTGCTGGTATTAGGATTTGAACTTAAGACCTCAAGGTTTCTTAGCTTGCTAGCTTAACTAGCCCTCTTACTACTTGAGCCATGCTCCCCTTTTTGCTGGTTATTTTGGAGGCAGAGTCTTGACTTTTCTTCCTGGACTGGATATAAGCCTCTCAAGTAGCTAGGATTATAGGTGTGAGAATGGGCGCCCAGCAATATTTTTGTTTCTTGATCTATTCTGCCAAATTGTGTTCTAGAACAGTGACAAGTTCATACATGGACTAAGAGCTTTTTTTGGTATATGCTAGTTAATAGTATTTATATACTTAATATTTCCTTAATTACAAGATTTTTTTCATGTAGGCCATCTGTGCTTGTTCTTTTGTCCTTGCTTGCATTTTGTCAAGGTACTGATGTTTTTATTTGTCCATTTGTAACTGAGGAATATTCTCCATAGGTATCATGCTTTACACATAAAGCCTGATGGAACTAATAAGTCAGATCTCCCCACCAAATTCTTTATTCTACTAGAAACAATTTTCAAATGAACAACCATTTGTCAAAGGTCAACTGATATCAACAAAATGCTGCAGTGTATACTCAGGAGGGAGTTGTCTTCCAAGGAGTTACTTTGTTTCTCACAGGAGAGATTGAGATGGAATAAAGCCTGTTACTCTGAGGATGAGGAGGTTAAGCCTTAGCTCACTGTGACAAAGAACCAAAATAACCTCTCCAGCTTCACTTGCTCTTAGATGAACTTTTAAACAACTAATTCTGGCCAAGCCTAACAAGTTAAAACTGTCCATTTTTTTAAACCCCTCTTCTACCTGGAAAGATGCCTTTTGCATTTACTTACTTATTTGTAGCTCTGTTTTTGGAAAAGGGTCTTGTGTGGCCTATGCTGGAATTAACAGGTCTGTGCCACTCCACTTGGCTTGTTTTTTGTATTTTAATGCTTAAGTGAAGACTTAGCTATTCCTGGTGAAAGGAATTTAGGGATTAATGTTCTAAAATTTACAAATTTTCTTTAAATTAACAGAACCCAGACTAATTGCTGGTCTTCTGATAGCATCCAAGTATGGGCCAAGGATTGACCAATCTCATTCTTCAAAGCAAAATGCCAATCAGGCAGCAAAATGATACATATCTAAAAATCATTAAGGACTGGCAGTAGGAGACAAATGTTCTGTCTCAAAGCTAATTAATCCAGCTGGGAATATGGCCTAGTGCTTGCCTAACATACATGATCCCTGGTTTCGATTCCTCAGCACCACATATATAGAAAAAGCCAGAAGTGGCACTAAGGCTCAAGTGGCAAAAAGTAGTCAGGGACAGTGCTCAGGCCCTGAGTTCAAGCCCCAGTACTAGCCAAAAGAAAAAAAAAAACTAATTAATCCAGTAGGACAAAATAAAACAGAGCCCTCAGATAACTAATGACACCTCCTTCAATATGTAGACTTCACACTCATTATCTCCCAGCTCATTCTTTCTCACCCCTAGAAAAACACTTTGTGCTGGAAGTTCTCTGTGATAGTCTTTGTTATTAACTCTCCCCTCTTCTTTATTTTGATGGGTTTTCAAATAACTCTTTTCCTGGCCCCAACAACTTGTCCTTGAGTCTCTGGCCATTTCAGTGAACAGCCAGACCTGGGTTTAGTAACAGCATCTGTCAAAGGAATGTTATTCTTGGCAGTGGAAAACACCATCAGATAGAGATGGGAAAGTACAGGGTAGACTAGACCCTAGTAATAAAAGAGACTAAGGGGCTGGGCACCGGTAGCTCATGCCTGTAATCCTAGCTACTGAGGAGGCTGAGAGCTAAGAACTCCAATTTGAAGCCAGCCTGGGCAGAAAAGTCCCCGTGAGATCCTTATCTCCAATTAACCACTCAAAAACCAAAAGTGGGGCTGTGGCTCAAAATAGCACTAGCCTTGAGTAAAAAAGAACTCAAGAGGCAGATAGCACTCAGGCCTCGAGTTCAAGCCGCAAAGCTGACCAAAAAAAAAAAAAAAAAAAAAGACTAAGGGGAAAAGGTGAGAGAAAATGAGGGAGGGGTTAACACTGTTCAAAAAGAATGGACTCATTATCTGACTTATGTAACTGTAACCCTTCTGTATATCACCTTTACAATAAAATTTCAATTAAAGAAACTAACCACTATTTGAGGGACATACTTCTTTACCTACCTTATTTGTGCCTCAATTTAACTATTAGGAGCCTAACCACCATAAGGTTCATAAATCATAACAGAAGAGACAAGATTGCTTTGATCAGAATTTTTTCTGTGACAATGTAAAAAATATAGCCTAAGAGTTAAGGTAGGGCATAAATTTCATGGTCCAAATAGATAGGTGTCCTTTATCCTGAGGTCCCACACCAATGCCTTGATTTATGAACTCTCCCACCTTACCCTCTCTCCTTGACTAACAGTAATACATTTGGCTGACAACAGACCACTTCTTTGAACTGACACTTTTTTACTTCCTCACTTTTTCCAGCTGCAACCCATTTCATATATTATCCTTTTCTCACTTTCTTACTTTCATATCCTGCCCCCGGCCCTCCCCACCAGACAATACCTCAGACTAAATAAGCAGTTCGTGAGTTTCTAGTTTTGGCTGGAGGCTTCTCTGTGGGGCTGGGGGGGGGGGGCGCAGGGGCGGGCGTCCCCCCATAAACCTGTGCTGATGTTGATTCCTCTCTATTCTCTGAACCTTTTTGAGCCTACAACTACTGCATGCAATTACGTGTGCTGCAACATAATATCTTTTACCCTTCAATTCATCAGATGATAGATACATAATTATACATTATACATTAATTAATTATACATTATACATTAATCATATTACAAGAACTTGCAGGTTTCCCTAGAAAAGAATCTCTTTATCCCTCCCTCCCCCACCAAAAAAGCCAAATAGGGCTGGGATACATGAAATACAGTTCAACGATTAAAGTACTTGCTTAAAAAACACAATTCAGGTTATATCAATTTCAGTTGCAAATCATTTTATTTAGTCATATTGTTTAATTTATCCCCATAATGTATTGAACTAAAGACCAGAAATATACTCACTCAGGTAATATGAAACACAGCAATGTTCATGTAGTCATCTCAAAATGTTCACTCAATGCTGCAGTTTAGATTATCAAAATTATTATACAGGGGCTGGGGATATAGCCTAGTGGCAAGAGTGCCTGCCTCGGATACACGAGGCCCTAGGTTCGATTCCCCAGCACCACATATACAGAAAACGGCCAGAAGCGGCGCTGTGGCTCAAGTGGCAGAGTGCTAGCCTTGAGCGGGAAGAAGCCAGGGACAGTGCTCAGGCCCTGAGTCCAAGGCCCAGGACTGGCCAAAAAAAAAAAAAATTATTATACAAAGCAAGGTATTTCTAGTAGTCCAGTAGTTTTAAATGACTGGGAGTATAGCTCATTAATAGAGTATCTATCTGCTTAGCATGTAAGAGACTCTTAAGTTTAATCCCCAACACCAAAGTAAGTAATTTTCCTTTTGTCTGTGTCCTGGGTCTTGAACTCAGGACCGGGCGCTATCCCTGAGTTTTTTTGCTCAACACTAGAGCTTTACCACTTGAGCTACAGCTTCACTCTGGAGTTGTTTTGGTTTTGGTAGTTAATTACAAATAAGAATCTCACTGACTTTCCTGGCCAGGCTTGCTTCAAACTGTGATCCTCAGATACCAGTCTCCTGAGTAGCTAAAATTACAGGTGTGAGCCACTGGCACCTAGCTAGTTAAAGTCATTTTTAAAAGAAAAAAAGATTATTACATGTAATTTAGTTTTTCAGCTTAAAAATAACATATTAAATGTGATAAAGAAGTGCTATCTTCTCTCATTTTTTTTCCAAGTACCTAAAAACAGTCCTGTGGGAAATTTTTACTGACTTTATTATACTTAATTAAATGAACAGATTTGAATCTATGCTGTCAAGATACACTACATTAATTATAACGGTGTTACCATTTTTTTCTAACTAAACAGTATGTCACCAGAAATGGGGAAAAAATAACCTATATTTGTATGTTCCATTGAAGTGCCAGACTTTGAAGTCAGGCCCCATTTTACCACGTGAACCCCATTTTACCACGTGAACCCCATTTTAGAATCGAACCCTGAGCCAATCAGATTTGTACCTGTGTCCTAATCTTGCTTGCTTGAACACCTGATTCTTGTAACCTTGTTCTTTGCCTTTATAAGCCCTGTGTAATCACAGCTCGGGGCTCCCTCCTAGCCTCCGCTGTGTCGGTGGGTAGGATGAGGCCCGAGTTGCAGCTCGCTTAAATAAAGCCTTGCCTTGCTTTTGCATTTCGGAATGTCTGAGTCTCGGTGGTCTTCTTACGACTTGGCACAACACCATGAGATTATGCTGAGATGTGTGTAACATACCAATCTAAGTGCAAATTTGTTTTAGTCACTTAACATAGTTCATGTAAAGTGATTATTATAATCTTAGGTACTCAGGATGCTGAGACCAGTAGGATCACAGTTCAAAGCCAGCCCAGGCAGAAAAGTCCTCAAGAGTCTCTCTAACTAGCAAAAATGCTGGATTGGAGGAATGCCTCAAGTGGTAGAGCTCTGGCTGTGAGAAGGAAAGTTCAAATGAGAGCACAATTCAGAGTTCAAGCATTGCTAACAGCATATAAAACAAAATAAAATCACACCTGTGAAGATCTTCAGAGTATATTATAAAATGTAAAGGGATGTGAAGATACCTAGTTTTTAGAAATTATTTAAACTTACACAAGTTATATGTGTAATATAATACACCTAAAGTCACGATATTTTTACCTTAAGTCAAGGGCTAGTTTATAGTTCAGTGGTAGATATTTGCTTGGCATGTTTAAGGCCTTAGGTTCAATCCCTAGCAACACACCTCCGCCCCGCCCCCCCCAAGAACTCAATCCCAAAAAAAGCCCCAAAAGCTAGAAAAGCAACCATTATCCTTCAGCAATAGAAAGCTAAGATACTGAGGTTAATCTGATATTCATTTATTCAGATTTTATGTACTTTCCGTAAACCATTCTTTCAATATTCTTGCTTGAGAGATCATGTTAACTATATTTTTCCATAGTAAGAGTTCTTAATCTTACACATATACAAAGTTTTATAAGCCTTTCCTTATTAACTGGATTGGGATAGGAGTAAAAATTAGTCAAGACTAAATAAGGGGGACTGGGAATATGGCCTAGTGGTAAGTAAAGTGCTCGCCTCGTATACATGAAGCCATGGGTTCGATTCCTCAGCACCACATGTATAGGGGAAAAAAAAGCCATAAGTAGCACTGTGGCTCAAGAGGTAGAGTGCTAGCCTTGAGCAAAAAGAAGCCAGGGACAGTGAGTACACAGGCCCTGAGTCCATGCCCCAGGACTGGCAACAAAAACAAAACAAATAATCCCCAGTGCAGCCAAAATAAATAAAAGACTAAGTAAGGGGTCACAGGATAGCTGTGTTTAAGGAAGATCCATGCTATTCAGAGTTTAACAAAGTTCATTCTTAAACTATAATTTTATAACAATTGACACCTTCCTTGGACTAGGGAAGGGAGTCCCTGGAAGAGATACAGGAGAACTCTAAGGATTAAAAACAGAATAAGATGCATGGTCCAGGATGTATAAGATGTGTATGGAAAGCTGGGTGCCAGTGGTCACACCCATAATCCTAGCTACTTGGGAGAATGAGATCTGAAGATCACAATGTGAAGCCAGCCTGGGCTGGAAAGTCCCAATGAGTTCCCGTGAGATACTTATCTCCAATTAACCACTCAAAAACTGGAAGTGGTGCTGTAGCTTAAAGTAGTAAAGCACTAGCCTTGAGCAAAAGAGTTCAGAGACTGTCCCCAAGGCCTGAGTACAAGCCTCACAACCAATAACAACAACAATAACAGAAAAGGATGTGTATTGAACATGTGATAAAAGGACAAATGCTGTGAGAATCAATAAGCAGGATGAGGCAACTTTCAGTTGCTGCTTGGGGCCTAAACACTGCTGTAGAAAGAGCAGGCAGAAGGGCTATATGCCCAAACTATAAAAAGCATGCTAAACTCTTATTTCAAAACTGGCCAATCCTAAAAAATAAAACAGGTTAGAGATAAGACAATTAGTTCATTAACAAAGGCAAGGGTCTAGCCCACCAATTAGGAAAAGATAGATCATCTTGTGCCAATATTACAAAGAAAAATCCTGACAAAGTCTTGAGAAAAAAATATCCCTTAGACCTGGGGGTTTTGCTTTCTTCTTCCCCCAAGAAAACTCTGCTTTCTTTCTCCAGTAATACTCAATTCTTCTGGCTTTTTTTTTTTCCGGTCCGGAAGTTTTTTGAGGCTTGAACTCTGGGCCTGAGCACTGTCCCTGAGCTTTTCAGCTCAAGGCTAGAGCTCTCCCACTTGAGTCACAGCTCCACTTCCAGTTTTCTGGTAGTTATTGGAGATGAGTCTCATGAATTTTCCTGCCTGGGCTGGCTGGCATCTACGTGCAATTCTCAAATCTCAGTCTCCTGAGTAGGATTACCACCAGCGCTCTGCTGGTTCATTCTTCATTGTGACTCATTTTTCAAATTCTTGTGAAGATGTTTTAAGAGACTGGCAACATCTAAGGTATGGCATCAGAATGCATAACCTAGGAGCTACAAATTAATTCAGTCCAAGTAGAAAGTCAAGTTTTCTAAAAATCAAATTAAAATTTTATTTTCCATCAGGCTAAAAAGCATATTATCTATATTTCCCCAACTACTGTATTCTTTTATTTGTTCACTCAACATTAATATGTAGACGTTTTAATGAATGAAATAATTAACATTTTCTAAGCTTTTGTGCTCAAGGCTAGTACTCTACCACTTGAGCCACTTCCTGATTTTTTAGTGCTTCATTAGTGAATCTCACATACTTTCCTGACTGGGCTGGCTTCTGAGATCCTAGCTCTCAGCCTCCTGAGGGGCTAGGATTACAGGTGTGAGCCACTGGCACCCAATTTAGTGATATTTTAATGTTCACAATTGAGGTTTTATAAGGCCTGTGGATAAAAAGTTAAAAACAGATTTAACTTTAAATGCCAATTGTGGGATTTCTATCTACATGTGTATTGATGACTCAATTGGGTCACTAGCTAACTCTGAATGACCAAAAGCTACACTGTGTAAATCTCTGCGTTCTCCTAGGTGTGTTTAAACTGCTAGTCACAAAGTATTGGTTTCTCATTGGCTAGGTTTTCAGTGTAAGACATTTTCTTTCAAATGAAATACGATGCAGTGTTTTCAACAAAGTTGATTTTTATCTCTTTCCTCTCAGCCCACAGAAAAACTCAGGATGCTAACTAAATCCACTTCCAGCTTCGTGCCAGGCAACCAAGCATACATATCAAGGCAAGACCCCGAGATCTGAACATTTTCAACCCACCAAGACCAGGAAATCAAGATTGCCAACGGTCTCCTTTCATCTGTTTCACCCTGTTTATGAAAACACAGCCCTTTTAGCTTAATTTAAAATAAAATTAGGGTCGCTGCAGGAATACTGGTCACACACTAATGAACTCGGCTGCTCCAACCTGACGCTCTCTAATACCAAAGAGTGGCCTGGGTCACTTGAGCAACCCAAGAGCAGAGCCAACGGTTTGGCAGCTGGTTCGCTGGCAAAGAAGAGAAAGCAAAGAGATTTCTTTGAGGTTCGTTGGTAAGGAATCTCTTTCCTCTCTCCCATGTTCAGCTTTGCACCTTTCTGAATTCAGAAGCCAGCCTCCATTAACCAGCAATAGAGAATCGATCATCTGAACCTTAACGAGAATAAAGTCTGGACGAGTTCTCGGAAACCAAGGGGTCAACGTTGAGACATCACAGTCCTAACAAAGCCCACAATTAGGGATAGACCAAAGCCTGGGTCGCCACACCACGCCTTGTTCCCCTTAACACGCCATGAGATTCAGGCCCAGGAAACTCATCCTTCCGGGCAAGTGAGAATGAGCCAGGTCTCATCACTCAGACCCTTCCACTTCCCCTGTCCTCCCCCCAGGACCCTCTACAAAAATCAGACGGTAAATAAGCTCCCAGACACCAAGAACCCCAGCCCTAGCCACACACAAGATGGCACCCACACACCTACCCAAAGAAACAGCTGCACCACCACTCCACCGCTGCGGGCCTCTAGACCGCGGGCAACCCCATTGGGCCAGCCAGGGCGCGCGAGATTAGCCGAGAACGTTGATAGCCAATCAGGAAGCGGCGCGCTCGGAACGCCTCGGCGCTACCCGCGGTGGAAGCTCGGGCCGGCCCAGTGAGGCGCCCGCCCTGTGGGAAAAGCAACTCGGCTTTGGGTCGGGGTGATGGGCTCGGTTGGCGTCCGGCTCCCATTTAGTGGTTCGCTTCAGGGAGGCCTGGACATTCGTGGTTGCGCGCTGACCGAGTGGTAAGGGCTAGTACTTGGCAAAGTACTTCCAGGCCACAGGGACGAGCGTGGACTGACAGCGGCTTGAGGTGGGGAGGAGGCGTAGACTTGCCGGCTTGCCCTCGTCGGGAATGAGCCTGGAGCGCCGCCCTCGGGTCTGGCGGGAGGCTTGGAGAAGAGGACGGAGTCTTTGAGGCCGAGTCGCCGTGGTGGGAGGGTCGGGCAACCCTGGCCCAGCTTCTGGCCGCGCGAGCAGGGCGGGGCCTGCACCGAAGCCGTGCACCCTCGTGCAATCCCGGGTTGGAGGAGGACCCGGCAGCCGCGTTGTTCTCGGCCTCTATGTGAAACCTGTCTCCCAGTATGCCGCAAGGAGATGATTCCTGAGCATCTGGGAAACCCGAGGCCTTCCGAAGGCGCTGCTGGAAATAAAGTCTGCAGTAGCAAATCCAGAAACTGAACTTGGAAGGTTTAACCACCGACTCATTTCGCAGGTAAGGTTAATACCAGCCCCGAATAAATCAAATCAACCGGTCCAGGATCTCTGAGTTGAGATTAGATTTTAAGAGCAGACTGTCATTACCCCACCACCCAAGAAGTCGTGTGCGGTGCAAGAATGTATGTAAATAACTAAATATCCTGCAGTGCATTGTGTAAATGTTAATGAAGGAGGTCCCGGAAATGGGTGTCTAAAGTGGTAAAATGGGGTCGTCAAAACCAGGATTCTTCAAACCTGGCTGGGTCTGTTGGGCCCCCCCGCCCTCCTTATCACGAAAAGCCATTTTCCCGCATGACTGTTTCATGAATTAACTTTTCTTCTCAACACCTTATTTGACTTTCGTGGTTTTGTGGTATTTTTATTCTGCGGATAGCTTTTTTCTCTTCGCCTAATTTTTAGACTTTTTTTTTTAAATCGTAGGTTTTTTTGTTTTGTTCTTAGATTTCCAGGACAATATTGAATGAGAGCACTGGTGGCCAAGTGTGTTCAAGTCCACCTCCTCCTCACTGATGAACTTGTATTCAGTAGTTTTGATTTTGGTTTTCTGCATCTAAGACTAGTTTTCATTCTTTCTTTGAAACAGGAATTCAAATTTGCAAACTTCAAGTTTGTTTTCTGTCGATTGTGGGACTTGAACTTGGCCTGGGAGCTATCCCTGAGCTCTTTTACACAAGACTCCAGCGTTCTACCACTTTGAACCATAGCGCCACCTCCAATTTTCTAGTTCTTGGACTTGTCCTGCCCCGCCTGGCTTTGAACCAATCTTCAGATCTCAGCCTCCTGAGTAGGTAGGATTACACCAGTGAGCCAACTTTCTAATGTTAAACTTTCGAAGGTATTCCTAGTATAAGCCCTGCTCTTAATCTCTTGCTGGACACTTTTATTTAATGTTGTTGCATCTATAATCCAAGAGTGGTTTGGTGGTAATCCTCCTACCTTCTGTGGCCTCCATAGCTTTTTTAGCTGGGATGACAGATGTTTACTACCACACCTAATCAACTGCTGGAAATGAGGGTCTCACATTGTTTTCTGTAGGCTGGCCTTAAATCTTTGTTATCTCAATCTCTGCTTCCTCAAAAGCCAAGATTACAGGTATAAACTGCCATTTTGTGTGGCCACGTGTATTTCTGGTCATTGAAACTACCACATCAGCATACTAGGAAATAGTCTACCCTTAAGCTACATTCCTAGCCCCCTGATGCAGAAAATATTTGTTAAACTAAGTTTATTCATCTGTTATTTAAATAGGTGGGGAGATTGCTGGAGTGTAGAACCCAGGGCACCTGAGCATGCAAAGGAAGCCTTTGACCACTGAGCCACACCTCAAGACCTTAAAGTTTTTTTATTCTGATTTTTGCCTATTTTATTTGTCAGTTTCTGAGGCCAATTTAGTCTCTTCATACTACAATTTTCAATTGTGTATTTTCCATGTTATTTCTTTAAGTTTTACTTTATATATTTCAGTGATATTTGTATATAAAAGTTCATAGTATTAGGTCTTTATTGTGGATTTTCAATGGAAAGTAGTTTTCTTTGTTTCTTACTGCTACATTTTTATTTAATAAAATTAAAATAAAATTTAAAAATACTGACATATAGTTTTTCACTTCCTTTCATTTTTAGCCTATCCATGATGTAATTTAGATAGACTTAAAATTCATACGTAGTTTTTGATTAATTGACTGAGAATCTGACCTTTTTGTGTATATGTGTGTGCCAGTATCAGAACTTGTATTCAAAGGCTTCATATTCTCCATTGTCTTTTTCACTTAGGGCTTGAGCTATGCCTCAACTTCTGGCTTTTTGCTGGATAATTGGACATGGGGGGTCCTTCAGACTTTTTTGCCCAAGCTGTCTTCAAACGGTGACATTCAGATTGAGATCCTAAGTGGTTAGGATTACCCATAGATACCCATTTGCATATAGCCTTATTTCTTCCCTCTTACCCACTTCTCTTTGTAACTTTGTTTTTGCTAGACAAACACAGTTCTACTTTAAAGCACATTCTCAGTCCTTTTGCTTTTAGTTTATTTTTCAGATAGGGTCTCATACTTTTGCCTGGCCTGGAAGAGGATTCTTCTACTTCCTCCTTTCAAGTTATGAGTTCAGGTCACTGTGCCTTGCCTGAGAAAAAAAAATTGCTTATGTACTTGAGGGTATGAAACATGAGTGATGAAAGTAAGTGCAGATATGTTATAAATAAAAAGGTATAAATATATATTCTAATATCTGAATTTTGTTTTAGAGTTATATACTGAGAGCATAATAATTGTTAGTACTTATTAAGTCCTTCCTGTATGTCAGGCACTATTTAAATAATTATAAGGCAATGAATAATACTATCCCTATTTTTAAAACTTAAAAATAATTTAAAATGGGATATAGTTTAATGGTGTATTAATGTTAACATATTTTAAATTTGTATAATTAGAGGTAATTATATTTATAATTCCTTATTTATCATAACTTATATTTTGTACACTTGTCCAGCTCATTTATATTCTCTTTGTAATGGTTCATACTACTTTAACAATATCTTTTTCTTGTGTATTTTGTGCTTTATAAATACGCATTACTCTTTGTTTTTCTTACAGAATATTTCATGAATTTGTGGATTCAAAAATGGAGTTGATTTTTATTTTTATAAAGACATTGGCAGTGATGTGATATGACTATAAATGCTTATTTGATGAAGATGTTTGCGCCTGTTTTGTGGCTGAACTAGTGTCATTTCTGAAGTTTTCTCATCCACAGTTTCTATTTGAATATTCAAGTATCAAGGAATACTGGATTTAGAATGCATAATGATGGTGTGTTTTCTTTGAAGACTTCAAATTTCATAGAGACCACAGTTGGATTCCAGTTACATTCACCAAAGTGGCACATATTCAGTGTTTTGACAAACTTAATTTTGAAGAATTTTACGTTTGTCAACAGCACCAAAGAATGGGAGAAAAAAATGGTAGGTTGAAGAACACATTTTTAAACTTTATATTTAAAAGTTTATAGGCAACCTAAGCTAGATTGTGAATTTTTAGTGTTTTCCATGTGACTTCTAGACTAGAAGGAATTAAGGCTTTCTTCTCAGCTATCAGCTTTGATTGATTTTATAATGTATTGCCAATCAGTAATGTTAAATCAGTACTGTGATATACTTTTTTTTTAATTGACTTTTTTTTTTTTTTTTTTTGCCAGTCCTAGGGCTTGAATTCAGGGTCTGAGCACACTGTCCTGGCTTCTTTTTGCTCAAGGCTAGCACTCTGCCAGTTTGAGCCACAGCGCCACTTCTGGCCTTTTCTAGGCTTCATGTATGCAAGGCAAGCATTCTTGCCACTAGGCCATATTCCCAGCCCCCAAAATTGACTTCTTGAATTAATGTTTCTTAGTTGTTGCAGAAAAATTGAGAGGATAGTATAGAGCATTCCCCATGTATTCAGTCCTGAGTTTCACCTATCATTTTAATATCTACATTTGGATGGTACATGTTACAATTAATGAACCTTTTTACTGGTATTTATTATGAACTAAATTCCATAATTTTTTCAGATTGCCTCTGGTACATATGTCTTTTCCTTTCCAGGATTCCATTCAGGATAACACGTTATGTTTCATTTCACTTAGGCTACTCTTGGCTGTGGTAGTCTCTAAGGGCTTGTTAAATATTTTGTAGACTGTCTCTCTGTTGGAATTAATGTCTGAAGTTTTTCTTAGAATTAGATGGAGTGACAGATTTGGAGGAGTAAAATCACAAGGGTAAAGAGCCATTTTTATCATATTATAGTACCAGTACAAGTTATGGCATGAGCTCTTATTGTTCATACTGGGCTTGACCACATAGCAAGTGTGGTGTCACCCAGTTTCTCCACTGTCAAGTTAATGCTTTTGTTACACTTCCCAAATCTACTGTCCTTCAATTTTCAAATTATATTTTTATTATCTTCAAGTAGTTGTATGATACATTTTGATCTCCCCTTTCTTCATTTTCCCTCTTCCAACTCCACCTATCCCCTTGTGTGTCCTTCAATTTTATTTTTGTTTTTGGAGAGAGAATTTCTCTATGTAGGCCAGTATAGTATTCAACTCAAAATCCTCCAGCCTCAGCTTCCTGGGATTACATGTGTGTACCACCACACCTGATGCCATACTGTACTACTGTCCCAATTGGAAGTAAATCACTAAGTACAGCTCTTGCTTGAGAAGTGGGATTTGATATTCTCCACCACTTGACAGCAGACTTTAGTGTTTCTTTTTCACTTTTGTTCTATTTGTCTCAAATGTTTCCCCATTTATCTTTTCATTTATTTTTTTTCAAATTTTTATTTTATTTTATTTTATTTTTCTATTTATTGTCAAAGTGATGTACAGAGAGGTTACAGTTTCATGTTAGGCCTTGGGTACATTTCTTGTACTGTTTGTTACCTCCCTCATTTCCCCACCCCCAATTTATCTTTTCTGTCAATCATTATTTATGTCAGTATGGACTCATAAATACTTACTTTATACTTGAGTTAGATTCCAGTATTGCTTTACCAGTTTAATTGCTTAAATTGTCCCAAGTTCAGCCATTGGAAATTATTTGGGTCTTATGTCCCTTTGACATAAGCAATTTAATCTATGATTAACAACATCTCCTATATATGCACACATACATGTAAATACATACTATACGTGATTTGCGTATTTACATTTCTTTTTACAGAAGTAGTTTTTGTATTCTTTTGATTGGCTTTGTTTTCTTAAATTCATTCATTTGTCAGTGAGATTCTGGGAATTGAACTCAAGATCTTGTACATTCTCTGCATACTATGTGCTAGTTTCTTAGTTATACTACCAATGTTGTCTTTATTCGTTATTTCTACAACTAAGTGGTTACTTTGCCTTTTTAAGTAATGTAACCATTCCACATCAGAGTAATTGCTTATATGCTGTCATTTCTGTAAGATACTGTAACTCCATAATCACTAAGAAGTAGAATCAGTAAGCCCTTATTGCTGTTTTTTTGCATGTTACACTAGAACTCAGTTATCTGTGAATCCAGAAGATTTTAGTGCTATCAAAAGTTACTTTTTTGGGGCTGGGAATATGGCCTAGTGGCAAGAGTGCTTGCCTCATATACCTGAAGCCCTGGGTTCAATTCCCTAACCCCACATATATAGAAAACGGCCAGAAGTGGTGGTGTGGCTCAAGTGGCAGTGAGCAAAAAAAAAGAAGCCAGGGACAGTGCTCAGGCTCTGAGTCCAAGGCCCAGGACTGGCCAAAAAAAAAAAGTTACTTTTTGGCCATCCCTGGTGGCTCCTGAGTCTTTAATCCTAGCTACTCAGGAGGCTGAGATCTGAGGATTGTAGTTCCAAACCAGCCTGGACAGGAAAGTCCATGAGACTCTTACCTCCAGTTAACCACCTGTAAACTGGAAGTGGAGCTGTGGCTCACAGTGGTAGATTGTTAACTTTGAGCAAAACTCTCAGGGACAATATCTAGGCCCTGAGTTCAAGACCCATGACCATTCAAAAAAAAGTGTAGAAATAATTCTTTTTGTTAATTCTTTGTTGTTGTGGTACTGTGGCTTGAACTCGGGGCCTCTGGCTCTGAGCAGCTTTCTTGATTATGTCTGACACTTTACTATTCGAGCCATACTTTCAGTCCAACCTTTGCTTCAACTTTTAAAAATATACATTATGTGTTGTCTGTCATCCTATGGTGACAACAGAATGTCTTTCTCCTCGCTAACTAACTTAGTATCTACCAACCAACCTTCTTTCCATCTTTCCCCTCCCCTTCTGTCTCTAGTGTGAGTAACCACTATTCTGCTCTCAATTTCTGAAATCAACCCTTTAGATTCAACTTATAAAAAAGAATGTGGGGGCTGGGATGACTACTCAGTTTGTAAAATGAACTGCTCCCCCTTGACTTGCTCACCTGTCACTCTACCTTTTATTTCCTACCTCAGTGAATAGCATTACTATCAGTATGGTTACCTGAGACAGAAAGATGGAAGCCATTCTAATCTCTTCCCACTACCACCTGAGTGATCTAATTGTGTGTGTGTGAGTGTGCGCACGCGTGTGTGTGCCCCCCCAGTACTGGGGCTTTAACCCAGGGCTTGGGTGTTGTCTTAGATTTTTTTACTCAAGGCTGGCAATCTACCACTTGAGCCACAGTCCACTATGCCTTTTTGGTGGTTGATTGGAGATAACAGTCTAATGGCCTTTCCTACCCTGACTGGCTTTAAACCATGATCCTCAGATCTCAGCCCTTCTAAATAGCCAGTTATAAGTATAAGCCACTGGCACCTGGCTGTATTTGGTGGGGGGGTTTTGTTTTTTATTTCATTTTGAGACAAGGTGACACTGTATATAGTCTTAAGCTGACATCAAACTCTGCCACAGCCTCCCAAGTTCTGAGATTAAATCACCAAGTTTGGCTTCTGTGTGATCTTTCAAAGAAACATGTGTAAGCACAACATAAATGGCTTATACCTCTTCAGTAGGCTTCCATCTAAAAGTAAACTTGATTAGCGCAGCACAGAAGCAACCTTTGTCATAGCCTTTTGTCCTCTCACACTGAATTTGTTTCAGATGTTGAAACCTTGTCTGGGCTGTGCTACAGAGAATTTAAAAGTATGCTTTTTTTGTGTAGTATGCGTCAGACCAAAATGTTAACGGGGAAACAGTCCTCCTCCTGAGGCCACTTAGCAGCAGCTCTAATTAGCCCAAGATCCACTTTGGGAAAGGCGATTCTCCCAGTAGGAATTGTGACCCAGAATTCTAACTAAGCCTCTTTCCTTATGAAAGTTTTGCCTCCATCACCAAACTTAGAGGTTTGGGATTTAGATTTTGTTAAAGTCTCTCTTGCTGTCAATATTTCCAATGGCTACTCAGTGACTTTTCTAAAGTGTAATTATTATATCCCGTCTGTGTTTAGGGCCCTATTAATTAATTTCGTCTACTTTTATTTGGTCATCTTAACACTTTATAAGTTGTCCTTAAAATATGATTAAAAAAATTATCACTTCTAAACATGGTACTAGTGTGAGGTTTGTATTTTGTTCATTTTCATTTCCTTTCTCTTGTTTTTAACTTTAAAGAGATTATTTCCCGGGCTGGGGATATAGCCTAGTGGCAAGAGTGCCTGCCTCGGATACACGAGGCCCTAGGTTCGATTCCCCAGCACCACATATACAGAAAATGGCCAGAAGCGGCGCTGTGGCTTAAGTGGCAGAGTGCTAGCCTTGAGCGGGAAGAAGCCAGGGACAGTGCTCAGGCCCTGAGTCCAAGGCCCAGGACTGGCAAAAAAAAAAAGAGATTATTTCCCTAGGAAAATTTTGAATTAGATGTTAGCTTACAGAGCATTAGAAATATTGGCTTCTTTATATAAGTTCACCTGTAAAAACTTTAAATATTATTTTTCTTCATGTGATTACAGTTAACATAAAAGACTTTTTTTTTTTTAAGCAGTATTAGGGGCTGGGAATATGGCCTAGTGGTAAGAGTGTTTGCCTCGTATACATGAGGCCCTGGGTTCGATTCCTAAGCACCACATATACAGAAAATGGCCAGAAGTGGCGCTGTGGCTCAAGTGGCAGAGTGCTAGCCTTGAACAAAAAAGAAGCCAGGGACAGTGCTCAGGCCCTGAGTTCACGGCCTAGGACTGGCAAAAAAAAGCAGTATTAATGGATATATAGTTATTTTCAGCAGACATTAAGGTGTCTCGTTGTATCCCTGAAACTTTCTGGTTGCTTCTGGTTTTTTATTTGTGTGAATGTGTGTGCTCAGGACCTTGACCCTTGCTTGGCTTTCTTGCTCATACTTGCTCTACTGTTTGAGCCATGCCTCCAAACAATCTGCTATTTTGGTACTTAGAAATGGAATATTGTAGACTTCTCTGCCCAGGCTGACTTTGAATTGGCAGTCCTCCAGATCTCAGCCTTCTGAGTAGCTAAGATTGGTACTCAGCTTGGTTTTATTTTAGGGGGACAGTTTTACTACATAGCCCCAGCTGGCCTTGGTATTTCAAGATCCTCTTGCCTTAACCTTCCAAGTACTGAGATTATAAATATGTGCCATTATGCCTGGCTATATTCCTAAAACTTTTGTTGTTCTTATTACCAGTCCTGGGGCTTGTGCTCTGGGTCTGGGCACTATCCCTGAGCTTCTTTTTGCTTAAGGCTAATGTTCTACCACTTGAGCCACAATGCCACTTCCAGCCTTTTCTGTTTATATAGTACTGAAGAATGGAACCCAGGGCTTCATGCATGCCAGGCAAGCACCCTACCACTAAGTCACATTCTCAGCCCCTCCTGAAATTTTTACAATGCTCTTTACCTATATGTATAAATTCATTATTATAACTCTAAAGGAGTCATTTCTTTTTCCTTCTATGCAAGAATGATATCACTAAAGTTTTCAACATGTACATATACACACATACACACACATATGTAAGTTAGCAAAAGTAATTGAGGTACTTGGATCATGTTCTGATTTTTTTTTTTTTTTTGGTTGGTTGGTCATGGGCTTTAACTCGAGGCCTGGGTGCTGTCCCTTAGCTGTCAAGGTTAAACCACAGTGCCCACTTTCAATTTAGAGTCTAACTAACTTTCCTGCCAGGGCTGGCTTTGAACCATCGTCCTCCGATCTTAGCCTTCTAATTAGCTAGGATTACAGGTGTGAGCCACCAGCACCTATCTTTTATTTTCTTTATAAGTAAATATTACCAAAATATTTTTTTCCTCAAAGAAAGTGACAGACTCACTTAAACCTTAATTTTATTTAGAAACCACCATTAAAGTCCTAAGTTGCTTGCTTTTATTCTAGGTGATGCAAAAGCCTTCTGGATGGAGCTAGAAGATGATGGAAAAGTGGATTTCATATTTGAAAAAGTACAAAATGTGCTACACTCATTAAAACAGAAGATCAAAGATAGATCAGCTACAAATAAAGGTATAACAGATAATTTATTCTAAATATTATCCATTGACATATAGGTAATTCTCCTTCTGATGTTTTTGTGCCAGTCCTGGTGCTCGATCTCAGGACCTGGACACTGTCTCTGAGCATTATTGCGCAAGCCTAATGCTCTACGACCTGAGCCACACAGCCTCACTTCTGGCTTTTTTTGTGCTTAATTGGAGATAAGAGTCTCTCAGACTTTTCCTACCTGGGCTGACTTCGAACTTTGATCCTCAGCTCTCAGCCTCCTAAGTAACTAGGATTACAGGTGTGAGCTACTGGTACCTGGTTTAATGTTTGTTTTAAAAGGCAAATAATTGGGCTGGGAATATGGCCTAGTGGTAAGAGTGCTTGCCCCATATACATGAAGCCCTGGGTTCCTCAGCACCACATATATAGAAAACAGCCAGAAGTGGTGCTGTGGCTCAAGTGGCAGAGTACTAGCCTTGAGCAAAAAAGAAGCCAGAGACATTGCTCAGGCCCTGAGTTTAAGGCCCAGGACTGGCTAAATAAATAAATAAACTGGAATTAAAAAATAAATAAATAAAAGGCAAATGATTTCTTTGTTTTCTGTGAACCTAACATTGACTCTGTGTTTTTTTTTTTTAATTTTTTTCCTAAAATTTCAGTTTACCATGCACATCTTGTAAACATGGATAAATCTGATTGTGAATAATAGCTTCTGAATTTACTTCTTTTTACTTCAGGCTACTCCCCCAATTAGCTCAGAACCCTGTGTTCAAGTACTCTTGACTATTTCACCCTCTGAATGAATACTTGGGATCAGGTTTTTTTTTTTCTTGTTTCATCTTTTTTCTTTTACATTTTTTATTATGTTTAAGCAGTTGTATAAAGTGGCTTCCATCACATGCCAGTTTGTGAGTACAATGCACTTTGATCAATATCGTTCATCATTCTCCATCTCTCCAACCTCCACACATTCCCTCAGTATCTTCTTACTATATAACATTTGGCATATATTGGAAAATACAGCAAAGAAAAGTATCCATTATCCCACTATTCAGACAGTTATTCTTAAGTATATAAAAGTATAGAGGCTGCATAGTTAGCTCTGTTGCAGAATTCAAACCTAAAATATAATGACCATATGTAATGAAGCATACCAAAATGAACTCCCAAGAATTGGAAACAAGAGGTTTATATTATGTCCTGTACGTAATTATTTCCTTTTTTTTTCTCTGTTTTAGTTTTCTGTGCCCTTTGTTTTGTATATAAGTTTATGTGGTCCACGAAAGCAGCAGGGAATCTCAGAAACAACAGGATAAAGGATAACAATGATACTCACTAGATACTATGTTGGAAATGAACTCTGCAACTTGGGTGGGGGGGGAGTGGCATGGGGGAAGCAGGAGAAATGTGAGGAAGGGGATAACAGTGTTTAAAAGAAATTTACTTACTGCCTTAGTTATGTAACTATAACCTCCTGTTCAGCATCCTTACAATAAATTTTTTAAAACCCTCTTCCTGTGGCTGAGCTCCATAACCCCACCCCCACCTCCCAGCTCAACATACCCTCATATGACCATGTTTTGCCTGCTTTAAACAGAATATTAGTTTTGTGAAAGCAAAACTAGTGTTCTGTGTGCATAGTTGATTCAAGGTTTTCATCCAAGGTTTTGGATTTTTTTTTTCTTTTGCCTTTAACCTTTGGTTGTAGAGCATATGTCTTTAATGCATGAGGAAGCAAAAATTTTCCCCAAATTATTGTTCGTGACATTTCTGTTTTTATTACAGTAATGATTATATATGTTTATTATGTGCGTAGAAAAATGCTGTTTTCATTTTAATGTTCTTTCCAAATCCTTTAGGAGTCAGATATATGTAGATTTGAATCCAGTTCTGGTCCTTTTAGCTAGAAGTAAATTAACCTCTGAGCCTCAGTTTCTTGGTCCCTAATGCAGATCGTCATTTAAACTTCTCAGAGGAGGTTGAAGATTAAATGAGATGAGATGTGTAAATTGTAAATTGGTAGCTTGAATAAACCTGATAGTGATTGCTTTCATTTTATTCTCTTTATTTTCTTATCAGAGTATATCCAAGCAATGATTCTAGTGAATGAAGCAACTATAAGTAACAATTCAACATTGGTAAAGGGTACGTACATTTTTTATGCCAATTCTAGAGTGTTATATGGCATTTTCTTGCCATGGAGTAGGCCAGCCTAGTTACTCCGGTTAAATATAATTTGAAATGAAATGAAAAATCCACATTACTAAGTTCTATAGGCCTCAGTTTCTTTTAAATGAAAAATCCTGTCTATATAAGGGTAGGAAATGCACTTCCCACTAGGCATCCTAGGGGAAGACTGAACAAATGTATGTATTCTTCAAAAAGTCTGTAGTTAGAAGTCACAAGATTCTAAGCCATTTTAACCTGCTTTCTGGGAAGAAAAATATTAGAAAGGAATATTCTAGTATAGATAGATGGTAGTTGAAATTTAAGCAAATTCAGCTTAGAAAGATTAGCAATAACAAGAAAAGAAAAACCTGTTTCTTTTTTGCAACACCTGACAAAGAAAAAAATGGTTTTTCGATATAGCAAGTAATTCTCCGATTATCTGTGAATACTAGTGGGCTGTAGCTTTGACCCTAACCACTCAGTGTGTGTGGACCACACAGGGGATTAGTCTCACAAGATTTGTCCCTACGTTAGATGGCAATTGCAAGCCCTGGGCCTCTGGTACTTCTGAGTCACCTGGGTTCCCACAACATTCTCTGCAGGTTAAGAACAGCTCACAGAATTCAAGAAAATGCTTTCCTACCCTTACTATTGTATTAGAAAGGATACAGATAGGCAGATGAAGAGATACAGAAGAGCACATCTACGGAGATTGGAGAATGTACCCAAACTCCTAACAGATGCTTTCACTAACCTGAAAACTTTCTGAACCCCATTATTTAAGAATTTTTTCATAGAGATGAATGATTAAATCATTGTCTTGGTGATAACTCAATCTCTTGCCCCTTTACATTCCCTGGAAATGGTACGGAGGTAGTAAGGGGCTGAAAGTTCCAATCCAGTAATTGTATGTTGGTTTTTTCTGATAACTGGCCACTATCCTGAAGCCCTCTATAGATCCCACTCACTGGTTGTCTCTCATACCAAAATCACTCTTACTATAGAGATTCCAAGACTTAGAAGCCCCATGTCAGTGACGAGGAACTAAATTCATACTATGACAGCAAATGTTCCTTTCACCTCATCTCAGGAAATTACAAGGATTTGGGGAACACTGTCAGGAACAAGGCAGACCAAATACATATTTCTTGTTATATGTACCAAGACTAGAAGAACTAAAAGTTGACAATATTTAGTCAGTAGCACTATGAATCTTAGCCTATAACGGCTTGCTAAAGTATTGAATAAGTATATGCTACCAGATTTTAATTAATGCTGTTGGATATTGTCAACAAATTTTACTAGTTTTTGTGTTACTCAAGTTGAAACCTTAAAGCTTTTAAATCTGAGTTTATAGTCTTAAATCACCAGTCTGTTTAGGAAGACAAAAATGTTTCATTTTCCATTGGTAATCTCAATTTCAATAGCTTAAAATAGTTTTTAAAATATAGGTAATTGAAGAAAATATCCTCCCCTCAATAACATTGGGAGTTTTCCCTATCTCAGTGGTGGGATTGCAATTGTGAATGACGTTGATAAAGTTAGATTAATAGAAGAAAAGGCATACAGGTTTATTGACTTCTTTTGTTGTTTTTGTTGTTAATGTTGGTTGTGGGCCTTGAACTCAGGGCCAGGGCACTGTCCCTGAGCTCTTTTGCTGAAGACTAGCTAGCACTCTACCACTTTGAGCCACAGCTCCACTTCTGGTTTTTGAATGGTTAATTAGAGATAAAGAGTCTCATGGGGACATTTTTGCCAGTGCTGCCTTCGGACTGTGATCCTCAGATCTCATTCTCCTACGTAGGATTTCAGACATGAGCCACCAGTGCCTGACTGGGTTATTAACTTTTAATTTTTATATTCATAGGAATATTGCAGAAAATATTCAAAGTAGCAATGAGATTTGAGAGTTTAAAATACCATCTTAATAGGGGATAGGTAGGGATCCCTTCAGAAGATGAGGCCAAGAAACACTAGTGGAAGGGCAAATGACTTTTGAAAGGCCCTGAGGGGAGCAGACAGGAGGTATACAGTTTGTGATAATGTCTGTGTGGGAATGAGACCAGCTTTCCCTCCTCACCAGTGATGACTCACTCCTGCCTGGTTGAACTTCATGGAAGAGTTTATAACAATTGGTTTGATTGGGTTGGTTTGGGAAGATCTGTTTGTAGACAATTACAAGGAATTCAGAGAAAGCTTCTTCCTGCAAATACCTTCAGCTCAAACATCTAACAACCCCTTAAAGGATTACATTAATTTTAGCAAAGTCGGGTTTTTAAAATTCAGGAGGTGGTAACAAGGAATTAATTTTAAGCAACTTTATTATTTTTTTTAACTTTCTGAAATAGCTACGTTTCCACTAAAACAACTCATTTTCCACTAAAAGTAAGTTGAGGTTTCTTAGTTGGCTTTTTTTTTTGAAGTGGCCAAAAGTAATCACTTGACAGTTGAATAGCTTAGAGTGAATTTACCAAAATAAAAATGTATATTTCTGCCAACAGTAGAAAAATATTTTGAATAATTAAGGGAGAGTTAGGTAATTGACAGTTTCAGCAGTAAAGTTTCCTGCTTCCATTATCTTCAAATGAATATTTCGAGTGAGAGAAACTAAAGGACTTGATGTAGAGGTCAAAACAAGCCTTTCCGGGATCCAGCCTAGACTCTCCATACACTGGTCAATCCACTCATTACTTCTAATTTTGCTTGCTTAAACTGTAAACTAAGGAGTTTGAGGCCAGCCTGAGCAACATAGTGAGAAAAAAGAGAAGAAAGAATGAGAGTAAAAAAGAGGAAACAAGAGAAGACAAATAGAGGTAGCCAAATACCTTAAACCCCTTCCTAAAATAGAGTTATGGAATAATGAGAAAACAAAACATATATAAACTAAACTTTGCAATTTTGTGATCTTATATTATTCTTGGAAAGCTATGTTCTTTTTCTGTAAAATATAGTCAGAACTAGATGTTCACCTTAAAATTTAGATTAAATCCAGACCAGACTAGAATTTCTCTAGAAGCAGTCTTTTTTTTCAGGTACTTCCGTGAATCTCTTTCTTTTTTATTACTATTTTTTAACGTATTCACCCTTAATGTTTTACTTTCATCTTGAAATCTTAACATGTTTGCACTTTGGGCAGAATTTCCAGCTAATATAAGATGTTATGTGAATATTTTAATGAATGATTTCAACTTGCCATACTTGTTTGTCACATCTTTTTTTTCATGTAGATAATAAGCATATGATTCAGAATGAAAAGGAAAAGAAATCAAATGTATTTCCCTCTATAACATATGAGAACTCCTTTACAAAAGACAGGATACTTCAGTAAGTATATAAATGACATATATTAATGTTGTTGCTCCTAAGAGAGATCTATTAAGATCATTCAGTCGTTCAAATCATTGGTGGTGTTAGGAGATACACACACGTAAAGCTAGTGATTTTATGTAGAATACAGGTGCCTGGCTCCTTTAATAGGTTATTTATTACTCTCTCAGTAATCCAATCTTTCTATACAATGTAACTTTGGATGTTTGTTCATTTTATTAATACAGTGAATCCTATCAAGTATATTTTTAATTTTCTTTTAAAACTTGCTAGGTTATTTGTAGCATTAAAAATTCTTCTCTTTTTTTTTTTTTTTTTTTTTTTTTTTTGCCAGTCCTGGGCTTGGACTCAGGGCCTGAGCACTGTCTCTGGCATTTTTTTTTTTTTTCTCAAGGCTAGTCTCTACCACTTGAGCCACAGCGCCACTTCTGCCCGTTTTTCTATATATGTGGTGCTGGGGAATTGAACCTAGGGCTTCATGTATACAAGGCAAGCACTCTTGCCACTAGGCCATATTCCCAGCCCTAAAAATACTTTCAATGTCAGCTCAGTATGTTTAATGTGTATAGCAGCTCTACAGTAGTATTAAAAATTTTATGAGAATAGCCAGGTACTGGTGGCTCATGTCTGTATGTCAGTAATCCTAGTTGCTCAGGAGTCTTAAGATCTGAGGATCATGGTTTGCAGCCAGCTGGACAGAAAAGTCCATGAGACTCTTATCTCCAAATAACCAACAAAAAGCCCGAAGTGGAGATATGGCTCAAGCAAGGTAGTGCATTGGGCTTGGATGAAAAGGCCAAGTGAGAATGAGACCCTGAGTATAAGTACCCCAGTATTAGTACCAAAAAAAGCTTGTGAGAATAGCTCAATTTTTCTGATCTTTTCCTTTCTCCTTTTACTTCTGATTTCAGTTAACTTTGATTATATTCCTCTACATAAAGAATTGTACAAAAGCAAAATCTGATACTTTGTCTTTTTATTTTTAGTAGGTAATGTCTGTACCAAACATTCAAGTACTAATTAACGGAATTCCTGAAAGTACTTTTTGCTAGGGCAAAGACTGTTCTCTGCAAAAATCAAAACCATTTTTTTGCTGCATAGTACATTTTTTTGCTAGGGATGTATTCAGTGGTAAAGCAGTTGCCAACAATGAGCAAGACCATGGGTTTGGTCCCCTGCACCAAAGAAACTGTCATTGACCTCACAGTTAGGTATCAGTCCTTCCAGGGAGACTGGGAGACAGGCCTCATCATTCCGGATAAATACATTGTTTCCTTTCTTTTTTTTCTTTTTTTGAGTCAGGGACTCTATATAGCCCAGAATGACCTCAAACTCAAGACCTCCTTGTCTCTGTCTTCTCAATGCTGGAATTACAGCTGTTTTCCAATATACTCAGCTCCGTTTGGTTTTTTTCATGGGCATGACTTTCAGGTCTTTGAGAAAGGCATTCCTAAGTTGCAGGGGAAACATTTTTTTGTGTATGCTGGTATTGAGCCTTGTGCTCTTGCATAGATTTTTTATTTTCTTACTCAAGGCTAGTGTCCTACTACTTGAGCCACACTTCCAGTTCTAATACACAGGTATCTAGAGGGAAGAGAAGCTTCACAGTGCTAAGTCCTTTTTAGTAAACTCTGTAAGAAAAGGCAAAGGAGATCAACAATGAGTTGGCTTACTATCAGGAGCTGACCAGAACAATCAGGAAATTCTCCACTGTTAAACTTTCTTAGTTTTCTCTTTTCTTTTGTAAGGGAGGGGAGTGGTGGAGATCCTATCCAGGATCTTATACAGTAGTATAGCAAGTGCTATACCACTGAGCTGTACCCCGTCCCCTCAAGAAAGCATTTAAAAGAAGGCATAGGTCATTCTAGGGATATGGCATTATGATGGCTAGAAACCATGCCAGAGTTTGATTATCTTGCAATCCAGAGGTTTGGACAGTCATGATGCCTAGTATTAGTATAGTATCTTTATGAAAAAAAAATAAACTCTTCTATGTATGTTTGAAAGTTTTATTAATAGGTTTTTAAATATGGGTTCTTAGTAATTTAAAGGAATGTGTCCTAAAATAATAATCAATAATTTGATTAAAGATATATGAGGATGTTCATTAAAGTAGTAGCATAGAGACAAATTGGGAATAGTAATTAAATGATTTATAAATAAATTACAGTGTGCATATTAGAGTGTATGAACTCCAGAAGCATCAAGACCTACTTGATACTGATTAGACAGATCCACAGCGAAAAATGTAGCAATATTAACAAAATTACTAGACCACTTACCCTGTGGGTCACTAAGAGAAATATATTATATGGAGTTACTTTTACATGTGTGAAATTGTTATTTGTTAGATTATTGGTTATGTAATGATTTGCAATTATAAATAATTGGGAATACTATTGGTCTAGTTGAGTTGTGGAACCCAAGATTGGTGATGTGCTTTTGCCTTTTCTTAGATTTAAAGCCAAGATTTTGCTGTATTCTCCAGGTTGTCCTCAAACTCTCAATCCCCTTGCCTCAATTCCCCATGGTAAAATAACAGGCGAGTTTCCAAACCCAGTTTGCATATATCTATTTAGATCTAAATCGATTTTTGAAAAATGGCAGTAGTCTGGCTTGAACTCATGACCTTGTGCTTGCTTAAGCCCACTTTTTGCTGGTTATTTTTCTTTAATTATTTTTGTTTGAAAATACTAAAAACAGAGGTTACAGTTACATAATTCAAGCAAAGAATACATTTCCTTTTGGACATTGTCACCCTTTCCCTTGCTCTACCCCAGTTTTTCCTTCTCATCCCACCCACAAGTTGTATAGGTTATTTTCAAGGTACTGTCCAGTGAGTACCATTGGTGCATTTGTTTATTCTTTGTCCCTCCGTTCCCAGATGTTCCTTACATTCCCAGACACATAGGCAAATAAACATGACAAAAAGAAAACAAAAATAGCAAAAGGAAAAAAAACCTCATTTCCGTTTCCTGGAATTCATTTCAGTAAATACTATTTTGTATGATCAGATAGACATAGGCATTGTGCCTCTCTGTTCCTCTTCTAAGAGTTTCCTCCTTTGGTCTCCCTGTGTGTGAGTGCCTAGAGACCTTTGTAATTTATTATGTTCTGTTATTTCAAATGTAGCTTCCACATATGAGTGAATTCATGTACCGTTTTGTCTTTCTGAGCTTGTCTTATCTCAACTAATGCAATTTCTTCCATCCATTTCCCTACAGATGACATAATATTCTTTTAATAGCTGTATAAAATCCCATTATGTATAGGTACTGCCTTTGGGTTTTTTTATCCACTCATCTATTGTAGGGCATCTGGGCTCTTTCCACAACTTGGCTTTTGTGCATAGTGCAGTAATGAACATGGATGTGCATGTGTCTTTGTGGTATCCTGGCTTGTGATGTTCAGGGTAGATCCCCAAGAGTGGTACGGGTGGTTATTTTGTAAATGGAATTTAGTGAACTTTTCTGCCTGGGCTGGGCTCAGATCTCTAGATCTCAGCTTCTTGCGTAAGTACAATTACAGATATGAACTTGGCTGAAATTTAAAATTTAGTTAGTTGGTCACACTAGCCACATTTATAAAAGCACTACATAGCCACATAGGGCTAGTAACTCATTTGGACAGTACAGGTACAGGTCATTTCTGCCAACAGAAAATCCTACTAGTGCTGCATTATATAGTGAATGTTTAAAAAACAAGTCTGCAATACCTGTATTTTAATGTGTAGTAGACACAGAAAGTAAAACAAAAAACTTAGTTTCAAAGCACAAGGAACATTTTTTTTTAATTCATTACCTATTCCATTTTTTTCTCTGCTGAAATTTTCAGTCAATATGATTGCCAGGTAGATTGATTGTTTGTCATGAGGGAAAAAAGTTGGTATAATTGTTGGATACAAATAATGTAGATTCTTGGGCTGGGAATATGGCCTAGTGGCAAGAGTGTTTGCCTCTTTACATGAAGCCCTGGGTTCAATTCCTCAGCACCATATATATACAAAAAGGCCAGAAGTGGCGCTGTGGCTCAAGTGGCAGAGTGCTAGCCTTGAGCAAAAAGAAGCCAGGGAGAGTGCTTAGGCCCTGAGTTCAGTCCCCAGGACTGGCCAAAAAAAAAATTACAAATAATGTAGATTCTTGAGAAATTCATTTTTTAGCTTGGCTTTACTACTTTGCAGGCAAAAGCTTGAACTAACCTTCCCCCAAAAAGTACCTTCTTGAGCTCTTTATTGAGTGGAAACTCTTAATATAAAGTTTGCTATGTACTCTAAGGAACTTATTAGGAAGTTATAGCTATCATTATAGTAGAGTATCCTAAGAGTGTGTCTAATCTATAAATGGCTGCAGAACATCCAAACATACTTATTTCAAAATTTGGCTAATCTTTTTCTTTGAAAAGATCATAGTAACTAATGCCTACCTTATTATACAGTGTTTCTGAACATATAAACTGAAGTGGGCTGGGGATATGGCCTAGTGGCAAGAGTGCTTGCCTCGTATACATGAGGTCCTGGGTTCAATTCCCCATACACCACATATATGGAAGATGGCCAGAAGTGCCGCAGTGGCTCAAGTGGCAGAGTGCTAGAAAGAGAAGCCAGGGACAGTGCTCAGGCCCTGAGTCAAAGGCCCAGGACTGGCCAAAAAAAAAAAAAACTGAAGTCTAAATTTGAGATATTAATAAGCAAATTATCTCGGCAGATCTATAGAAAAGCAAGAAGTTTTCCTTGTGGAACATACAGTTGTAAACCATGGAGAAAAAGAAAAAGAATCATCTTTGAAATTACCTTACAAAAGTCATAACTGCTCTAGTGCTTGTCTGATCAAGATGCCAGCAACCTTCAAGGGAGAAAACCCTCTCCAGCTGCCAATTAAGTGTCACTTCCAAAGACAACATGCTAAGACAAACTCACATTCATCTGCACTCCACGTGAGTTACAAAACTCCTTGTGGAAAGAGTCTACGAAACATGGAGGACGTCTTTCATTACCTGCTTGAAACAGAGTGCAACTTTTTATTTACAGACAACTTTTCTTTCAATACTTACGTACAACTGACTCGGAATCACCCCCGGGAAGAAGTTGTTATTTCTGATGCAGATATTAGTAATGGTGTGGAATCAGTGCCTATTTCTTTCTGTAATGAAATTGACAGTAGAAAACTTCCGTTGTTTAAGTACAGAAAGACCGTGTGGCCACGAGCGTGTTATGTAAACAACTTTTCCAACATGTTTACTGATTCATGTGACTGTTCTGAGGGCTGCATAGACATGTGAGTAGAAAAAAATAGGACATTTCAAAAAAAATTGAATGTAGAGACAGTTACTTGTCAGAAAGTTCTGCTGTGTACTAATTTGTCGAAAAGATACTCACAAAGAATGGGTAAGTTGAGGTCCCTGGTGGAAGCCTAAAACCCTGTGCAGAATGGAACCCTATCTAAAAGTATGCTTTTCCAGTCTCCATGCAGCATTACCACATGGCACCAGAGTTAATGTGTTTTGCCATGTTGTGATCCTCTACTTCACTGCTCTTGGCTTGAGAGGCATTAGGAAATAAGATAAGAGTATTGAACACAAGTGTTACAGTGTCACAGCGTGTGATCTAACGGTGCAGGTGCCTCCTCAGTGACTAAGGGGTGGGTGGTACAGAGTAGACAAAGAAATGATCCACATCCCAGGGGGCCCAGAGTGGACATTGTGAGATTCCACCCCACTGCTCAGGGCAGCATATAATTCAAAACTTATGTATTATGGCTCCCTACAATTTTTCATTTAATTTTTTTTTCAAGCAGAGGAGAGTTTATTGGGGGGTGGAACCAACTGCTGGCCCGCACAAGATGGAGGTGGAGAGATTCAGAGGGAAAGGAAGAAGAGAAAGAGCTCATTTAATATATTTATACAAAATTTACCATCAGAAATTAAAGTCACTACTAAGGGATGTGTGGTATAGGAAATAATTTCTACCATTTCAGAGTATGAAATGAGAAATAGAAAGCTGCTGTTACCTGAGTTTGGCTCAATTCCACTTGGCCCTCTCATACAGAAGCCCAAAAATTAGAGCCAAAGCAATGGAGAAAATAGGCAACATGGCTCTGCATACAAGAGAAAATGCATTGGCATAAGGGTTGTAGAAAGGAGCCTGCCCCACAGTTTAGGCAGAAAAGAGCACATATGGGAGAGTGTAGCATGAACTAATGGAGGAGAGAGATTATATAGGGAAAGGCAAGAAAGGTATGACAGTAGCAGAAGAGAGAGTGACCTTAGCGCCCCCTCCCAGTGACCCACAGGTGTTCAGGGACTTCGAGGGAGTGTCACATGCAGCGTATATAGGGAGAAAACAAGAGGAAGGGGCCATTTTCCCAGGTGGACCTAACACACAGAAGGTACGATTTCAATCAAACATAGCTTACAAAAAATGTTGAGGATCAGACTAGAGGTATGGCTCAAATTGTACAGTGCCAGCTGAGAGCCATGGCAGATGAATGGAAGCTCCAGGTTCTGAGTTCAAGGCCTGATAGCAGCACAAAATAAAAACTGTCTAAAACCATGAAGGCAGTCAAAGCCTCAACAAATTGGAAGACTTCATAACTGAGTGATCAAGAGACATATATAGGGGCTGGGGATATAGCCTAGTGGCAAGAGTGCCTGCCTCGGATACACGAGGCCCTAGGTTCGATTCCCCAGCACCACATATACAGAAAACGGCCAGAAGCGGCGCTGTGGCTCAAGTGGCAGAGTGCTAGCCTTGAGCGGGAAGAAGCCAGGGACAGTGCTCAGGCCCTGAGTCCAAGGCTCAGGACTGGCCAAAAAAAAAAAAAAAAAAGAGAGAGACATATATAGAATGAAGTTAGTCATTAAAAAGAATCTTGGAAATAAGGAAAGAAAACATGGTCATTGGTTATAAAAATCTAAGTAGGTTAAGTGAACAGTAGGGCTGGTGTAACTGAAAACATTAGCAGATCTAAAGGTAAAACTTACCCAAACCTACTTGCTTGAGAGTTTTTCATAATTGAAGAATACCAGATTTCCTCAAATTGAAAAGGCCTACTCTGTAAATATATTACTGTTCAGCTTTTAAATTATGTAAAGACTAACCTCAAAAAAAGAAAATAGAGCTGGGCAGTGGTGGCTCATACCTGTAATCCTACCTACTCAGAAGACTGAGACCTGAAGATCACAGTTCAAAGTCAGCCTGGAGAGGAAAATCCATGAGACTCTTTATCCAAATAACCACCAGAAAAATGGTAGTAGTGCTGTAGCTCAAAGTGGT
Source organism: Perognathus longimembris pacificus (assembly GCF_023159225.1). Lineage (NCBI taxonomy): Eukaryota > Metazoa > Chordata > Mammalia > Rodentia > Heteromyidae > Perognathus > Perognathus longimembris. The sequence continues at coordinate 44,432,068 of NC_063163.1, forward strand.
AGAATGCTAGTCTTGAGAAAAAAAACTCAGTGACAGTTCCCAGGCCCTGAGTTCAAGCACCACTAGTGAAAAAACAATCAGCAACACTTACCAAAATAAGACAAAACTGTCATAATAGTTTGTAATGCTACTGGAAAACAGCAGCCATGTGGTGTATGTATAAATAAATAGTACAGAAGATAGCACATGGGGTAAGACTGAAAAGTGACTTAGTTCAACAAAGGGGAGAGTAAGACCCAGAGATTTTAACCATCTTACTGATAGTCACATAACTAATCCATACCCGGAGTAGTAAGATTCCTTCTTTTCTTTAAGGTAGAGTCCCTGTCAAGTTAAATAATCGTCTACATAGTTAAGGGGGGAAAATACATAAATTCAGTTGTATGATTTAAGTGCCTTTCAACACTATGAAGAAAAAAAAGAATCTAGCATCAGTCTCTGTAATGTTACTGAATTTGAAAGAAAACTTAGGACATTTTCAAAGCTGTGTCTTTGATTGAACTAGCAGAACATTCACCAGTAAGCTGATGAGTAAGAAATGAAAGATACACATTTTGAAAAGCTAAAGAAAATGCATAGTTAAGTATTTATTTCACTTGTGATCAGAAACAAGCTATATACCTTTTATTGATGGTGCCTTTCAAAGAGACCTATTTAGTCAGGAAAGCAAGCTTCATAAGTTCTGTGAACCGAACATCTGTTCTAAATACAATTACAACAGTTATACCTGTATCTTTTAACTTGGTGCTTTTTTTATTCTGACTTCTTATCTACTGCTTGCCTTTTAGAACAAAATGTGCGTGTCTTCAACTGACCTCAAGGAATGCCAAAACTTGTCTCATTTCAAATGATAGAATAAGCACTGGATATAAATATAAAAGACTTCAGAGGCAAATACCTACTGGGTAAGAAACCTTGAGGATTTGGTGCAGGGTATTGGTATCTGTGAAGATGGGTATGTTTTTATTGTAGTCTGTAGTCTGTTTAGGTATGTTTAACTCTGTTTCTAATTCTGAAAATCTTTTTGTTTTCTTAGTGCTGGTCTTGGGGCTTACACTCAGCACCTGGGTGCTGTCCCTGAGCATTTTTGCTCATGGCTACCTCTCTACTACTTAAGCTCTATTTCTATAGCATTTTTGGTGCATCATTGGAGACAAGAGTCTCAGAGACTTTCCTTCCAGGCTGGTTTCGAACTGTGATCCTCAGATCTTAGCCTTCTGAGTAGCTAGGACTATAGCCTTGAACCACCAGCATCCAGCTAATACTGAAAGTCTTTTATGAAATTATAATACCTCCTATATATATCCTATATACATACATATCTATATAGATATACATATATGTATATATGTGTGTATACACATGCACATACACACAGACTCTGGCACTTGGCAAAATGGGGTCTTTTTTTTTTTTTTTTTTTTTTTGCCAGTCCTGGGGCTTGAACTCAAGACCTAGACACTGTCCCTGAACTTCTTTTGTTCAAGGCTAGCACTCTACCACTTGAACCACAGCATCACTTCTGGCTTTTTCTGTTTATGTGGTACTGAAGAATCAAACTCAGGGCTTCGCGCAAGTTTTGCAAGCACTGTGCCACTGAGCCAGATTCTGAGCCATCAAATAACATCTTTAGAAACAGGTTTTCCTCCTAGATATTCCCTTTAATCATTTTAGATATTTTAATAGAGGTGGTATTTACTATATATCAGGTAAGTAAAATATCTGTGTATCATATATTGACTTATGTTCACAAAATAACTCTGTGAGGTTCCATTTTAAAAATGGAAAAATGTGCTGGGTGCAGGTGGCTCACGCCCACAATCCTAGCGACTCAAGAAGCTAAAATCGGGCTGGGGATATAGCCTAGTGGCAAGAGTGCCTGCCTCGGATACACGAGGCCCTAGGTTCGATTCCCCAGTACCACATATACAGAAAAAACGGCCAGAAGCGGCGCTGTGGCTCAAGAGGCAGAGTGCTAGCCTTGAGCGGGAAGAAGCCAGGGACAGTGCTCAGGCCCTGAGTCCAAGGCCCAGGACTGGCCAAAAAAAAAAAAAAAAAGAAGCTAAAATCTGAGGAACACAGTTCAAAATCATCGTGGGCAGGAAAGTCCATGAGACTCATCTCCAATTAACCACCAGAAAACCAGAAATGGTGCTATGGCTCAAGTAGTAGAGCGCTAGCCTTGAGCTGAAGAAGTCAGACAGAGTTCAAGCCCCAAGACCAGCAAAAAAAAAAAAAAAGGGAAATCTAGCCCTAAGCACTTTCACACTTTGTTTTCATTCCTCAGTAATTAGCAATTTAGTAGCAATATAACCTTTTTATTTTGTGTGTGTGATAGTTTTTCTCTTTTGTATATTTTATTTCAGCATTTATGAATGCAACCTGTTATGCAAATGTAATCGACAAATATGCCAAAACCGAGTTGTCCAACATGGCCCTCAAGTGAGGCTGCAGGTATTCAAGACTGCAAAGAAGGGATGGGGAGTACGATGTCTTGATGACCTTGACAGAGGGACATTTATTTGCATTTATTCAGGTAAAGCAAAGGACTATTGTCTAAATATTTTCCAGAAGAGTCTGCTTTTTATTGGTGGTGGTGGTGGTTGTGGAGGCTTGAACTCAGAGCCTGGGCGCTATCCCTGAGCTTCTTTGTGCTCAAGGCTCATACTGCTCTACCAATTGAGCCACAGTACTACTTCGGGTTTTTGAGTGGTTAATTGGAGATAAGAGTTTCATGAGGACTTTTCTGTCCCACTGGCTTCAAACCATATCTCAACCTCCTCCTGAGTAGCGAGGATTACAGGCATGAATCACCAGCACCCAGCTTAGAATCTGCATTTCTGAGTATACATTTTCCTGGTAAAGACCATTGAGGTCTGAGGGCCAGGTAAGGAGAAAGAGCATCTAGGAGGAGAGGAGGAAGTGACTGGAACATGAGCATTAGGAGCACTAGAGGGATGAGATGCCATAGGAGGTACCAGATGTATCATTAAAGAAAGGCTTAGGGTTATTACATGAAGGCCTGTTATATGCAAGGCTAATCTGTCTCTGGCTGCATGTGTTTTAGGGTAAGAGAAGAAAGCTTAAATAAGAAAACTAACTGGGCACAGTGGCTACCTCTGTTCCAGTTAAAGAGGCAGAGATTGGAAGGATGGGAGTTCAAAGCAGAAAGTTAGTGAGACCCTAATCTTAACAAATAACCGATGTGTGATGGTTCATGTCCATAATCTCACCTATAAAGGAAGTAGCTTGCATAGGTAGAAGGATCATAGTTGGAGGTCAGCTCTGGACAACCTGTATTTCAAAGTCTTATATAAAGAGGAAAACAAAGCATAAAAACAAAAATGACAAACCCATATCAAAAAAAGAAAAACAAAGAAGGGATTAGGGTGTGGTTCAAGTAATTGTACTTGTCAAACAAGTGCTAGGCCCTGAGTTTAACCCCTCAGTACTGCCAAAACTAATCAACATGCTAAGATAGATTATCAGAGGTTCTTATTTAATGTTTAGCTCCATTGTTAGAATTCTTTAATGATGCAGACAGAGCCTTTAGGCAGTTTCCGGGATTCCATTTACTTGTTGTTCATGCTGTGGAGCTGAACATTCCCAGCAGTGTAAAGTAGTTATGCAGTTACCGATTATTTCAGGCCATGCCTTCCAAGCATGTCAGGCTAAACATCCCCATTGTTTGAATGTACCCTGAAGTAAAAGAGGTTGGGAAACACAGTTACAAAGGCAGGCCCTCCAAAGGACTTAAGTTGGACTGAGCTCACCTCTGCCCATCTGAAATTCCAGGTGCCCTCCAAGGGGGCAGAAAGTTCATAGATAGCAATTTGACTTGGTCTCAGTCGGATCTCTTCCATGCAGCACTTAATATACACACACTACAGTCTGCATAGACATTGTCTCTTGTTTCTCAAAATAATTCCTAGGTAGAAGCTACATATAAAGTATCAAATAATGTTCAAAAAGTACTATTGACTGTATCTCCACTGTTAGAAAATTCACCTAAGGTATCTCTCTGATCTAATAAGGATGAGTGAGAATATCCTGCTGCAAATTCTAACTTGGTAACTTATTTTGAGTCCCTTGACAGAAAATGCAAAACATTTACATGATTTTAATGTTGAATAGTACTTAATATGATCAGAACAATAGGTTCTTATTGTCTAAAACAATATATGTTTGAAGTAGTTTTGTTTTCGGTTTTGGTTTTGGGGTGTTTTTTGTTGTTGTTGTTTTTGGTTGTTTTTTTTTTTGCCAGTCCTGGGGCTTGAACTCGGGCTCTGTCTCTGAGCCTCTCTGTGCTCAAGGCTTGTGCTCTACCACTTGAGCCATAGCACCACTTTGTTTTTTCTGAGTAGTTTATTAGAGATAAGAGTTTCATGGGGACTGGGAATATGGCCTAGTGGCAGAGTGCTTGCCTCCTATACATGAAGCTCTAGGTTCGATTCCTCAGCACCACATATAGAAAACGGCCAGAAGTGGCGCTGTGGCTCAAGTGGCAGAGTGCTAGCCTTGAGCAAAAGGAAGCCAGGGACAGTGCTCAGGCCCTGAGTTCAGGGCCCAGGACTGGCAGAAAAAAAAGAGTTTCATGGGCTTTCCTGCTTGGACTGGCTTTGAACTGTGATCCTCAGATCTCCATCTCCTGGGTAGCTAGGATTATAGGCATGAGCCACTGATGCCCAGCTGATACTTTGGTTTTTGAGCTTATATCTGTATAATATTCCATAGTGTTTGTATGCATGTGTGTATATATGTCACATCTTGTTTGTTGTTGGGCAGCTCAGCTGATTCCTTCATTTGGCTATTGTGAACAGTGCTTGTAATAACCATATGTGAAAGTGTCTTTTTGGTATACTGATTTTATTTATGCTTCTTCAGATATATATCCAATAATGGTATGGCAGAGCCGTAGATAAGATTCTCTTTCAGTCTTTTGAGGAATTTCCATAGAGGCTATACTAGTTTACATTCGCACAAACAGTGTATTCCTTTTCCTTTCACTTCCTCATCATTATCAAATGCTCATATGTTTTATGGATGAAAGATAAATAGAACCTCATTGGCCCTTAATTTAAGTTTTTTATTTGTAGCCATTTTCTAGAATGAGTTAATGTGTTTACTTTTATTCTAGAAATAAGGTACATATAGTCATGGAGAAGAGCCTAGAAGTGAACCTTGCTGTTAATAATTATGTTATCTTCTGTCTTGTTCAAAGTAATATATTTTTCTTTTAGGAAGATTGCTAAGCCGAGATAACCCTGGGAAACCTAAGGCTACTGATGAAAGTGGGAATGAAGAGGATATTATAAAAAATACCTGTTCCAAAAAGAGGAAAATAGAAGCTTCAAGTTCAGATTGTGAGGTTGAACTTATCCCAGTAGGATTGGAAAAAGCTGCTATAAATGCTAAAACTGAGGAACATCTACCTCAGTTTAGTGATAATCCAAAAGAGCCCGAGCCTATTACGTAAGTAAGATTTCAGGATCAAAATTAATCTAAATAATTGCAGATCAAGGATGTTCCTTGTCCTTCCTCTCTTTCCTCCTCTCTCTTCCTCCCAGCCTACAGCTGTGCCCTCATACATAGTCCTGTATGTCTTTTGTTTCACAGTTGTAAACTTAACCTATTGAGAAATCTAAATCTAGACAACATACTTTCGTGAGTGTTCCATTCCTAAAGTTTGACTTCAGATAAATTTAATCAGATTTTTTTATGATTGTTGTAGCTTTTGCTTTTTTTTCTTTTGTATCAGAATTCTATTTGGATATCTTTCATAGGTTCTCTTCATTTGTTTAACATACTTCAAAACTGCTGACTTAAAAAATTGATTATGTTTTCTTCCTCTCCTGCGAAGCAATAGACGTAAATGTTCTTAGATTACTTTCTAACAATAATGGATATTTATGAAATAGTGGTATTGCCTATAGTTCAAAGTCTAATGTAAAGAGTTCTTAGTGATCTACAGAATAACTTTTTTTTCCCTTTTCAGGAAGATGAATTTTAACAATATTTCAAGAACGCACTCAGTTATTAGAAGTCCTAAATCCAAGACAGCCCTTTTTCAACGCAATGGGAAAAAGATGGTAAAAACTACAAAATGTAGCTGGGGAAGTTAGGCATGGTGACACATACCTGTAATTCCAGCACTCAGGAGGGTAAGGCAGGAGGATTTGAGTTTGAGGCCAGTCTTAGCTATATAGCAAACCTCTGTCTGAAAAAAAGAAAACAGGAGATGAGGGCTTTCTGAATATAACTGTTATTTCTTCCTGCATTACTTAATAATATGTAGAGCTTCTTTTGTTGCCTTGGAATGGATAGTCTGTTGAGGTCTTGGGACATGTCTTAGATCTTGTGGCAGTTGGCACATTTCCACCTTTGATAAATGAGGAGATAGTTGGTTATGACTGGTAGTTTGCTCCACTGAGACTGAACTATTGGGTTAAGAATTTGTTGAGGAAGCTCAATTGTTTATAATAGTATAATAGGAAAGGTGATATAAGAAAAAAATGGTCTTGTTGCAATTAATGCACACTAAAAAGAAAATAAATGACAGGAAGGTAAAACAGGCCCTGTTGGTGGGGAGAGTACCAGCAGGAAGAGGCAGAGCTAATAATAAGTGTGAATATGGTCAAACATGATTGAAGTATGAAAATAGTCATGCTTTTGCATGTATGAAAATAGAGCAGTGAAACCTGCTGGAATAGTTTTAAGAAGGTACTGGTGGCTCAAGTCTATAAGTATAGCTACTCAGGAGGCTGAGATCTGAGGATCTCCGTTCAAAACCAGCGGGGGTATCTGTGAGGCTCGTATCTCCACTATACTACTTGGGCAAAGCCAGTAGTGGTGCTTTGGCTAACCTTGCATAAGAAGCTCAAGAACAGCTCCCAGTCTCTTGAGTTCAAGCCCCAGGACCAGCAAACCCCTATCCCTACTCCCCCTCCAAAAGAAGGGCAGATTTGGATAAGGGAAAGTAATGGGGGTGAGGTTGATTGGGATGTGTTGCATATAATTGTGAAATGTCACAATAAAACAGCCTTTGTACAAAAAAAAGAGGATTAAATGAGATTTCATAGCAGAACAAAAATGAAAAATGATAGATTAATTTAGGTTAAGAAGGTTTGTGATATCGGAGAATAAGGAAGAGATACAACTTTATTAGAGAATTGTCTAAAAACATTATTTTACATGGTAGTCTCTGAAGTTACACCTGTCAGACTGAGCTGAGAAGTCTGGTCAGAGACTAAAACTTGAAAACCCAGAAACAGGGAAGACAACTGAGGCAGACATAATAGTAGCTTACACTAGAGTTTGTAGATTAAAAATGACAACCCTGGCCTGGGAATATGGCCTAGTGGCAAAAGTGCTTGCCTCATATACATGAGGCCCTGGGTTCAATTCCTCAGCACCACATATACAGAAAATGGCCAGAAGTGGCGCTGTGGCTCAAGTGGCAGAGTGCTAGCCTTGAGGAATAAAGAAGCCAGGGACAGTGCTCAGGCCCTGAGTTCACGGCCTAGGACTGGCCAAAAAAAAAAAAAATGACAACCCTGCTGTGTGTGTTAATAATACAAGTATTTCTCCCTCTACTTGTTGTAGTGGTGAGATACCTCTTCAATATCATAATTTATGTAAAGATTTAACTAGTGGGTCACCAGCTCTGCTGCTCATTCATTAGTTGAGTGACATCGCCCATGTACATTTATTTGTAAAATGCTGGTGATTTTACTTATCTCAGAATTATAAGGACAGTTATAAGAAACCTCGCTTAGCACAGTGCTTGGCACTCGACTAGAGCCAGTGAGTTGGGTGCTAAGCATTATGCTAAGCATATATTCCCTTCTAAATTTAACATTACCAATTAAAGTGACTTTGTTATCTACAATTTATAAAGACTAGCAACTTCAGGTTTTTCTTTGAAGTGGAAACCAGCCAGTAACTTTTTTTATTTTTACATAACTTCTTGATTAAAGCCAGATTTCTCAGAACTGAGGATAATAAGAATGAGTGAGGTACTTATGTACAGCATGGTCAAAAAGTGACTAGTATTGGCTCCATTAGTCTCAAGATATCTTTGAAAAACAAGTCTATGCAACCTATGAAGATCAACACTTTCTGAAAATCAAGTTACTAAATGTTTTTCCCCAGTCTAAAAAGTATAGATATCGTTCTTATTTTCTTATAAGGGATTTGTTTCCTTGGAGTCTCTCATCCCAGAAGATAACCATGGATTTAAAGTGGCTCAAGAAAACCTAATCTTGAAAGCCAGGAGACCACAAGGTAGGCTTTGTAGGTTTACTTTGTGATTGCCTACCTCTTCAGTCTCTCTCTTGCTAACACCTGGGGCTCATCTTTCCAGATTTCATAACAAATATGTCACATTTTTTCACAAAAGGTGTAACTTGTTTAGACCAAAAATTGGCAAACTGCACTTTATAGTCCAACAAATTAGGTTTACCATCCTATTTGTTAAGTATGGCCAACAAAAACATGACTTTTTTTCATAGTTGAAGTAACTAATCATTTGGAGTACTTGAAATTTTATAGTAAATTACAATTTTAGAGTCCATAAATAAGGTTTTCTTGAAACACAACCGCAGTCATTCATTTACATGTTGTTTCTATTTTACACTATTCCAGCATACTTGAATAATCACCAGAGACACTATGGTAAATTCTCAAGCATTTGCTATTTGACCCTTTACAGAAGTTTATATTAACCTCTGATTTGGTTGCCACCAGTTATCTGATGCATGCCAGATAGAAGTGTGTGGTGGACAGTTCTTATTCTACATGATCCATGGCTGCTGTTTATGTCTTTATCTAACTCTTTGGAACTGTAAAAGATGCATACATCATTCTTCTGCAGTAGTCCAACCAGTATCACTTTATAGGACGCTCTGCATGGATTTAGCAAAGAGCCATAATTCCATTCCTCTGAGTGCTTGTATTTCATAGTTACCACCCTTTCTCAGTGAACATTACTAGTTGAACACACTAGGTATAGATATCTTTGCAGCTCAATGGCTCTCTCAGCAGGAAAATTTCACTGACAGTTATTCCTCCTTTTTTTCTTTTCTTGTGCTGGTACAGAGACTCGTATTCTCAATCAGCTTTCTTGCTCATGACTAAACCTCTACTACTTGTCACACCTCCAGCCCAGCTTTTTGGTGATTAATCGGAGGTAAGAGGCACATGGATTTTTCTTCCTAGGCTCTCTATACCTTGATCTTCAGATCTCAGCCTCCTGAGTAGCTGAGATTAGAGGCATTAACCACCAGCAATGGGCTAGAGATGTCCCTTTGTAAGAACCGACCAACCACTGCTGCCTCTTCCTTTGAGATCCTTGAATCAACAACTCAGCCCACTTCCCACCTAGTAAAACATAAAGATTGGTTGGGGGAGGCATTGATAAAAAAAGTTCTCTCACAACCAGACACTTCTTGTATTATATTTAATACATTATTAGTGGACATGAGCCACATCAGTTTAGTTGCTTTTAGCTCTTTTTCCATTTTCATTGGCTGCTGCAACATATGTAACAAGCAACCAAAATTTAAAAATTTTTAGCCCTTAATGAAAATATGAGTACTGCTGGGCACTAGGGGCTCACACCTGTAATTCTGACTGGCTACACACCAAGCTGAGATCTGAGGATCACAGTTTGAAGCCAGCCTGGCCAGAAAAGTCTGTGGGACTGTTTATTTACCATAACATACTAAAAGAAGCCGGAGCTGTGGCTCAAGTGGTAGAGTGCTAGCCTTGAGCAAAAAAGTTCAATGAGCTAGTCTTGAGCACAGAGAAGCTCAGAAACAACTCCCAGGCCCTGAGTTCAAGCCCCACAATCAGCCAAAAAAAAAACAACAGGAAATTGCTTGGAAGTGGTGCTGTGGCTCATGTGATAGAGCACTAGCCTTGAGCTGAAGAGCTCAGGGACAGTGTCCAAGCCCAGAATTCAAGCCCTACATCTGACCAAAAATAACAACAACAAAAAAGTTTATGACAGTACCCAGGCCCTGAGTTCAAGCCCCAGGACCAGCACTGAAAAAATTTTATATAGATATATGGAGAGAAAGAAAGTACTATAGAAACATTAGCCACAACTGCAGTGACTGAGAGGATTTATTTTCAAGGAGTATAATTTATTTTTAAATGTACTTTTAAAAAACACACTGCAATTCTACATATCTATGTGATACAGTATAATCAGTAGATGTAACTGGTATGTCCTCACCTCGAGACATTCCTTTTTGAAGCATTAAAAGCCCTTACAAACTTATTTAATCAGTGCCCTGCATTCTGAATTTAGATCTCTGATAGAATAAAGCCAGGTGGCCAACCCTCCATCAGCTATTCATGGTATCTCTATATGACTTCCTTTTGCTTCTTCTTATACCATTTTGATGTTAAATAATTCAAATTACCTTTAAGTATTGAAAGTATTTCTATATGTGTATGTATATATGTGTGTATATACGTATGTGTCTACGTATATTTATGAACTTGGAAATTTTAATTTTACATATGTTAAATGGAATATATATTGATATTAAGTGTGTGTTGTTTTTTAAAAAACCCTCTCAATTAGCTAATTTGAAATGCAATTATTATATATAACAAATATATAATTACATATATAAAATATATATAAATTATACTACTAATATACTTATATATAATAAATGTATATGATTCTAAATTATCCTATCTACTGTATATAACATTAGAAGTTTTAAGCCCTCACTACCTCCCCTAATGCCATCCACCTCTCCACCGCCTCCTTCCCAGACTCTAGTAACCACTATTCTACTACCAGCTTCTGTGGCATATACTTTTTATTTTTCTGGTCCTAGGTCTTGAACTCAATCAAGATCTAGCCACTGTCTCTGAGCTGTTACGCTCAAGGCTACTGCTCTACCATTTTGAGCCACAGCTCTATTTCCAGACATACACTTTTTGACTAAAGTATAATTTCTTTGTTTCTTGAGTTAGGTAACACAAGTAGCCTTTAACAAACAAAGGTAAAAAAAAATGAAAGAAATGACCCTCTGACAAAACCACAATACATTAACATGTAAAAACTCTTCCCAAAACAGTGGTTGAGGCTTCTGGACTCTGATCTGCTTCCCTGGCCTCTCTGGTAGCATCAGAAGGCCTACGGCACCTCCTACTCCTGCCCACATGTACATGTTTAGAATATACTGAGGGGCTGGGGATATGGCCTAGTGGCAAAAGAGCTTGCCTCGTATACATGAGGCCCTGGGTTCAATTCCCCAGCACCACATATACAGAAAACGGCCAGAAGTGGCGCTGTGGCTCAAGTGGCAGAGTGCTAGCCTTGAGCAAAAGGAAGCCGGGGACAGTGCTCAGGCCCTGAGTTCAAGGCCCAGGACTGGCCAAAAAAAAAAATAGAGAGAGAGAGAGAATATACTGAAATATACAGGCAAAGAGAAGGCGATTTCTTATTAAAGTAGTGAGAAAATTTTATTAAAAGGTACTGCTATGTAGTAGAAAGAAGGCAGACTTCAGACGCAACCAAAAAAAAATTTCAAATTTGTGTTTGTTACCCCAGTTCTCATTATAATTATGGGCTAGACTATCTCAGAGACTCAAAGTTTTTGTTTGTAAAATCAAAATACCACTTCTCCTAACTTACTGTAAAGATTATGACGAAGCACTACGACCTCATTAATACTGTTGATCTCAGCACTGTTGCTCAGCCAAGTGTATTTCCTGATGATTCCTTCCAATAATGTCTACCAGAGGACTCAAATTCAAACCAGTTTGAAGATTCTGAAGACAAACAGCTGATTGAATCAGATGTGATTGACATAACTAAATGTAAACAAGAAATTCCACCAGGAGGCAGATGTAACCAAGCAGCCATATCGTATATTGAGAATATTAGAAAGAAGTTTCTGATTCAAATACAAATGTCCCGAGAGGAAAATTCTTCAGCATGTCAAAACCAGCAGGCCTTTTGTGAAGAGTTTTCAAGTGAAGTAAATACTTCATCTGATTCTTTAATGAAGTTCAATGAAGGTAGTGTGTTTTTATTGGATGCCTCAAAAGAAGGAAATGTGGGCCGCTTCCTTAATGTGAGTATAGGTGCTGAGAGTCATACTTCTAAACAAGTTTTTCCCTCTGCTTCTTTGAAAAGTATTAACAGGTTATAAAGCCAGACTACTTGGGTCTGAGTTTGAGTTCTCCACTTGAATGCCTGTGGTTTCTTCTTGATACTTTGCTTCCATGATCATAATAATGGTTAGAATGTTGTGAGGGACAAACAAATAAATTGAAGTAAATCAGTGCTTACAACTAACAGTAAACATTTGCCTTAAAAAAAAATCAAAACTAAGAAATGGTATGTAAGAAGACTATTTAAAAACTCAAGTGTGGTGGTGCATCTTGTAATTCCAGTTACTCAGAAAGCAGAGGCAGAAGGATCATGAGTTTGAGGCCATTGTGGGTAAAGTTAATGAGACTGTCCTACTTTTTTTCCTTTTTTTCTTTTTTGTTTTTGCCAGTCCTGGGTCTTGAACTCAGGGCCTGAGTGCTGAGCAATGTCCCTGGCTTTTTTTTTTTTTTTCTCAAGGCTAGCACTCTGCCACTTGAGCCACTGCACCACTTCTGGCCATTTTCTGTGTATGTGGTGCTAGGGAATTGAACCCAGGGCTTCATGTATATGAGGCAAGCACTCTTGCCACTAGGCCATATCCCCAGTTCTTGCTAACTTCTGTTGTTAAGATAAAGCCAAAAGAGGTGAGGCCCTGAGTTCAACACCCAGTACCTGGGGAAAATAAAGGTAAACATAACAAAATGTTTTCAAGCTCATTTGTTGAAGTTAAAAGAAAAGGTGTAGACAGGAAATCATTGAAATTAAGCAATAACAGACTTACTCAAGAGATATTATGGAGATGTAACCTCTGTGTGAGTCTTATGATAGATAAATGTATGGAGAAGGCAACCAGCTGAATACACTGGAATGGAGGTAGTACAAGAAGGTATCCTCTTCTTAGAAACCGTGGGGGGAGGGTAAACAGTGGCTACATCCATCAGAGAAATCACTTGACTATATATCTCTCCTATTTTTAACTAGGCTATAAAAAGTTTCTCATATGTTTTTCATGTTAAACATTTTTGAGGGCTGGTGCTGGTGGTTCATACCTACCTATAATCCTACTGAGGAGGCTGAGATTTGAGTAACCCCGTTCAAAGCCAGCCTGGGCAGGAAAGTACATGAGATTCTTACCTCTGGACGTGATGCTGTGGTTCAAAGTGATAGATAGAGCACTAGGCTTGAGCTTGAGCAAAAGAGTTCAGAGATAGCACCCAGACCATGACTTTAAGCCCCTGCCTTAAGAACTGTGTCTCAAGGTTGGGTACCAGTGGCTTACACCTATAATCTTAGCTACTCAGGAGGCTGAAATCAGGATTGCAGTTCAAAGGCAGCCCACACAGAAAAGTCTCCTTGAGACTTATCTCCAATTAACCACTCAAAAACCAGAAGTGGCACTGGCTCAAAGTGGTAGATTGCTAGCCTTGAGCAAAAAAGAGCTCAGGGATAGCACCCAGGCCCTGAATTCAAGCCCCATGACTGACCAGAAAACAAACAAAAAAAGGATTCTGCCTTTTATCACCCTGCCCTAGCCCACCACCACCCCCTTATTTTAATATAAAAAATAGAATTTGGCATTCTTTGTCTTACAATTGGCTTTTTAAAGCCAGATGCTGATTGCTTATGCCTATAATCCTAGCTACTCAGGAGGCTAAGATCTGAGGATCAAGATTTGAATCCAGCCTGAAAAATCTGAGATTCTTTTATTTCCAGTTAACAGGAGGAAAAAAGATGGCCTTGAGGTGTGGCTGGAGTGATATTATACCAGCCATGCACAAAAAAAGCTGAGCAAGAGTGCCACACATATATATGTGACAATTCTGTTTTACAGGGAATAAATATAGCCACAGGGGAGGGGGGGAAAAACTGGCATTATGATTAGAATGTTGACAGATACTAGTTCTGACTTCCTTAACTGGGCTCAGCCTTTTATTTTTTAGTGTTACTGGAGATTGAATTCAGGGCTTTGCACTTTGCTGAGCCATGCCTCCAGTTGTTTTTTTGCATGGTTATTTTTGAGATAGAGTTTTACTTCCTACCCAAGTATGCACCTGGATATATATCAATCCACCCATTTGGGGCTTCCTGTTGTACCTAGCATGACAGGTACACATCACCACACACAGATTTTTTCCATTGACAAAGAATCTCATGAAGACTTTTCTGCACCTGGCCTGCAACATCCATCCTCCTGATCTCACCCTCCCACAGATGTAGAAGGATAGGTGCACCACAACCTATTCCAGTTGAGAGAAAAAGTCTCATGAGCTTTTATGCCCTGACTGGCCTCAAACCATAATCCTAGTCTCAGCCTTTCAAGAGGCTAGGATTACAGACTGAGTCACCACTGCTTGGCTCTGGTCTCATTTTTCCACATACTTCATGTGTTTTGAAATACGTAAATTTTTTAACAAAAGGTTTTATTAATAGCAATAATAGTAAGCTATATTAATATGAATACAATAGCAATATGCTAATATATGTTAAATGGTAATAAAAATGAGTGGTATTTTGTGTTCCACTCTATAAATATGTATTGATAAATATGATGTAGGATAATGAGAACTCTTAACAAATCCCCATATGAAGTTTTTTGTGCCATTTTGCATTTGTGCCAGCAAGATATCAGAATATATAAACAGGGCTTTTTTCTGAGGTTTCTGCTATTAATAGAACTGACATGAGCTATTGGTATTTTATATATTAATGTAAAAAGAATAAAATCAGGGGCTGGGGATATAGCCTAGTGGCAAGAGTGCCTGCCTCGGATACACGAGGCCCTAGGTTCGATTCCCCAGCACCACATATACAGAAAACGGCCAGAAGCGGCGCTGTGGCTCAAGTGGCAGAGTGCTAGCCTTGAGCGGGAAGAAGCCAGGGACAGTGCTCAGGCCCTGAGTCCAAGGCCCACGACTGGCCAAAAAAAAAAAGAATAAAATCAGTGAGATGTGTTAGAAACAGAATGGTATTCTTATACAGTAAAGCAAAGATATCAGACTTTGTTGTATCTGACGTGAGTGTGTGTTTTGTGTTTTTTTTTTACAGCATAGTTGTTGTCCAAATCTCTTTGTACAGAATGTTTTTGTAGAAACACATGACAGGAATTTTCCATTGGTGGCATTCTTCACCAACAGGTTTGATATTGATTTTACCTATACAATTTCATTCTGCAATTAAGATTTAAAAAGTAACAGTATTAAAAAGTGTATACTATAGATCCATATAACTGTTAGTTTAGAATACTCAATTATCTTAAACTGTTCCTAATGAGCAGAACTTTAAATTCTTGCATTTGTTTTTTTTTTTAAGTTAATCTTTGTTATACTTTTTTAAGACTGCTCCCTGGTGTGTCATGCCTTTAATCCTACTTAAGAGGCTGTGATCTGAGGATTGCAGTTTGAAGTCAGACAAGCAGGAATGTGTGCAAGACTCTTATCTCCTGTTACCCAACAAAAAAGCCAGAGATGGAGCTGTGGCTCAATTGGTACAGCACCAGCCTTGAGCAAAAATGCTCAGTGACAGTGTCCAGACTAGGGATTGAAGTCCTGATCGGCACACACATACATTGTATTTTCTGAAAAATTATGAAATTGTGAATACTAGAGACAGAAGACATGGAACATAAAATCAAAATCCAAATCAGTGTGTGATCAGGATAACAGGCTGTGGAAGTACAGAAATGCAACTTTATTGAATACTTGAAATTTCTATTCCTATTCTCAGTTACTATTAAATTTTGAAATAACTGAGATCAAATCTCTCAACCAGCTCAGTTCAAGGAATCAGTGACAGAGTTCTGTGTTTTCTCAGTTCAAACAATTCCTCATCTGCTTAGGTACTTGATGCTCACAAAACACCCTTGCTTAGTGATATTCCTCCTATCACTGAGAGTACGCTTAGAAAAATCATTCCTAATTTGCAGGTGTTGGGAGAGATAATAGATCATATTTGGGGGATGGTTAATTATTTTCATGTGAAAAGCAATGTTCAAGTTTGGTCCATCAGGCAACTATTTAGGATGATTGATGATTTTTTTTTAACTTCTACTTCCTAGGTATGTGAAAGCAAGAACAGAACTAACATGGGATTATGGTTATGAAGCTGGAACTATGCCTGACAAGGAAATCCTCTGCCAGTGTGGGGTTAATAATTGTAGAAAAAAAATATTATAAGCATGTAGATAATGCCTGAAATTAGAGCCATCATTTATCAGTGCAGTTAATTTAGGTCCATGTCCACCAAAGTAATTCCTCTATTTACCCTGATTTAGGGAGTCCATATTTTATTTGATTAACTTAGAAATGCCAGGAACACAATAAGGACATTTTCATACGCATTGGGTATCTTGTTTTACTGCTGTTTAACTTTCATGAGTAAAATGGGAGTGTATTTTATATGAACTTATCACTGTGCAATTTTTAACTTATTTGTAAATTATATACTAAGAAAAATAAGTCACAAAAGAATTCAGCTGTTTCTAAATTGCTTTTGAAGTCACTATCTGTTTTTTTACTTTTTTTGCCAGTCCTGAGGCTTGAACTCAGGGCCTGAGCACTGTCCCTGGCTTCTTTTTGCTCACTAGCCCTCTGCCACTTGAGCCACAGTGCCACTTCTGGCTTTTTCTATATATGTGGTGCTGAGGAATTGAACCCAGGGCTTCATGTATGTAAGACAAACACTATACCACTAGGCCATATTCCCAGCCCCCTATTTTTTAATTTATGCTCCAAAGGGCCAAATTTCACCTTTACCTACAAAAATTGATGTTTAATTCCTGACCCATCATTTACCATCATGAGCTACATGATGAGCAGCTGCCCCTGAGGGAGAATTTTATATGTATTACTCTTGGTTTTGGTTTTCGTTTTGCTGAGCTGGGGTTGATGCCAGGTTCTTGTGCATGTTCAACAAGCATGAGCTCTACCCTAGCCCTCCCCAAAGATTTCAACACTTGTTAGAGAAGCTGGGGCTGGCTCCATGACCATTTGTGGGTGAGGCAAGCTCTTCAGTGAGATTCTGACAACACTGAGATTAATTTTTTTTTTTCCAGTTTTGTTTTGTTTTGCCGGTCCTGGGAGCTTGGGACTCAGGGCCTGAGCACTGTCCCTGGCTTCTTTTGGCTCAAGGCTAGCACTCTACCTCTTGAGCCACAGCGCCACTTCTGGCTTTTTCAGTTTGTATAGTGCTGAGGAATCGAATCCAGGGCTTCATGCATGCTAGGCGAGCACTCTACCACCAAGCCACATTCTCGGCCCCTTTTTGCCAGTTTTCCTTCCTCAATCCAGACAGGACAAAAGAAAGTAGAAACCTGAAGGAACCTTAATATTTTGGTAACATATTAACTAAACAGACTAAAGCTTTGTAAATAAGGAAATCTTCTAGGCTGAAAGGAATTATGCCAGGCAAAAAATTTCACTTAAAGAACAAGAAAAGAGTTCTGAGTGCAGAATCAGAAAGAGCTTATGGTATCTCCTGAGCATAGTTTTCAGATGCTTTTCTACAGGTAAAGGGGAGTTGGCACTTGATTATAGGTTTCCTACACCTCATCATCTAGAGGGGACTGGGAAACTCCAAATGCCAAAACTGATTTTATCCCTATATTTGGTTGCCAGGAACTTCCCCTCAAAATCAGAATCGTAATATTAATTTTTAAAATAATTAAAATTTCTAATCCAAAAGATTGGGCTTTTTTTCTCCTTTGTAAGGTTTTTATTCTGGGTTGTATTTGTTTACCTTGTAAACAGAAACCTTTAAATTTGGACCCAGATTTCTAAAAATATCAAACTAGATGAAAACTTAATTTGAAATTCTTTTAAAGAATGGGAAACTAAAGCACTAGGAAAAGCAAAATATATCACCTACAGACAAGTAAGGCAAGTTATACAGAGCAAAGATGCTGGCATTTTAGACAGTGTCCTAAAATCAGGTGAAAAAAAATTGACTATGGGAAATATTTCTGTGAAGAGATTATTGTCGATCAGCCTTGGAATCTGCCTTTGGTGTCCACTTCACGTTCAGAAACCTGAGGTATTCTATCCATGTCAACCTTCGTTTGTTCTCACTTGTAGCATAACATGTATGCACGCAGTACATACATGCATCTGTACTGTGGCCAAACTCAGGGCCTGGGATCTGACCTTAGCTTTGTTGTTCAAGGTTGGTTTTCTACCATTTGAGCCACAGCTCCACTTGCAGCTTTTTTTAGTGGCTAAAGTCTTACTGGCTTTTCCCGCCCCACCTGGCTTCAAAAGGTAATCCTCAGATCTCAGCATCCTTGCTGAGGAGGCTAGGATTACAGAAATGAGCCTCCAGCACCCAGCTTTAAGTATAACTTGAAAAGGAAAAATGAGGAGTAAATGTTTGAGACTGCGTGTTTGAAATGTCTGTGACCATTGTATACTTGTGTCCTATCTTGGCAGGATATAAAGTTCTTTATATATATATATATATATATATATATATATATATATATATATATATATATATATATATATAAAGTTCTTATCTCTTCTAAAGCTTACAGGATTTTCCTTTGCCCCAATGTTCAGTCTCTGGTAAAAATCCATTTTCATCCCTAATACTGGGTGACTGGTAAAATTTTATGTCTGAAAGCTTTGTATGGGGAATTACCTTAAACTGTTTCTTTAAAAGATTACTTCTTTAAAGATTACTCAGCTGGGTGCCATTGGCTCACACCAGTAGTCCTAGCTACTCAGGAGGCTGAGATCTGCCAGCCCAGGCAGGAAAGTCTGTGAGACTCATCTCCAATTAACCACCAGGGGCTAAAACAAACAAACAATAACAAAAATAACAAAACCAAGTGGAAGTGGCTGGTGCTGTGGCTCAAAGTGGTTGAGCTCTAGAGCAAAAAAGAGGTCAGGGAGAGCACCCAGACCCCGAGTTCAAACCCTAAGATCAACAAAAAGTGACTCATCTCTATCTCCAGGGATTGCTGTTATCCAGATGTTAGATATTCAAGATTAATTCTCTCTTTTTTTTTTTTTTTTCTTTTTTGCCAGTCCTGGGGCTTGGACTCAGGGCCTAAGCACTGTCTGTGGCTTCTTTTTGCTCAAGGCTAGCACCACTTCTGGCTGTTTTCTATGTATGAGGTGCTGGGGAATTGAACCCAGGGCTTCATGTATACGAGGCAAGTACTCTTGCCACTGGGCCATACCCCAGCCCTGGTTCTCTTTTTCTGGATTTGCAACTGTCCATTGGTTCTGCTTTCCAGCAACTGCCCCAGCTTAATTTTCCAATTCACCTGTTGTTTTTTTCTTGTCTCATAGGTTTTAATTCCTCAGTTTTTTTCTTTACTATCCTGTCTTGGTCCATGGTTGCAATAGTTTCCATATATGTGCTTGATCATACCTAGTTTTCCTGTATATTCTCTGACTTTCCAGCTTTGTTTTCCCTGTGTTTGGGTCTTTGTCATATCTGTTGGCTTTTCTTAAGGTTAGAGACCTCAGTCTATTCATATTTTAACAAATGTGAAAGGGCTCTTCCTCCGCCTCAGGTGTGACCTGTCTAGTTTTCTGAGGAATGATTCCCCCAGTGTGTCTTCAGGGCTTTTTGACCTAGCAAGATAGGCCATACCACTGCCTGCTGAACCAAATGTGTGGGTGCTGATGTCTGCTTCTTAACTGTTTCTCAGTATCCCATCCGTGCTTTCCCCAAGCACTTCTAGAATCCTTTGTATACTTCACTCAACTATTCAGTTTCCCCTATTTAGTATTGCTTCTGTTTTCTGCTTTTCCAAATTTGCAGGGTTTTTTCTCAAAATGCAAGGCCTCTGGAAGTTTCCCTCAGCAAACAACCAACGAGTTAGTATGTGCTTATGTGAATCTTAAATATATATATTACGTAGTTTTGTGTATCTGTTGTCTACATGTGTGATGGTCAGATGCACTGAAAAATCTAATTTTGTATAGTGCTCTGTACCCCACGGGTGCTAAATAAAAACTTGGCTACTGGCAAATGGGTATGGGTCGATTAATTCGGCGGTGACTCCTAAAATATACGCTCAAGCCACGGTGAGGATTTTTTTTTTTCCTGCGATGACTGCATGCTGCCATTGAGGATGGCACATTATTTGATGGTTTTCTGCCATGGGTGAGGTACAGATAGGGTGTGCTTCATCTGGAACTAACATTTTAATTCGTTGTTACTCTTTGCAAAACAAGACCAGGGGAAGGGTAACCTTGCCCAACAGAGCCTTTCAGGACAGCCTCACTTGGGTGGGGCCCGAGCCCTGTTGGTCTTGGGAAGACAGTCTGGAGCCCCGCGGGTGGGCAGGGCCGCGGGAGGGGACCCCTCGCTGGGTGCTGTGAGGCCTGCAGCTGACAGCCCAAGATCGAGGCCCGCCCTCGGAGAAGTGCGCGGGGGCTGCGCAAGCAGAGGATTTGCGGGGGGGGGGGGGGGGGGGGTGTTTTTCTTTTGGCCAGTCCTGGGCCTTGGACTCAGGGCCTGAACTCTGTCCCTGGCTTTTTGCTCAAGGCTAGCACTCTGCCACTTGAGCCGCAGCGCCACTTTTGGCCATTTTCTGTATATGTGGTGCTGGGGAATCGAACCGAGGGCTTCATGTATACGAGGCAAGCGCTCTTGCCACTAGGCCATATCCCAATAATTCAGTTGGGATAACGGGAAAGCCGAGATCGCGGATGTGGGGGGGGGGGGGGAGCGCGCGCGCACTCGCGGAGCTGAGGAAACGGCGCCGCACCGCACTTCCGGGAGTGCGGACGCCGCCGCCATGGCCCTGACGCCGCCGCCGGAGTCCGCGCCCATGCTCGGCGTCGGCGGCCCGGAGGCACATCCTGCGTGGGGCGCGCTGCCACTCCCCACCGGTGAGTACCGCGCGGACGGCCTCGCGGAGTCCCGGCCACGCTGGACGAACTTGCCTGTGGGGCGCGGCCGGGCCCCTTCCGCGGGGCCTCCCTGGCCGGCCAGGGGTAGCCGGCGGCGTCGCCAAGGAATCCGCCTGCGCCCCCACCCTCTGGGTCCACGGAGGCTCGTGGAGCCCGCGAAGAGGACGCCGTGTGGACCGCCGGCGCCGCTCCGCCCCCACGGGCTGCTGCGGGGGGGAGCGGCAGGCCGGCCCCCGGGCGCTCTCAGGGAGCGCGGGAATTTGCCGGGACCCTGCGCCGGGTGTTGGGATGCTCGTCGGAGGTGGTGACGATCTGGAGGTTCGGAGAGGGCTCGGTCCGCTTGTGTGCTCTGCTGCTGAATTCTGGTGTCAGCTGAGGAAAGTGCTGAATGCCAAGTGAAGGCCGGCCCTCTGGGAAGGAGAAACGAAACAGAGATAAAACAAGGGGGAGCCACGGATGGCAGCATCTAGTTCTCAGCTCCCCCTTGCCTTTCTAACCAAAAATCTGACCCAAAGCCTGAGGCAACAAAGGAGACAGGCCCATTAGAAGGACACAAATGCCAGGCTTTTTCATGGGATCCAGGCACCCGCTCGTCCTCCACTCCGCAGCCCCTCCCCCTCCCCCCAAAGAGTCTCTATTTTCAGAAAAGTAGCGTTCAGTCTGAAAAGTAACCTAGGCAACTATTATCATCATGACCCACGTGGCCGCTAGTGGGAGGCAATTATGCATTGCCTATCCATGACCTCCAGAAAATGTAATTTTTAGGTTGATTTTGAGCAAATGAGCCTAAAAGGTTTATCGCTTTTCCGCTGTAAAACTACTGTGTGTTGGGTTCGGGACTAATCCGTAGGGTTATAAAGCCTTGTGGAATCTAATAAGCAACTGTAGTATGAAGTATTCCGAACCATTGAGGTACAAGGAGAGATTCCTCACTCAGTTTGGTGTTTCAGGAAATGCCTGACTAGTGATGAAAAGGCTGGTTCACGCAGCACACAAACAATAGCACCATGACAATGAAACGTGCCAATTGCAAACCAGCTAGTTGACTATTTAATTCAATAAGCCTCTTCTGGTGCCAGGGAGATGAGCCACCCGCTCCTTGTTCCAATTTCATTTTGAGAATTCAGATCTCTTCACTATACTCTATAGATTTATAAACAACTTCTTCCATTCTGGAATGATATCAAAGTGAGTATGTCCCAAAGACAACTCCCACCAGCTTTTCTGTTCCAGTCACCTGTTGCTATTCGCCCATTATTCAAGCCAGAATCCTTAGTGCCACCCCCAGATGTCTTTTTTTCCCACACCCTGTTAGTTATGTGTTCTAAATTGACTCAAGCCTGACTACTTAGCACATCCATCAGTACCACGAAGCCGTCATCTGCTTGGGCTGTTTAGTCTCCTGGCCCTTTTTAGCCTTTCATATAGGCAGAGCCTGCACAGTAGCCAAAACGATTGTTAGAAAAACAGCACCGGAGCACAAGTGGCTAGCACCTGTTGTCCTAGCTATTCAAAAGGCTGAGATCTGAGGATTACACTTCAAAGTCAGGCCAGCAGGTTCTGTCACTGAAGTGGGACTCAAGTGGTAGTGGATTAGCTGTGGGTGCAAGGCACTGAGTTCAAGCCCCAATACCAGCACCAAAACAAACCAAAAGAAGCAGCAAAGGTTCTTTTTCTCAGAACAGACCCTTCTGATTTGACTTTATCCATCTTGCAAACTCTGCCATTTGCTGTCTTGTAAGCCCTCTAAGCCACCAAACCTGCCTTGAAATCAATTTTTTCAGCAAGGAGAACTCTTCTCCATGTTGTCTCATTTTTATACTCCAGTTTTTCAGTCTATACCCAGTATCTAGCTTCCCTCAACCTTGCCTACCAGTTCTCTGGCTCTGCATTACCTCATTACCTCCTTTCCCTCTATTTTTATGGCATTAATCTCTATCACAAAATATCTTGCCTTTCTTTGCCACTGGGATGAAATTGAGACTCACCTTAACACTCCTTTCTGCCTCCCTGGTGTTAAAAGTAGTGTCCTCTAAGCAAAGGAGGGCTTGCTGTTGGTAAGCAAGGGACTCCCACCCACACCCACCCCCCAAAAATGGGTGCTTTTTCACAAAGGGCCTAGAATTAGGACTGAGTTGGTATGAATTTTGGCATCATTATAACCAGACCATACATGAAAGAAATTGGAATTATAGATTTGTGAATATATTCCCTAAATTTCACTTTTTAATTTTTTTCAAGGGTGAATAGTGTTGGAGATTAAACCCAGGATCTTATAAATTCTAGGCAAAGCACTCTCCCTCTGAGCTATACCCCAGACTCTGTCCCCCATATGCCTTTAGAAGCCTTAGCAATCCATTCATTCCCAGGGAGAAAGCAGGCATAGAGATTATTGGAGAGATTTAAAATTGTATTGTGGAATTAATCATAAATCTCAGGTTCTAGGCTTGTGATTGTTTTTAATCTTAATTTTGTACAACCTTTCTTGACTCTTGAATTTCTTTTTGAGAATTGTACAATCCTATCATCTTATCAGGACAGAACAGTATTTTCTCTTCTAGGATCTCAGCATTTGGGAATAAAAAGTGGTAAGAGTCGAGGGACATCAGTGAACCAAAGTACAAGTACAGTAACAACCTGATGTTTTTAAGTTGAGTAAGCAAATGGTTTCTTTTGGTCTCTCCACTCCCAATTTTTGCGTTCTTCACTGTCTACACCCATTCTTCCAAGTAATCATTGTTTCAAATTCTTTAGAATGACCCCTTGAGGTTTTGGTTGACGTTATCTGAACTTAAACTACCATGAGATAAATTAACATTCTAATATCCAACTTTTCTGTCCAGGAGCATGTGTCTCTATCTGTTGAGATTGGAATTTCTTCAAATAACTTTCCAGTCATGTTCTTACCCTGATAAAATCTTTGCTAACAGCCCTTTGTTTTGTGTTTCTCAAGTCCTTTTTCAGCAGTCTTTACTCCTCTCCCTGTCCAGCTGATTTATAATGTCCAGCTTATACTCTGGCCTTGAACATACTATTGCTTCATTCTACAGTGTCCCTTCCTGTTTCCCTTTCCCTCCCTCCAAGCTGTGCCTGCTGGGGCCCCACTCAGTCTGCTACCTCCATCACATTACTTCATGACATGTATTTTATTATCCTAATTCTGTATGCCTCCTTTATTTTCAAAGCTTCTCAAAGGAACTTTCTCATTTCTTCAAGTCTGTTCCTGTGCTTTTCCAGGCCTAGATACTCGGTCCTCTAGATCTACAGAGATTACACACATGTTACCCCCATGCCTGGCCTCACCTTGGGATAACTGGCTGGTGCTGTTGGGAAGTGAAGTGTTTTTAAGCACAAATTATACATTAGATTTCCAAGGCTCAGTACAAATGAATTAATCTTATATTGACTAAGAAGTGAACATTTGTTTTGGGTTGAAGACAACATAAAATTAAGTTTACCTGTTTGTTTGCTTCTTTTGCCTTTTTAATGAGGCTCCTAGAAAGTTTTCTGTGACACCTGTGGCTCACTTTATGCTTCTATTGAACAGACCTGGTCCCAAACACCCAGCATGGAGACTGGCATTCATGATGTGATCCCAAATTGTTACCGGGTACAGGTGAATTTTTTAAGGTAGCCTATTCCACCTGAGTGGGTTAGTAGGAAACAAAGGACTTAATAAATATCCTCACTACAAAGGACCCAAATGCAGAGAAGTGAAATTATTTTTTAAAGTGAAATAAATAGTAGTTTCAAATTTTATCTTCTGACTTTGTAAAATGAAAAGACCTAATCAGAATGAGAGAGAAAAACTTGAATAACACAAAGAACTTTTAGGTGGTGTCTGTAATCTTAGTCAGGAGGCTGAGATCTGCGATTTCTGTTTCAAAGCTAGCCAGAGAAGGAAAGCCCATAAGATTGTCTCCAGGGAACCACCAAAAAGCCCAAAGTGGAGCTGTGGCTCAAGTGGCAGAGTGCTAGCCTAGAGCAAAAAAAAGAAATCCCTCAAGGATAGCGTCCAAGCCTGGCACAAAAAAAAGGGGGGAAGAGGATCTCTGATAAGTATAAAAATTTCACCATTAAGTAGTAAATCTTTATTTCAAAACTAAAGTTTTTCTATTATAGAAAATCAAAGGAATGAGCATTACATTATGGGAAAAACAAATGTTAATGCCTGTAGATACTAGTGAAACCAGTAGCAGGCTAACAGACTGGCAAAGGCTGCCTCTAAGCTGACCTACAGGTGGGAATCTTCCCTCCACCTGCTGGCTTGTGCTCCTTCCCTTTTCTTCTTCTTTTTTTTTGTCCAGTCCTGGTGCTTGGACTCAGGGCCGGAGCACTGTCCCTGGCTTCTTTTTGCTCAAAGCTAGCACTCTGCCACTTGAGCCACAGCGCCACTTCTGGCCGTTTTCTGTATTTGTGGTGCTGGGGAATCGAACCCAGGGCCTCATGTATACGAGGCAAGCGCTCTTGCCACTAGGCCATATCCCCAGCTCCTTCCCTTTTCTTGCTAGCTCATCTTCACTTAGTTTCCTTTCTTCCATTTATCTCCTAAGAAAATTATTCTCTACTTTCATGTATCTTTATCTCCTCAATATTGAACTAAAGCACATTCAAGGCCGGAGGCATGGCTCATGAGAAGCAAAAGCCTGCTTAACAAGCCTGTGGAGAGTTCCAACCCCAGTACTACCAAAACTTCCCTCCCTGCCCCCCCCCCCAAGTCCTGGGGTGTGAATGCTGGGCCTGGGCACTTTCCCAGAGCTTCATTTTGCTCAAATCTAGCACGTTACCACTTGAGCTACGGTTCCGCTTTCAGCTTGTTCTGTGGTTATTTGGAGATAAGTATCATGAACTTTGCTGCCCAGGCAGGCTTCAAAATACAACCCTCAGATTGCATCTTCCTGAGTAGGATTACAGGCATGAGCCACCGGTGTCCAACTTTCCAAAACATTTTAAGGAAAGCACATTTAAAGTATGTTGCTCATTTACTTCTTTATTCCCCTAGAATTCTTTTGAATATAATGCACCATAGAGATACAATTTTGTTGTTCTACATATAGTAAATTACAGCCCTGTTTCCTGAATACACCATTGTCTTGTTCGTTTGTAATGACAACAATTAGTATTTAGAGCTTGCTCTGGGAAAGGGAAAGACAGTGTTTTGAGAGCTTTGCTTGTATTTAAATTCTTAGTTGTATTTCTTGAATAAAGGTTCTCTTCATTTTCTTCATTTTGTATGAATTTTCTTCATCTACTTAGCAGTATACAAAGTATGTCTTCCACTAGGGTCAGCAATTTTTTTTGTCCTTCCAGGAGTTGGGATTATTATAAAAACAGAACCCTGCCTCCATTGTACCTGGAGAAGTTAGACCCTGAAGTTATACTTTTGCACTTCTCACCAGGGATATTACTTATAGGTGTCTTTCAGGTTGCAGAAAAGATGGAAAAAAGGACATGTGCACTCTGCCCCAAAAATGTTGATTATAGTGTCGTGTACTTTGCACAATCAGAGAATATAGCTGCTCATGAAAATTGTTTGGTAAGTTGAAACGAGGGTTGGATGTGCTAGAATAGATGAGTAATACTTTGTGCACAGGGAATGAGGAATTGGCCATCCTTTGTTTGCTGAGAGGACTGAGTGGGTAGTTTGCTAACTGAATTGTCTCAGGTCTTACAGTTAGGTCTGGCACACGAAGAGAATGCATGATCTTGAAGTTTCTTTAAAGAGACTGATGAAATATATTAGATATAACATACAGACATAGTTTCTGTCAAATTGATTTTAAAATTTCAGAGAATTTATGTTGATAAAGCTAGCTTTGAATCATAATTACAAAATGGTATATTAACCTACTATCCTATGAGTGGGCATTTAGGTTTTTCCAGGTTTCTTTCTTCGACCAGGTTATGACCTCTGTAGCTCTCCTTGAACAGATGAGAGTCCTCTGCTCTAGGTGGGTAACTAGTGCAGAACTGCTGAGCACAGACGGGATGCATAGAACTCCGTAAGTTGGCCAAATTACTCTCAAAAGCAATGTGCCAAATTTACCTCTACTGCTGGTTTTTGTTTTGTTTTGGGCCAGTTCTGGGGCTTGGACTCAGGGCCTGAGCAGTGTCCCTAGCTTCTTTTTGCTCAAGGCTAACACGCTGCCACTTGAGCCACAGTACAGTGCCACTTCCAGTTTTTTCCGTTTATCTGGTACTGAGGAGTTGAACCCAGGGCTTCAGGCATGCTAAGCAAGCACTCTACCACTAAGCCACATTCCCAGCCCAGCTGTTTATTTTTTTTTTTACTTAATCCTTTTCTTGCCAATACTTGGTATTATTTGGATTTAATTTTTTTTTCTTCTCTGATTGGTGTGGCAATGGTATTTTGTTTTTATTTTTATTCCCTTGTTAGTGGGTTTGGCTATCAATTTGTATGGTTATGCACCATTCCAGCTTTTGCTACACTTTGAGGTGTTTTGCTTGTAAGTATTTATGGAAAATAAATATTAATGTTTCATAATACATGTGAGCTCTTAATTTTATTTTAGGGTTTTCTGTTAGAATCTTTTGGTATAGTAAAATTAATCATTTTTTCCTCTACAGCCTGTGAAGTTTTCCTATCTTAAATTCTGTACTATGATCCTTTTCCCCCACAATCAAAATCTTCCACTTAGCTTCTTTTTTATGTATCTTCTTATGTTTTGAAACTGTTACAAACATTGTATATAAGTCTTTGTGTGGACATATGGTTTTTCTCTTGGGGAAACATCTAGAAGTAGATGTGCTGAGACATAAAGTGTACTTTTTAACTATAACCATTATTTTGGGGGGACTGGGAGCATAGCCCAAGTGGTAGAGTGTGCAACAGGTGTGAGGCCCTGAGTTCAAACCCTAGTACCACCAAAAAAGCAAAGCAGGGAGGGGGGAAGAGAAGAGAGGATGGGATGGGAGGGAAGGGAAAGACATTTTTTAAAGTTAGGTGCAGTCCTGGCTCTTTCAAAAGCCCAGACGAGAGAACTGCTTGAACCTCGTCTCTTGTGGTTTTACTTTACATGAGGGCCAGTTAGCTTGAACATCTTTTTTTGTGTTCTTGTTCACCATTTATAAATCTTTTATGATTTAACCCTTTCTCCTTGGGTGGTACTGGGTATCAAACATAGGGCCTTGTACATGTTAAGCAAATGATCTACCACTGAGCTACAATCACCACTCTTTCCATTTTTAATGCAATTGTTTGCCTCCACTCTGGTATAGTAGGACCTCATTAACCATGCTTCCAGGGAGACGACCACAGAGGAAAAGCCACAAATGCTAGGATGCAGAGTTTGGTACTGTACTGTGGCTGCTTGACTGATTTTTCTCATGGTGCCACTCCACTTTTACTAAAGATACACTGTCCTTCAACACATCTAAATTTTTATTTTAATCACATTAATTTTTTTCCAGTCCTGGGGCTTGAACTCAGGGCCTGAGCACTGTCTCTGGCTTGTTTTTGCTGAAGGCTAGCCCTCTACCACTTGAGAGCCACAGCACCACTTCCAGCTTTTTCTGTTTATGTGGTGCTGAGGAACTGAACCCAGGGCTTCATGCATGCTAAGCAAGCACTCCACCACTAGGCCACATTCCCAGCCCAACACATCAAATTTTTGAGCACCAGATTTTTGAGACAGATAGGTCAGGGAATGTGGCTTAGTGGTAGAGTACTTGCCTAGTGTGCATGAGGTCCTGGGTTCAATTCCTCAGTACCACATAAAAAATAAACTAATAAAGTAAAAGGAAAAAATAACCATTAAAATTATTTTTTAAGGCAGAGAAACAGTTCACACACAATTTAAACATGGCAACATGAGCCTGGCTGAGAACTTTGTATCAACTGGATTGTATAACATAAAATTTTAGTTTTGATTTTTTTTTTTGTAGTATTGAGATATGAACTTATACTTGCTAGGTAAGTGCTCTATCACTTGAGCCATGCCTCTTGCTGGCATTTGGCTGGTTAATTGGAGATGGACTGTCAACTTTTCTGTCTGGGCTCTCTTTATCCCCAGTACTCCAAGTCTCAGCCCTCTTAACCAGCTAGGATTGCAGGCATGAGCCACTGACATACAGCTATTTGTTCTCAAATAGGATCTCACATTTTTCCCCCAGGCTAGCCTGGACCACAATCCCTCTGGTTTTTTTGGCCAGTCCTGGGCCTTGGACTCAGGGCCTGAGCACTGTCCCTGGCTTCCTTTTGCTCAAGGCTAGCACTCTGCCACTTGAACCACAGCGCCATTTCTGGCCATTTTCTGTATATGTGGTGCTGGGGAATTGAACCCATGGCCTTATGTATACGAGGCAAGCTCTCTTGCCACTAGGCCATATCCCCAGCCCCCACAACCCCCCTGTTTAATCCTCACATGTAGCCAAGATAACAGGTATACACCAAAACATAGCAAGATTTTTGTTATTGATTGAGATGTGTTCTCATTAATTCTTTGCCTGAGCTGGCCTTGTATCATGATCCTCTCAGTCTCCATCTCTCATGTGGCTGAAGTACTAGCACGAGCTAGTGACTCCAGTGTGAATGTAATTGTGTGTCCATGTATGCTGGTGTTGGGGCTTGGACTCAGGCCATGCGTGCTATCCCTGTGCCTCTTTTGCCTTAAGACTAGCACTCTACCATGTAAGCCACAGCTCTACTTCCGGGTTATTAGGTAGCTTATTGGAGATAAAAATGTCC